>NC_090450.1:909149528-909471875 GCF_031143425.1 Pleurodeles waltl
CCGAACCCAGAATCAGGTTCCCACCCTTCACCTCGATGCAGACAGAAACAAGATGCAGAGTCCCCCAGGGATCCTCCCTGAGCCCCACATTCTTCAACCTCTACATGACCCCGCTCACCAAGATCGTCAGACATGATGGGCTCAACATCGTCTCATGTGCCAACGACACACAGCTCATTCTCTCCCTCATAGAAGAACCATCAACAGACAAAGAGAACATTCACAACATTAATTAAGGCAGTCGCCGACTGGATGAGAGACAGCTGCATCAAGCTCAACTCGGACAAAATGGAAATCCTCATCCTGGGCCCCACCACTACTGCATGAGATGACTCCTGGTGGCCAAGCGCCCTTGGAACTGCCACTGCCCCCTCACCTACCAACCACGCATGGAACCTCATCATCATTCTTGACTCATCACTTTCCATGACCCGCCAAATCAACACTGTCTCACCTAGATGCTTCCACACTCTCCGCCAGCTCCAGAAGATCTTCATGTGGATACCCATTGATGCAAGAAAGACAGTCACTCACGCACTCGTCAGCAGTAAACTCGACTACGGCAAAGCACTCTATGTCGAAATCACAAGAGACTCCAAACTAGATTTCAGAATGCCACAGCCAGACTGATTCTGGACATCCCCTACCACAGCCACATGTCTGCCCACCCGAGAGACCTACACTGGCTCCCCATCAACAAGCGCATCACTTTCAAGCTCCTGACACATGGCCATCCCTTCACAACATTGGTCCTGCCTACCTCAACCACTGCCTCTCCTTCTACACACCCTCCAGGCAACTCTGGTCTGCTCAACTCGCCCTCGCCACCATCCCCAGGATCCAGAAGGACACGGCCAGAGGAAGATCCTTCTCTTACCTTGTCGTGCAGGCCTGGGACATGCTGCCGCTCCACCTCAGGTACTCCTCCTCGCTGACTCAGTTCAGGAAGGACCTCAAGACCTGGCTCTTCAACTGACCAGCATGTCCAAGCTAGCGCCTTGAGACCACCTGGGTGGTATGTTGTGCTTTATAAATGCTGATTGATTGATTGACTGACTGACCTATATTGTTGGTTGTGTGGACATATAATTGTTATTGTGCTGGTGTAAGATGGTGGGTGTACTGGCCTCTGATTGTGAGTTTATGAGGTTAGTCACTGGAGGTATTGTGGTGTTTGTGTGGATGTATGATGGTTTGACTGGGTGGACATATGAATGTGGGTGTGCACCCACATTTTTGCAGTTTGGTGTCCCTGGCCTTGCCCTGCCCTTGCAGCCTCTGTATATGGTTCCCGTACTTCCTGCGCCAAATCTGTGTGTGCCTTCTGCCTCATCTACATCCCTCTATGGACCCAAACCCGTCTCTGAAGCACCACTGTATGCCCCTACTCCACTGAAAACCAAATTAACTACTGCTTTGCCCCTTTCAACTCCTCTGCACTCCTTGTAAACCACAGTGTACCCCGCCCTGTGACAGCCCCTCTGTGTGCCACCCTGCCTCAGTCATCTCCAATCTCTGACCCTGTCTTCCTCCAGTCCTCTCTACACAATTTGGCAGAAGCTTAGAAGGTTTGTGTTTTTAATTGGTATGTAAGAATGTGTGCCCATCGATCAAGCGGGTGCAATAAAATGTTCAATTGCTTACATCCTTAGCACCTATTGATGACTCTCTATCAAATGTGGCAGGCAGTTATCAAGTTACAACCAGTGAATGCAAATCAGGGGAAGGAGTTAAAGAGGGGGCCAAAACATTTTTGATTTACTAATAACTTTGGCATTGTCTGATGGCTCTGCATGAAATTTAGAACTGATATATCGTAGACATGTTTATCTACTTCGTGGGCTTACAACCAGTGCATGTATATCGGGGGAGGAAATAATGAGGGGCAAAACATTTTTTATTTACTAATAACTTTTGGATTGTCTGAGGGATCTGCATGAAATTTAGCACTGATTCATTGTAAACAGGCAGGAGTTGAGGTGCTGGGAGAGAAGTGTTCATTTGCTAATACATTTTGTACTATTTGGTGAATCCTGAATCCACATAAAAGTTGACAGATGTTCAGTGGGCCTAGCCTACTATTAGTTATGTCAGGTGTTGGAAAGAATCCTGGGTTGTGGATGGGATATAAATTGGAGAGCAATTAGAGTTTTATTCACTAATAACTTTAGCGCTGTTCAATTAACCTGCATGAAATTGTCACCTAGCAAATTAAGCCTGGTGCAGGACCAGACAAGCTCTGCAAACAACCCCTGTTGCACACAGCTGGAGTCAAAGTCAAAAGGTCTGGTGCTGGCTGCCAACCTTTGGGTTGGCCAAGGTTTGTGAATGGTTGGATTTTGTAAAACTGTACCAGGAACTACATTTTGTGTGTAGGTGCACACGTGCAGGAGCAAAATGCTGTCTTTCAGAGAAGTAAGCAAATTGCTGAAGTAGACAGTACCTGTGCAGCATGGTGTATGCTATTGTGGGTGGACAAATGAATGACAAACTGTTGGATGGATGAAGAGAGCTGGCTGAAAGCCTGTATAAGTAAGCACATTCTCTATGTAACTTCATTGATATAAAAAGGTCTTGGATAACAGCAGACCTAAAAAAAAAGTCTGTCTTGTTTTGTGAGAATACATTTGCATCCTCTTCTTTAGATGTTGAAAGACGTATGTGTAGCCTTACTCTAGTAGAGTAGCCTTACTCTAGTACTGGCTTCTGTCCATGTGCAGACTTGAAACTTGCTTTGCTCGTTGTCACCTAACCTTATAAAGAGGCAGTTCAGTGACCACTCATTCTTGGTACAAATCAACCCTTAATGGGAACACGTTCATCAGCTTGATTTCATCTCATCGTGTACATTTCCAGACTGTATGGTACAGCTCCTCGCAGACATGTCTAGTGGCAAAAGCACACAAGCTAGTTGACAGCCTCCTGCTGATGTACTTGCTCTGCACCTGGTGAAACTGCCATGGATGAAAATGATTGACTGACTCTGATATTTGGGAGCAAGTAACATGCAGATGGATGGCAAGCTAGCAAGTGTTCTTTCCCTGCACCTATTTACTAAGATGGGTGAGGCTGAAAGTCATAACTACTAGGGGGTCTTTGTCATCGGCTGCAACCTCAATCCCCACTGTCCTTCTGCAACTGATCACAAGGAAGGTCGAAACTGGTGTAGACCTCTGGCAACCATGCCTTATATTTAATGACCAGAAGCAAGAGCTAAAAGATTAGGCTCCTGACCTCATCCCCCGTGAGCCCAGGATAAGAGGTCATATGAGCAGGTCCCTGACGAGGAGCCTTCACCTTCAATGTCCTGTGGGCAACTGGCCTGCTGGTGCCTGCTCTACTTGATGTCATGTTTCCTGGAATGGCTACATCTCGTTACTGCATACTGTTGCTAATGAAACTCTGCAAAAGCAGCTGTTATTGTGACCAACTTGAAGAAATTCCCATTTGCAGTGGCTACTGTAAAACTGGTGCTTTGCAATATTCACTTGGCGACGAGCAAACCCAACTACGGCAAAATCTACATGTCAAGCGAGTGCCACCATTACCAATGCGTAAATGCCTTCAAGGCGAAACTGGCATCTGAGCTGAAATAGCGCAGGAAGATGAAATTGCATGCCACAACATCCAGTACAAGGAAATCACATGTTCTAATAAATCAGTCTATAAACTAAGCTATAACTCGGACTCCTCTGTAACTGTACTGCACTTGCCTTGTGTTTTTTCACAAAGCAAAATATTTCAAAAGATTGTTATCATATTGCGAAATTTGCATTTACTTAAAACATGTACAAAGTGAAAAAGGGATAAAGACAGCAAAGGCCTTTGTGCATAGAGCTAAAAGGTAAACGACTGGAGAGAGGTTAAGTTGCAGGGGGCATGCTTGCTCCATCCTAAGGAAAAGAACTAACAGACCATCATCCATCAATTATCCGGAGTTGCAATTAGTCAAGGATACACAAGATGTCAATGTGAATAGGTCTAGCTTATAACTAAGTGCCTCCAATTAACTGCAGAGTTTAGGCACTTAAGTCAAAATACATGCACTCAGTCACATACATACAATCATCCACCCATTGATTTACTCTTTCATTCGCCTACTTACCCAACTGCAATAAATAGGATACACAAACTTAGCATGTATATTGAAGATAAATTTAAAGAATAAAAACAGAAAAGGAAAACATGACACCACCTAAAGTGGGTAAGTATATTCTTACAATGCAAAAAATAAAAATACAGTTGCAACGTAGCTCCCACATTTAGAAGCAAAATGTTGGCCTTCTTGGCGAGAAAAAGCAACAATACATTATGCACAATACCATTCATTGGCCTCTCAGTAAACATCAGATTAGACATCCCTTTTCGAATGCTAAAGTGTATAATGTATCACTGTTGTTCTGATCCAAGGTGACCAACAGACCGCTTCTAATCACGGTGGACAGCTTTGAATGGTAGAACAATGATATACTATGGGCAATACCCTGTTCAGACAAACTGACCACCCAGGATGAAGCTCATTGCAGTGGAAATAAGTGGCACGTGAGGGGCCTGGTAGGATTGTATGGGGAGCTGCAGGATGATTTTTTTTTTTTTAAAGAAGAAAGAAAGAAAAATAGGGACTATTGAAGAAAAAGTGGGAAACTGAAGGATTGGCCACTAGCTGAGACAGTGAAGCATACTAATTTTCAGGTGGACTTGCACATGTGTTCGGGCAAAATGTCATTACGCAAAGAGCAATAGAGTGAATGGTAGATATAAGCTAACCCATTGCTCCATGCAATATATTTTTTTCTGACAAGAAACAGCATGCAGATGACACTCGGAATAGAGAGGGCAGATCCAAATATCTTCTATGCATGTATGTATGTAGGTAAAGTTTTTTTTTATTTGTTATTATCGTGCCCTCTTGGGAAGGACTGACAGGTATAGTTGTGGCAGACTGTTATACCTAAGAGGGTCTAGCAAGGAGTATCACAATCGAAACATTCCAACCACAAGGTCTGTCAAAGGAAGTACCAACACAAAAATCCTTACTTAAAGTTTCCATGTAAAATAAACCTGCCTGTCAACACACATTACCAAAGGGTACCATAAATGTAACATACCCTTAAAGGGTGGGGTTAATGGCTTTAAAATACGATTGTCACAATAAATAAATGAGGCTTACTGCTTTTGTTCTAATTTTTCATAGTAAACAGGTCAGACCTTTGATATCCATTTTTTCTAAAGAACCAATCAGGCCTGTGCTGTTTAAATACCATTGCCAAATAAAGCCTACTATATTGAGCATGAACTTTCCTATAAGGTAGACTTCAAGTATACAAACATAAAATTAGAACTACGAACAACTTTAGAGTTGGCAGAACAATGAACGGCCACTCCTTTAGGTGCCTAACAATGACTCTTGCAAGGCAAAGCTTCAACCCCTAAGGATTTATCACTTGAATTAGGCAGCAAGGGGGAATCAAATTATATGGCAGGGTTTCCTAAATTATGCAGCAAAAAAAGTCAAATTATGTAGCATAAAGCGCATTTTGGGATATTACTTCATTATTTCGTCTTTTTAGGTGAGGCATTACCCAAGATCGTTTGAATTTACTAAAATGTCTATACTATACTTACATATATGGGCTTTCAGCTACCCCTCTTCATCCATTGCTCTGTTGTTGTGTCATTCACAGTTTGCTTCCACCCACTGCAGCATACAACTTGGGGCAAACAGTTATCCTACTTAACCCACTGGTTAGCGTCACTTTGAGCGACTGCATTTTGCACTCTCACAAGGAGCACACCCACACATAAGCTAGTTCCCTTCAGTGCCAATGTGTTTTTTTTTAACGTTATAATTATTTTATTATTAGCTTTGTGTTCAGAGCCTGATGTGATAGCAGGGTGCTTCTGATGCACATTTCATCTCAGATCCTATCTGCCGGCAATGCTGTTGTAAATACAGTTTGGAGTGTTTTGCTTTTCTGACTGTTGCTATTTCAATCAATCAACCAGTATTTGTAGAGTGCAGCACAATCACCCCTGGGGGTAACTGAGCATTGGGTTGTGAGGTCTCTATCAAAAAGCCAGGTCTTGAGTTTCTTTTGGAAGTCTGCAACGGAGGGTGTTATTTGGAGTTGGGGGAGCAGGTCGTTCCAGGTCTTGGCAGCGATGTAGAAGAAACGGCCATGGCTGCGACAGATTTGGGGCGTGTGTGCGAGGGTTAGTGAGTAGGAACGCAGGTGTCTGGCAGGTTTGTGGAATTTCAGTCGGTGGTTGATGTAGGCCGGTCCTTGATTGTGTAAGGCCTTGTAGGTGTGTGTGAGGGTCTTAAACTGGCATCTCTTCTGGATGGAGAGCCAGTGGAGATTTCACAGCATACCAGATTGTGTCCCTTTGGAACTGGTCTGTATTGAGTTATCCTCTTTTTTACTTTTTTCTTTACTTTTTCTTTCTCCCTCTTTCTACTTCTTTTTCCTTCCTTCTTTCTCCTTCCTGCTTTCTGACTTTTTCCTGCCATCTTTCTCTTTTTCCTGACTGCATTCTTTCTTTCTTGTCTTCTTTCTTGCATGCCTTTCCTTTCTTTCCTGCCTGTATTTTGTTTCTCAACTGCTTCCTTCCTTCCATCTTTCTTGCCTGCTTCCTTCTTTCCATACTTCTTGCCTTCGTTCTTTCTTGCTTTTCTTCTCCCCTTCCTTCTTTCTCGCCTTCCTTCTATCTCACCTTTCTTCTCTTTTTCTTTCTAACCTTATCTCTGTCTTTCTTTCCTTCCTTCGTTCCTTGTCTTTCTTTCCTTCTTTCTTTCTTTCCAGAGACTTGCAGCCAGTGACTGTAGCAAATGAGATTTTAGCTTCAGGGCTAGGCATATTCCCAAACAATAAATATATAAAGGTTTGCAAAAATCATGACACAAAAAGCCAAAACCTGTTGGCTTTACCAAAACTTATTTACACTTGTTAACATTGTTTAGGCATATGTTTCACCTCTTTAATACCACTTTAACACCCAAATACGGCAATAAGCAACAGAAAGGTGACCAGTGAACCTTTGCGAAAGACCTTCTACTGCACGGCCAAACATGTTGCTGCGACTTAGCAGCTTTTGATCTATTTCAGATAGAAACAATTGTTTTTTTAAAATCTGCAGATTGAGAGCATATGGTGGATTATGTGGTAACTTCAGTAAATCTATAATTATGAGGAAAACACTGCAGTCACAAAAATCACATAATTCAGTTGCCTAAATCCTTTGCCTATCATAGTAATCTATGAGAAATTATTTATCTGTCTACAGTCTTAAATTCAGTGTAACGACTATCAACCCTTATAGGCCTCTTTGTTTCAACATGTGCATTTCACAATAAACAAGTCAGGCATACTGTTTTTGTCACAACTTTTCATAATAAACAGATCAGCCATATGGCATCTGACGTAACCTTCCTCAGTTAGCCAATTAAGTCTATAACCTTGATCATTGGCTTATCATCATCATCACCTCAAGCCTACTAAATTGAGAATACGTTTTCTCACAAGGTAGCCATCAGGCAACTAATCAGAAAAACTATAAATGCATAAAAAGTTACTCCTGACAAAATAATACACAACCATTCTTAACAAGATTACCATAGTACAAATCCTCTACCTCAATCCCTTCCCCACCAAAGACGTAATGGTTACGTCCCATGGCGGAGTGCTGAGGCGCCATGGACGTAACCATTATGTCCTTGTACCGGCCCACGTTTTTTTTCTTTCCCTCAATGTCTCTTTCAGCAGGAATGCCCACTAGGCACCAGGGATTTTCTTTTTTTGTATTTATGTGATTTCAATATGTGGGGGAGCAGCCCCTTTGGTAAGGGTCGCTTCCCTTATGGGGCCAACATGTTTTATGCCATCGGCTGATTATTTTTAGGCCGGAAGCCACAGCAAAGACAGGGATTTTTGCTCTTTGTTTTTTGGTGTGTGGGGGGTGGCCCCTTGGGTAAGGGTCGTCCCCCAAAGGGGCACAGCACTATAGGCTGTTTATGCCCCCCATGGGGGCAGACTGGCCTATTATTGTTTGGCCGATCTGCACCCAAGGGGGCAGAAACCAAGATGACACCAGGGATTGTTTACTTTTTTTTGTGTTGTGATGGGGGACAGCGCATTGGGTAAGGGTTGCCCCCCCCAAGGGGGGCACAGCACTGTAGGCCATTTCTGGCCTAGTATGTTTAGGCCAATCTGCCCCAAAGGGGGGCAGAAACCAAGATGACACCAGGGATTTCTTACTTTTTTTTTGGTGTGTTGTAGGAGGGGGGGGGGGGCTGTTGGGCAGCCCATTTGGTAAGGGTCGCCCCTCGAAAGGGGGCACAGCACTGCAGGCCATTTCTGCCACACTTGCGGGCAGAGCGGCCTATTGTTTTAGGCCCACCTACCCCCAAGGAGGGCAGAAGCCACTAAGGGACCAGGGATTTTTTTTTTTTTGTTTTGGGGGGTGGGGGGGTGGCCCCTTGGGCAAGGTTCGCTCCCCTTTGGGGGCCAATATATCTGTCGTTGTTTCTGCCCCCCCCTTACTCGCAGATCAGCCTAAAAATGGGGGCAGAAGCCACATGGTCACCAGGGAATACTTTTATTTGTTTTTAGTTTTTAGTTTGGGGATGGCCCCGTTGGTAAGGGGTCGCAGCCCCCCCCCCCCCCCCAAGGGGCACACCACTGTTGCCCATTTCTGCCCCATCTGCCTATTTTTTTTAAGGCTCATCTGGGGATCAGAAGCCACTGAGACACCAGGGGAAATTTCTACATGTTTGGTGGCGGGCATTTGTCGACTAACAAAGTATTTGCATTTGTGATTATAATGTTTTATTTCTCCTTTTTTCTCTAGTTCAAAGCTTTTGCTTCGTTTGCTGTGACTCCTTGCGGTTTTGGCAGTGGTTGACCAGCAGTTTGTATAGTTGCATGTTTTAGGTAAGAAAAAACTATTTCCTCCAAATAACTATTGTTGCCATACATGAATGACATTTTGTAAGTGGTGTACTAAAAGCAGGATTGTGTGTGAAATTATCCTTAGATTAGTGCACAATGATATTTGTGTTGTCTTATGTGTAATTTTCTTTTCTTTTTTCTTTTTAGTGGGATTTCATTGGTGATTGCTGTGGCTGTGCAGAGTAGTAGCTGGTGAGTCTAGCGTTTTCATGCAAGTGAGTGGTATAGTATTTGAGTTTATAACTCTTAGTGATAAAGCCACACTTTGTTTATTACTTATTTTACCAAGTGCTGGTTGTTGTTGGTGCATTTGTCCAGTTACTTTTCATAGGAAGGATCACAGCTAGCCGTAGGATGACCGCTCAGCAGGTTATTGGTGTGCTTTTTGAGTCGTCTTCTGACCATGATTATGAGACTGACTCTGCATCTGAGGAAGAGGAGGAAGTATAGGATTCTGGAAGTGAATTTTCTGTCAGAGAGGAATCATCTGATGATGAAGCCACTCTCAGTGCTGATGAAGTCCCTGTTTTAGAGGAGGACACTGATTTGGCAACAGTACAGCTGCCAGTGGCTGAAAGGCTTCCCATTGGAAGACCTGAGATCTGGGTTGCCTCAAACATGGAGCAGCCAGAGTTGCCGGTCTTTACTGGTCTCCCGGGGAGTAGAGTGAATACAGAAAATTATTTGCCTGTCAATTTCTTCCAGTTGTTTATGGACGATGTATTTTTGGAAGAGATTGTTGAGCAGACTAATCTGTATGCGGAGCAATATTTGAGGGACAACGCTGCCAGACTTAGGCCACACTCGAGCTAGCCGGTGGATTGCCATAAATCTGAAAGAGTTGAAAAAGTTCTTGGGTTTTACTTTTTTGATGGGCTGATAAGGAAGCCATCACTGTCTTCAAATTGGTCTACTAGTCCCTTGATGGCAACTGCTATAAGTCACCACATCCTGGATTCCGCTAGTTGTCTAGATTTAAAAAATATACAGGTGTGCTAGGTTTCCCTAGGTGCCGGCTGAGCTAGAGGCCAAAATCCACAGCTAGGCAGGTCAGTTTTCTTCAGGAAAATGTGATGTCTCCATGTTGAGTTTTGGGGCATTACCTGTCTCAGGCACTAGGCCTACTCACACAAGTGAGGTATTATTTTTATTGGGAGACTTGGGGGAATGCTGGGTGGAAGGACATTTGTGGTTCCTCTCAGATTCCAGAACTTTCTATCACCGAAATGTGAGGAAAAAGTGTTTTTTTGGCAAACTTTTGAGGTTTGCAAAGGATTCTAGATAACAGAACCTGGTGAGAGCCCCACAAGGCACCCCATCCTGGATTCCACCAGGTGTCTAGTTTTGGACAATGCACAGGCTTGATAGGTTTCCTTAGCTAAGCTAGAGGCCAAAATCCACAGCTAGGCACTTTGCAAAACACACATCAGATTTCAAAGTAAAAATGTGATGTGTTCATGTTGCATTTCCTGTTGCGGGCATTAGGCCTACCCACGCAAGTGAGGTACCATTTTTAACGGAAGACTTGGGGGAACACAGAATAGAACAACAAGTGTTATTGCCCCTTGTCTTTCTCTACATGTTTTCCTTCCAAATGTAAGACAGTGTGTAAAAAAGACGACTATTGCCTTGTAATTCACATGCTGGTATGGGAACCCCGGAATTCAGGGATGTGCAAATAACCACTGCTTTTCAACACCTTATCTTGTGCCCATTTTGGAAATACAAAGGTTTCCTTGATACCTATTTTTGACTCTTTATATTTTACCAAATAAATTGCTGTATACCTGCTATACAATGAAAACCCAGTGCAAGATGCAGCTCATTTATTGGCTCTGGGTACCTAAGGTTCTTGATGAACCTACAAGCCCTATATATCCCTGCCACCAGAATAGTCCAGCAGACATAACAGTATATTGCTTTTGAAAATCTGATATTGCAGGAGAACGTTAAAGAGTAAAACCTGGAGAGAAATGGCTGTTTTTTCACCTCAATTTCAGTATTTCTTTTATTATTTAAGCTATTTTCTGTAGGAAAACTTTGTAGGATCTACCCAAATGACCCCCTTACTGAATTCAGAATTTTCTCTACTTTTCAGAAATGTTTAGCTGTCTGGGATCCAGCATTGGTTTCACACCCATTTGTGTCACTAACTGGAAGGAGGCAAAAAGCACAAAAAATAGTGAAACTGGGGAATGACCCATTAAAATGCCAAAGTTGTGTTGCAAAATGTGGTTTTCTAATTCAAGTCTACCTGGTCCTGAAACCTGGAAAGATGGTGATTGTAGCACAGCCAAACCCTTTGTTGATGCCATTTTCAGGGAAAATACCACATGCTTTCTTCTGCAGCATTTTTCCCCGTTTGTTTTTTAAAAAACAAAATGTTTGCTGTATTTTGGCAAATTTCTTGGTCTCCTCCAGGGGAACCCACAAACTCTGGGTACCTCTAGAATCCCTAGGATGTTGGAAAAAAAGAGCACACATTTGGCGTGGGTAGCTTATGTGGACAAAACGTTATGAGGGCCTAAGTGGGAACTACCCCAAATAGCCAAAAAAAAGACCTGCCACCTGAAAGGGAAAGGCCTAGCAGCGAAGGGGTTAAGGGCTTATCAGTGATGGTAAACAACTCTAAAACCTTTGCTTACAAATTTAAATTTGTGAGATTTCACCTAAGAAAATACCAGTCTGCAGCTTTCACACAGTGTAACAGTAATCCACCCTTAAACACCCATTGGCTTTAATAAATGCATTTAAAAATAAGTAAGTCAGATCCACTAACTTTGTTACTTTAAAATAAATAAATCACACCTGTGGCATCTGACATCATTTTTCTCAAACAACCAATCAAGCCTAATGAAACCTTGCACATAAGTGGGTCCCCATCAGGCACACAGATATAAAACAACAAATTTATACAGAATTTCAGTTGGATTAACAATATACAATCCCTTTGAAAGAGCCTAACTAGGATCAACAAATTACAAATGTTCATTCCCACTCTGACTCGTCCCAAATCCTTCCTACTACTTTCATCTCCTAAATAACTCTGCCTAAACTCTTCCCTCCGCTTCCACATCTAACTCACCAAACCTCACTCTCTTACCGTGACATCCCACACAACCCTTCTAAATTCTCCCTCATTTATCTCACCCTGCTACTATGCTCTCCCTAACCCTTCCACAGACTCTTCCCTCCTCCATGCCCCTTTACTCATCCCAAGCCTTTGGGATGAGTAAATGAGGGATATACTCCCAATTAACACTTCTGGATTTCTTTCCTCCTCCACCCCTCCATTACTCCAGTCAATCTAACTAACAAACGCTCATATCCGCGACTCAAATTAACTCATAATAATACTAAAACTGTACTCATTATTTCCCAATACTAATCCATCACTAATTCTTGTTGGGCTCCAGAGTAGCGTAATACTCACCAAAAAGCGCTTTGACGCCTCGTTAGGGGTAGTAAGCGCTATATAAATACTATTACAATACAATACAATATTGTAACCTGTGATATTTCATTTACAACGCTTAACAGGTGTAGTGACAAGTCTCTCTTAAAGGCATATTGGCTCTCACAGGACTTATTTGTGCTTGGTCCTCTGACCATGGAATGAACTTGCAGGCTATGCTCCAGTCCTTTTGAGGCACCCAACCGCTTCTCATCTGTCACCCTCTCCCTCCTGCTCCTTTCACTCTTTGCCTCGCGCTACTGTTTTGTTACTGTCTTTCCTGTGTTATTGCCACTGCCACTTCCATTCATTTCTGTTCCTACTTTCAATTAATTCTGCTTTATTTTACTTGTGTCACTTTTGCTAATTTCTGTCTTGTTTTCTATTTGTCACTTTTGCTTCTTTCTCATATCCTTTGTTCTCCCTCCTTCTTTGGCCCTTTCCTGCTCTTTTCCTTCCCTCTATCTCACCGCCCGCTCCTTATCTCGTTTCCCACCTCCTGCTTCCCCGCTGCCTTCCACCCCCACTTATCGCCCCGTACTTTCCTCCCCCTCCTAGGACCTACTTGATGGCGGAAGTGCTGAAGGAGTGCTCCGCCCATGTCCAGCCCCAGGATCCATGGTCCTCTCCCCCCACTGCGACACTCTATACTCTCAGCCTCGGTCACTGGTTGCAAAGCTGCTGCCCTGCTGTACCACCCAACACTGGAGGGGCGTTCTCCTGGGCCACCTGCAAGTTCCTCTGCACTCTCCCATCCACACCTAATAAACTTTACCCCTCACCGACAGCACCTAGTCAAAAACATCTCACACTCGCACCCAACAGACATAGATCATACAACACTACACACTCTCCTGCGCATTCCTCAACATCCGCTCTCACAACAAACATGCCATAAGGAGCTGGGACATACTGAACGACAATGCACCAGATCAGCTGTTTCACAGGGAGATCTGGCTGAACCCTGCATCTGCCCTAGACATTGCCACAGGGATCCATCTTCAAGGACTCATCTGCTGCACCACCTCTTTGACACAACCCCTAGCAAAATGGATCTTCTAGCGTTCAATCTCCACATCACAGCCAACTTCAAATTGAGTGGCACCCTCACCTACAGACCACCAGGCGCTGGCACCAACCCCATTGCAGACTTTGTTGCTTCCCTCATCCTCAATTAACCCCTTAGTCTTGCTCTGAGACCTGAATTTCCACCTGAAGTCCCCACTGACCCAAACACAACTGCACTACTTGAAGTCCTAGCAAACCTCAGCCTCACCCAACACGCGAAAGGACCCACATACTCTGTGGGACACCTACTGGTCCCGATTTTTAACACCTTCAACAACTAAATCAACAAACCCACGCCAATTCCCTGGACCAACTGTATCCTCGTCAAACTCACCATCCTGTTCCACTTCAACACAGAACAACCATTGGCAACCCAGCCAGTCGAGACCAGAGCACCACCCCAGACGAAGACTAGATGACCGAACTCAAGGAAAACAGGCTCGAACACAGCAGCAGCTTTTGCAACGCCACCACAAACTTCAACAACTGGATCACCATCTGTGCTGACACGTTTGTTCTTCTCACACCCAACAAGAACACAAGATTCAGACCACAAGCCAAATAGTACAGTAAGGAACTCAGGATAACAAAGAGCCGCTGCAAAAAAATGGAACGCAGTTGGAGAATGAACCAGCACAACCAAGACAAGAAAACCTTCAAATCCGCGCTCACATGCTACTACCAGAATATTTGTGGCACTAAAAATTCCACACTTACCGACTGCTTCAGTGCCATCACCAACAGCAGCAATGAGATCTTCACGATCATGAAAGATTTCACCTCCCCAGCAGCCTGAGATTCCTCACATTGTGAATTTACCAAGGCACCAGATTGGACCTGGAAACCTTTGTAGCAGTTCCCTTGCATTTTAACACGTGACATCAAATGGCTCCATGATCAGGGCCCTTATGTACCACCACCTCCTTGTGCTGATGTCAGTTTCTTTCTGATTTCCGTCTGCCCAGATTGACGCAAACCCACTGAAATCATTACAGCGTGCAGACTTGGAAACTTGCCAATGGACTGCATCAGTCCATGCCACAGAAGGGGAAGGAGGGTGGGTCAGTGAGGAATCGGCGCTTAGAATCTCTAACACAATAGGCGATATCAAAGGTATATAATATATATACCGGAGCAGTACTGCCCCAGGTGGTGGGGCTGTGGAATGGGTTAGACTAGTTAATCCCACAGACCAGATTGGGTGAAGTGTCCATCACGCCGGACCTGGCTGTCAAAGGCAGTAGTACGTTGTGAACATTTGGCGGGAAGTCCACGGTGCAGCCGGGCAAATATCCAGAGCTGGCACACTGTGCACCATCTCAGTGGTGGCAGCCTTTGCTCTGGTGGAATGGGCACACAAGTCTTCTGGGGACTGCTTCTTGGTAAATCCATAACAGATCATAACGCATAACACAATCCATCGGGAGATGGTTCTCTTCTGCACCCCTTTGCCCTTTTTGGATCCAGAGAAATGCTGGCCATCCAGTCGGTGATCCCCAGTTCGATCTATATAGAAACAAAGTGCTCTCATAGGGTCCTGGTGGTGGAGCCACTCTTCCTGCTTGGAGGAGTGAGGCAGAGCACAGAAAGCCAGCAAGGTATTCACTTGTTCTATATGAAAGAGCATGGCTACCTTCAGCAGGAATGCTGCTTTTTTCCAGAAGACCAGTTTGCCAAGGGAAAAATGAAATGGACGGCTGTTGTACACAGTACCCTCTCTCATCTAGCAGATGTTATGCTGTCTTGATATTCAGTAGGTGCAGAGGCCAGCTCTGCATCAGTTCAAAAGGTGTGCTAATCAGGTAGGTGAGAACCAAACTAAGGTTCCACTGCAGCATTACTAAACCTTTTGGCAGGAACCTATATATCAGCCCTTGTAAGAAACACTTCACAACAGGTGATTTGAAAAGGGATGGCTGATGGCTGATCTGGCAAACATAGAAAGGCTGAAAGAGAATCCTTAACTGTTGCCATAGCAAGGCCTTGCTGAGCTAATGAGAGGCAAAAAAAGAGAAACTGTGATAACTATGTATTTAAGGACTAGATGTTATGTAAGGAACACTAAACTACAAACGTCTCCCAGAGTACTGCATAAACAGCCACTCTGGGAAGAAGAGCTAAAGGAATTAACTATTGCTATTCAGTCTCCTAGTATGGAGGGGCAGGCTGTGCAGGCTTGGGTGCAGAACCTAGCCCTGGTGTTTCAACAGGAGTTCCTCCTGAAAGGGAGACTGAATTGAAGGACATATGCTCATGGCCATAAGTTGTAGGTACCACATGCTCTTCATCTAGTCCAGGGTCACTAGGAGGACTTGGACCCAGTCTTTCCTGATACTTTTCATAATCTGGTCATGAGAGGTAGGGGCTAAAAATCATACCGTAGTCCAGGTCCCCAGTTTAGTCGAAAGACATCGCAGAGGGACAGCTGCCTTGGGTACTCCAATATGAAAAATTCGGGACATTGCAGACAGAGTCAGAGTTCGCCAAACTGCTGGAACATGTTCTGCGTCACCTCCAAGTGTAAAACATTCATGATCTGCTAGGCAATGGCGACTGAGTTTCTCCAGTCCAGCGTTTAATGATCCTGCCATATGCTAGGCAATCAGGAAATGCCCTAGGTATTCAGCCACTTCCAGAGGCACACATCCAACTAGCAAAGGATCCACAACCTCACTCCACCCTGTTTGTTGCACTACCACAATGCTGTACTGTTGTCTGTGAGATCCTGCACCCATATCCCCTTGATGGCTGGGGTGGGAAGAAATGGCTTCACTGCCTATTGGATCATTCACAACTCCAACAAGTTGATGTGAAGGTGAGCCTCTGCCACAGAACAGAGTCCTATTATCTCCACCTCTCCCAGTTGGCTTCCTCAACCCTACAACAATGCATCCATCATGACTGTTAGCTTTGGGTGGGGTAGCTAGATAGATCTGCCCCTGACCCAATTACAGGTGAGCAGAAACCACTGCAGGTAATTCACAGTCTCCTTTGACACCTCAAAGGCTTCCGATAGGTCCCCTTGGTGCTGAGCCCACTAGGGCCTGGGATTCCACTGCAGTGCCCGCATGTTGTACTTGCCGTGGTCCACGAGCAGAATGCAGGAGGCAAAGTGGCCAAGAAGTCTCAGAGCCGCTGTCATTGATACCAGATAACCAGGAGAAAGGTTGAAACATTGAGATCAAAGTTTGAATATCCTGGACTCACTGAAGTGGCGGGAAGGCTAGCTAAAGAACAGTTACCAGGATGGCTCCAATTAAGGGGATCAAGGTGTGACTTCAGCATGTTGATGATAAACTTCAATAATGTCAATAGTCTGGCTATTGTCTTGAGGTGGTTAACAACTGTGAAAGGTGAGCCTACCTTCAGCAACCAGTTTTCTAGATATGGGAAGACTGGTATTCCCAACCTCCACTGATGGACTGTGACCACCACCATCACCAGAGATACACTGGTATTACATATGGGAGCATGCAAAACTAAAACTGGCATACGAGAAACCACAGGAAGCGTCTGTGGGACTCAAAGGGTGAAGTTCAAAGATGGGGCGTAGAGCTCAGTATTTCCCCCCCCAGCACCAGGGAATAACAGCAGTAACAACCAGTCTTAATTTCTGATGCTCGTAACTTCTCTATTGCTCTAGCGGCCTGAAGAGCTGAACTCCTCCAAAGAGTTTGGGACAAGTGATCTTCCAGGAGGTGTTGTGGTTCGAATGGGATGCCTGGGGGATAATGCAGTAAAGGTAGGATGTATCCATTTAGTATGATCTGGAGCACCCATTGTTCAGACATGATGCCCCTTTAGCGAGCAAGATGAAGTATGATATGACTTCCTACGGTCCAGAGTGAGCCACTAAGGACAAATTAAAGTGGTTTTGCAGTGTCAGAGGAGAGAGGGGCAGGTGTATGGGTAGCCTGTTGCCCCTGGGAGCCTGGATGATGCTGGCCTGATCCCCAGCCTCAACCTCAAAAAGATTGGGGGGGAGGGACGGGGGTCAGTCAGTGGTTGCTGTAGTGCATATTGACTCTGTCCCAGTTTGTAACCTCTACCAAAGCCCGGAAAGGGGTGCAGATGCTGAACTGCCAAACCAGTAGAGCTAAGCCCAAGGAGCGGGCAGTATCCTTCCTCTCATTAAATCTTTCAAAGGTTGAGTCCATCTTCGCTCCGAACAGCCTAAAGCCATCTAAGGGCATGTCTATGAGGGATTGCTGAACATCCAAAGAGAAGCCTGTGGAGAGCATCCAAGCGTGGTGCCTAAGCAGATTATCACAGAGGTTTCCATCAACATATTGTTATTCATCATTATGGTCCCATGTAGCATATCTTGGGGCATAGTCAGGCTCAGAATGAGCATAAAGTCTATTTTTGGTTGATTGAGCGTGGGTCTCTGAGTCTGCTAAAATTATTGGCTCCGTTTCGAGCATTGGTGATGTCAGTATCAGAGTCGACAAATGAGCTGATGGCATTGTTTGTGGTGCAGAGGGCGACATCGAAGATGGCATCATGTGCAGCAATGGGGTCAGCATCATGGGGACCAAATGCGTGGAGAAGGTCGGCCTCTGAGCGAGGTCGAGGGGCACAGGTGGTGTTGAGGATGGATCCACTGAAGGTAAACTGACTGGAAGCCCCCTCAGCTCCATGAGGCCCAAGGCACTCTAGAGGGACCCAATGAGGCACTGAACATTTTAATCATGGCCATCTTCCGCTCATGGAGCTGTTGGGGTGTTTGCGGTCTGCTCAAAATGGGTCATATTAAGGACCAGCAGTCGGGCGGGAGTGGAGGGGTGGGGTTAGATGACTCCACAGCCTAGAGATGCCCGGAGCATTACAAGACTCCAAATGGGGGGAGTAGCAAGAAGCAGGAAATCCATGCTTGAAGTTTTTATGTTTCTTGTTGGACTTTTGTGACATACATGAGCCCCATGACCTCAAGGATGACCGGTCACAAGAACTGCCTCAGGAACAAGGGCAGGACTGTGCTCTGAACATTGACTGGGACTGCCACACCTTCGAATGTGAGCATTTGTTCACCCTATAAAGTATGGTAACAGTGAGTTTTGCCTCATGGTCACAGATGACCTTGTTCATCTTAGCACAGCACGGGCACGACTTAGAGTCATATTTGGAGATGAGGTACCACAGACAGACATTGTGGGTACCTGTAACCAATATCTGACGTTATGTCACAACAAGGTTTAAACCTTACAGTCATAGGAGAAGATATAGGGCCTGATTTAGAGTTTGGCGAATGGGGTTATTCTGTCACAAACTTGACAGATATCCTGTCCACCAAATTATGATCCCATTATATTCTATGGGAGTTGCAATACAGCGGACGGGATATCTGTCATGTTTGTGACAGAGTAACCCATCCACCAAACTCGAAATCCGGACCATAGTCTGCACGCTAGTCAAAAAACATTTTTGAGAGAATTATTCTCTTTCATCAGTGACAAGATTCTAGAAGCTCCCGATCTGCATCAGTAGGCGTGGGAAGAAAGAAACTGATGTCAGCAAGTGGAGGTGGCGCGTAAATAGGGTCCCCAACATCATCTCTGGGGCAGGATGGGTCCGGCGTGGAGCTGCATGATGCCATCTGTAAAAGTGTGAGGAAATTTCTATAAAAGTTTCCACATCCAGTATGTGACAGGGGAATTTACCAGGTGAGGAATCTGAGGTTAGAAGTCTCTATCAGAAACAGCCCTCATCACCACCACAGATGTTATTGTATGATCCTGGTTAGAGGAGACACAGCAGCTCTAATCCTCCTAGACCGCTCCACAGCATTTGATGCAGTATCCCACCCATCCTCAATGAAAGCTTGCATGAGATTGGAATCAAAAGACCTGCTCTCAGCTGAATATGCGTTCTTACAGGAAGAACACATGCAGTCAGTTTGACTTTCTACCTCTCAGATTCCTCATCTGTGGAGTACCACAAAGATCCTCCCGTAAACCTGACCCTCTTCAACGCATACATGATCACCCGTGTTAGCACCATCTGCTCCTACAACTTTGACATCCTCTCCTACACTGACGATACTCAGCTCATAGTCCCCCTTTCAGACAAGACATAAAATACCTGGACCAAGTTCATGCCTGCCTGACCAAGGTTGCCGTCTGGATGAAGACCACCTTTCTCTAAATAAACATCAATAAGAAATAAGTCAGAATCTTTGGGAATAACTCAACATGTGGGACTCCACCTAGTTGCTGACCGAACTTATATCCACTCTCACCCTCAGGCCAAAAATCTCAGGATAGTTATCGACAGCCAACTCAACATGACAGCCCACTCCAACTCCATCACTGCTTCCTGCTTCCACACCCTGAATATGTTGAGGAACATCCTGAAATGGCTCCCAACTTGTACTCACAAAACATCAAGATGAGAAGATGTCACCAGTGTCAATGTCACAAGCAAGGTGGAGCTATAGGAACCCCCTCTACACCTGGATCAGCAAACCACTTACTAGACACTTCAAACCATTCAGAACTCTGCAGCCAGCATCGCAAGCAACCTATCATGCCGCATGGACACCACACCACATTTAAGAAAGCTCCTTTAGCTCCTTACAACCTTTCAAAGCACTACACAAAACGAGCCCAGACTAGTTCAACAACTAAATCTCTATCCACTAACACACCAGACACCACTACTTGGCCAGACTCTGACTCACACACATCTAACGCATACCCAGAGTCAGCGAGCAGGCTTTCTCCTACATTGCTAGCAAAGCATGGAACCAGCTGCTGCTATACAACAGAGAGTTCCAAAGGAAGCTGAAGACCTCGCTCTTTCAATAGACCCACTTGCCAGCCCTTTGGCAGGCTAGTCTTGCACCTGCCTAAGCAATATTGTCCTAGATGATAGTGCGCTTTACAAATACAATTAACATAACATATGGCAACAAAAACATTTTTCCCAAGAAGCAATCAAGCCTATAGCCTTTCCCTTTGGCTTATCAACATAACCAGCTTCAGAGTTCTGTAGAAACTTTCCTCTGGAATACAGATCTATTGACTTTAACATATGATTTTCACAATCAATATGTCAGACTGCAGTTGACATTTTCATAATAAAAGGATTACACTTATGGCCCCTGACATAATGTTTTCCTTTGAAACAGTCAGGGCAATGGCCTTAACCAGGAACTGGAATTATGTAATTTTGCATCAGGGCTGTTTTTTGCGTAATTATGGATTTGCCACATAACCCATCATCGGTTGTATAATCCACAGATTTCAGCAAAAAAAAAATGTTTCTAGCTTAAACTGATCGTACGTTACTAAAAATACAGCAACACGTGTTGCAGCACAGTGAAAAGCCCTTTTCAACGGTCAGCCAGTCAACTTTCAGTTGCCTATTTATGTATTTGGGTGTCAAAGTGGTACTCAGGAGGTGAAACCTTGCCACAGAAAATATTAACATGTGTAAAACAGCCAAAATAATGAGATAATAGTGCTAACACATTATGCGATATAATTTGCCTTTTGTTACTGCATACTTTAGTCAACCTAACCGCATAATTTGGGCCTCCCATGCCACATAATTCCAATGGCCCTGGCTTTAACATATGGTTTTCACAATAAATATGTCCAGTCTACTGCCTTTTTCGTTACTTGTCATAATAAACAGATCAGGCCTATGGCTTTGATCAACAGCTTGTCACCACAACCAACTGAATCCTGCTGTATTCATTATAAGCTTTCCCACAAGGCAAAAGTTACAATACAAGCACTCGTTTTCACTTGACGTACAGAACAAAATCTATGATCAAGGAAATCAACATTTGGCTGGAATCAAAGACCCTCTCTCACGGTGCTCGTTAAAACTTTTTTTCTGTTGATCACATGAAGCTGTCAAGATAGACCTAAAAAGGAAAGTTTCATCATAAAGAAAGCTGGATGGTTTTGTTTGAGAATGCTTGTATATTTTTGTCATTCTTGTAGTTAGTTTGTACCAGGAATGTGAAAGTTTGGCAGTGGCTCATTCATTTTGTTGTTTTGGACTAGGAATGCGAAAGGTTGGCGGCGGTTCCTGCAAACCTGTTTTTAATAAGTCTGAAGGAAACAAATAAGAGAGAATGAAAGCCTTGTTTCTACACGTTCAAGACCCAGAAAGACAGAGCATATTCAGTGAGAACCGAATCCAAAAGCACCAAGGATACATGGATGTAGGGCTATTGTCAGGTACACATGTTACACAAGACATCAAGTGTCCAAATAATACCTCTAGGACTACTGCAGTGTTACATTCGCCATTAATACTGATCAGCACTTTCAGCGATTAATCAATGATAGTCAAAGGGATTCATTTAGAGAATGGCATTTAGGATGCCTGGTCAGCGGAGGGATGTTTTCTGTTGACCAGGGCAAGACTGCCGATATCTCTACTAGGCAGATTGAGAGCTCTGTGCTTTCAGGATTTGCCACAGTGGCTGGTGCGCAGAAGGCAATAATAGTTTTTGTTTTTTCAAAAACAATTTCTCAAATCAATAGATTACTTATAAAAAGCACAAAAAAAATGTTCCTCACAAGCTGGGAGTTCTCTCAGTGTAAATGAAGAGGAGGTTCAGTGCTATGGTTTCCAGCGTGGGGGGCTTTCCCTGGGTCTCTCAAACATGAACAATGTATGTCAGAACATCAATCCTAAACTGTCTGGCTTCTGCTGTAGTCCACTAGCGGACATCCCTCATCCAGGTGCCACCATTGAGTGGTATACACAGATTTCTATGCCATAGCAATTCAGCGTTTGACATGCAGCATCACTAAATCAATAAATGTGGATATCTGTATTATGTGTTTTAGGAGAGTAAGTAGGCCCAAAATACAGATTTGATCTCATCGTTACAGTGGTCACTTCATCCATCACCTGTTTCCAAAAAGCACGGTCGCCTCTGACATCACCAAAATATGTGGAAGAAATAGGCAACCGCAATTCAACATCTGTCTGTAGGAAAACTGCATGAACCATGTACTGCAGCAGATACTATCAAAGGCAGCAGCTTATCTTCACCACTTCTTATCTGATAAGTCCCTCCACATTTGAGCCAGTTTAGGGCCCTGCGTTGCTAAAATTGGTTAGTTTAAAAGGGAGATCGATTTCCTGCCAGCTCCAGGGTTTAGTAGGGTCTGTGAAAGATCATGGGTGGCTGTTTCACGTGCACTGCTGTCCTACGTTAGGAACACTGCGCGTTATATGCTATTAAACCAGGAACAGAACAAGGTTTTGGTTTCCCAAGCTGACTTCGGTGAAAGTATGCAACATTTCAAATTATGCAGGCCATCAACACAGGTCACATTTGTGGGTGACCCACACAAGTCCAAGGATAGGTCATCTAAGCATTGCCTCCAAACATAGCAGCTACCTTTACCACTTCAGGGATATTTATATAAAAGAACAGAAACTGTAAAGTTCACTGCTACTATCTAGCACAATCGTGTTAAAAGAGAATAAAAAGACAAAATGTAGCTGTAAAAAAGATCAACCAGAAGCAACAGTGACCACTAGTAAACTATTCAAAAACACAAGGGAATGAGGTGCAAGAATGTAAAATGTGTAAAAAAAAACAAAAAAATAATATATATATATGAAAAATGTCACTTACCCAGTGTACATCTGTTTGTGGTATGATAGGCTGCAGATTCACATGCTTTGCACATCCCGTCATCTAGTGTTGGGCTCGGAGTGTTACAAGTTGTTTTTCTTCTAAGAAGTCTTTTCGAGTCACAAGATCGAGGGACTCCTCCCCTTTCGGCTCCATTGCGCATGGGCGTCGACTCCATCTTAGATTGTTTTCCCCGCAGAGGGTGAGGTAGGAGTTGTGTATTATAGTAATAGTGCCCATGCAATGGAGTAAAAATGTATGTACATAATGTGGTTTAATGCAATATATTTACAAATTTACAAATGTTCAAGATCAACTTCAAACGGCTACAGGCTCCCGGGGAGGTGGGTGGGCGCATGTGAATCTGCAGTGTATCATGCCACGAACAGATGTACACTGGGTAAGTGACATTTTCCGTTCGATGGCATGTGTAGCTGCAGATACACCTGATTTGCTTAGATTAGTAAGCAGTTATCTCCCCAAAAGCGGTGGCTCAGCCTGTAGGAGTTGGAGTTGTTTGAAATAAAGTTCGTAGTACTGCTTGTCCTACTGTGGCTTGTTGTGTTGTTAACACACCCACACAGTAATGCTGGGTGAACGTATGAGGCGTAGACCATGTGGCAGCCTTACATATTTCAGTCATTGGAATGTTTCCTAGAAAGGCCATGGTAGCACCTTTCTTTCTAGTTGAGTGTGCCTTTGGTGTGATAGGCAGTTCTCTTTTTGCTTTGAGATAACAGGTTTGAATGCATTTAACTATCCATCTGGCAATGCCTTGTTTGGATATTGGATTCCCTGTATGAGGTTTTTGGAAAGCAACGAATAGTTGTTTTGTTTTTCGAATATGTTTTGTTCTGTCAATGTAGTACATTAATGCTCTATTGATGTCTAATGTATGTAGTGCTCTTTCAGCTACAGAATCTGGTTCTGGAAAGAACACTGGTAGTTCTACTGTTTGATTTAAGTGGAACGGTGATATGGCTTTTGGTAAGAACTTAGGATTTGTTCGTAAGACTACTTTATGCTTGTGTATCTGAATAAAGGGTTCCTGTATGGTAAATGCCTGTATTTCACTTACTCTTCTTAGAGATGTGATCGCAATTAGAAATGCTACTTTCCATGTTAAATATTGTATCTCACATGAGTGCATGGGTTCAAACGGTGGACCCATGAGCCGTGTTAAGACAATGTTGAGGTTCCACGAAGGAACTGGTGGTGTTCTTGGTGGGATAATTCTTTTTAGGCCCTCCATAAAAGCCTTTATGACTGGGATCCTAAATAGTGAAGTTGAGTGCGTAATTTGCAGATAAGCTGAAATTGCGGTGAGATATATTTTAATGGATGAAAAAGCTAGCTTTGACTTTTGTAAGTGCAGTAGTTAGCTGACGATGTCTTTAGCAGATGCATGTAAGGGTTGAATTTGTTTATTATGGCAGTAATAAACAAATCGTTTCCACTTATTTGCATAGCAATTTCTTGTGGTTGGTTTTCTGGCTTGTTTTATGACCTCCATACATTCCTGCGTAAGGTCTAGATGTCAGAATTCTAAGACTTCAGGAGCCAAATTGCTAGATTCAGCGATGCTGGATTTGGGTGTCTGATCTGTTGTTTGTGTTGGGTTAACAGATCTGGTCTGTTTGGTAGTTTGACATGAGGCACTACTGAGAGGTCTAGTAGTGTTGTGTACCAAGGTTGCCTTGCCCAAGTTGGTGCTATGAGTTTGATCTTCTACAACTAGAAGTCCAAGCGTTGTTGCAAAAAGATGCAATAGAGTTGGTACCAATTCATCAGAGAGGAAGAGGAGTTTACTCACTGTACTTTCTCATACCCAAAAAAGACAAAACTCTAAGACCTATATTAGATCTCAGAACATTAAATATCTACATCAAATCACATCACTTTCACATGGTGACACTGCAGGACGTAATCCCATTGCTCAAACAACAAGACTACATGACAACACTAGACCTAAAGGATGTGTACTTCCATATACCGATACATCCGTCACACAGAAAGTACTTAAGGTTTGTATTCCAAGGGGTACATTACCAATTCAAAGTGTTGCCATTCGGGATAACAACTGCGCCAAGAGTTTTTACAAAATGCCTGGCAGTAGTGGCTGCTCATATCAGAAGACAGCAAATACATGTGTTCCTGTACCTAGACGATTGGTTAATAAAAACCAACACGCAGGAATGGTGCTCACAACACACAAAGTATGTCATAGAAACCCTTCACAAATTAGGTTTCTCACTCAACTAAGAGTTGAACTTCCCTCTACTCTTTGGCAACTGTCCCCCTCTATATTGTCCCAGAAAAGTTCCCCGCTGGTATTGGCTCTGATAAGTGGGCCTTGTTTGTGAGGTTGTGGGTTCAGTGCTTTGTCCTCGAAACCCCCCTCGAAACTGTGATTTTCGAAATGTGCCTCTGCTCTGTGGGGAGTAGAGTGCGCCCATGGCTTTGGCCGTATCAGTGTCTTTTTTAAGTTTTTCGATAGCAGTGTCCACCTCCGGCCCAAACAACTGCTGTCCGTTAAATGGCATATTCAGCACGGCTTGTTGTATTTCCGGCTTGAATCCAGATGTACGCAGCCATGCATGTCTCCGTATTGTTACTGCTGTATTTACAGTCCTAGCAGCTGTGTCTGCTGCATCCATTGCTGACCGTATTTGATTGTTCGAGATACTCTGTCCTTCCTCCACCACTTGTTGTGCTCTTTTTTGGAACTCCTTGGGCAAATGTTCTATAAAATGTTGCATTTCCTCCCAATGAGCCCTATCATATCTCGTCAACAAGGCCTGCGAGTTGGCAATGCGCCATTGGTTGGCTGCTTGTGCCGCCACTCTTTTCCCAGCCGCGTCAAACTTACGACTCTCTTTGTCTGGAGGTGGTGCATCTCCTGAGGTGTGTGAGTTCGCCCTCTTGCGTGCTGCACCTACTACCACTGAGTCTGGTGTTAACTGTTGTGTGATGTACACAGGGTCTGTTGGTGGCAGTTTATATTTTTTCTCCACCCTTGGAGTTATGGCCCTTCCTTTGACAGGCTCCTCAAACACTTGTTTGGAGTGTTTTAGCATTCCAGGTAGCATGGGGAGGCTCTGGTACTGGCTATGTGTGGACGACAGTGTGTTAAATAGAAAGTTGTCTTCAATTGGCTCTGCATGCAGGCTGACATTATGAAATGCTGCTGCTCTTGACACCATCTGTGTGTAGGCGGTAGAGTCCTCGGGTGGTGACGGTCTAGCTGGATAACAGTCGGGACTGTTATCTGACACTGGTGCATCATAAAGATCCCACACGTTTGGATCATCCTGACTCATCCCTGTATGAGTTGGGGTCTGCATCATTGGTGGAGTGGCTACCGGTGATGGTTGTCGTGAGCGTTGTGGAGATGGTGGTGGGGTTACTTGTCTTGCCACCTTTGCCTGTGGCTGCTTGTCTTTCTCTTGGAAGGCAAGTTTCCGTTTCATTCGTATTGGAGGGAGAGTACTGATCTTCCATGTCTCCTTTTGAATGTGGAGCCTTCTTTGTGTGTAATCTGGCTCCATTGTCTCTAGCTCCTGTCCAAATCTATGTGTTTGCATTTGTGAGGACAGGCCTTGTTCCTCTGTGTAGGAACTTGTTTTCGGTTCCGAGGCCGGATGTTTCAGTACCAAAACTTTTTCGGCTGCTTTTTTCGGTTCCGACGACACTTTTTTGTTCTTCGGCGTAGTGATCTCTCGGTGCCAACTTGCTTCGGTGCCGCTCTCTCAGTGCCGAGATTGCTCTGACGCGGTGTCTCGGGGTCGAGTCTGCTCTGTGCCGTTATCTCGACCGGAGTCGGATGACTTCGACACATGCATGCCCTTTTTCAGTGCCGATGCTCGATCACCTATTTTTCGGGTTAAGCCATGGCCTGCCGGCAGTGGCGTCCCCTGGGCTTTTGTGGTCTTTGTGTAAGTTTTGTGTATCGGCGTCTGTTCAGGATCGACCTCTTCCGAGTCCGAATCCTCGATGGAGAAGGCTTCCTCTTCTTCCTCCATGTGTTTTTGTCCTGTCGGCACCGACGCCATCTGTAGTCTTCTTGCTCTTCGGTCCCTTAAGGTCTTTCTGGACCGAAACGCTCGACAGGCCTCACAGGTATCCTCCTTGTGTTCTGGAGACAAACACAAATTACAGACCAGATGCTGATCTGTATAAGGATACTTGTTGTGACATTCGGGGCAGAAGCGGAATGGGGTCCGTTCCATTAGCCTTGAAGACGCACGTGGTCGGGCCGACCAGGCCCCGCCGGGGAATCGGTAACCCCGAAGGGCCGCCAGAGCTCTTCAAAATTCGGTCTCGATCTGTTGTAACTAACCCGATACCGAACGTAAACAATATCGTCAAAATTTTCACTAACTTTCCGGACCGAAACGCGGAGCGAAAAGGAACACGTCCGAACCCGATGGCGGAAAGAAAACAATCTAAGATGGAGTCGACGCCCATGCGCAATGGAGCCGAAAGGGGAGGAGTCCCTCGATCTCGTGACTCAAAAATACTTCTTCGAAGAAAAACAACTTGTAACACTCCGAGCCCAACACTAGATGGCGGGATGTGCAAAGAGTGTGTATCTGCAGCTACACATACCATCAAACATATATTTATATATAGATAGATAGATATATACGCACACAGATATACACACACACAATATGTGAAAAGTGTGGTGAGAGAAGAAGCACTTTCGACTATGTAAGATGTATGTGGAGTGCAAAGAGGGTGACAAAGTATTGGTTGTGAAAGTTAAGGGGAGACAAAAACTGCCACATTTTAAAATGGTAATAAACTGGCAAAGTCTGTTGTAGTTGCTAATTCTGTTTCACCATATACAAGCACGTTTTAATAACATATGTGTTAGCCCTTTAGTGCAAGGTGGGGGCAGGCAGGAGGCCACTGGAGCTCGTGCCTCCAATGATGGCAATACAAGATTTCTGTGGACAGCAACAATGAAAAGATGGCAATGCCACGATGTCCGCACATCCATCGTGTTACTAACAGTAAGGCAAATGTAACAGTCTGGTGAGGTCCGTACAGGGAGGTGCTAACACCCTGCCACCTAGTGTGAACAAAATAGGGCCCAGAACTAAAGGGCTCATTACGAGTTTGGCCGTCCCAATGCCGGACCACTAAACTTGCGGTGAGGACACCACTGCCATGGCGGTGGCATCCCCTCAGCCACACTACAAGATTTCCACTGGTCAGACCTGGTTGACCGGTGAAAACCTTGGAATAGACCGGCAAGAACAGTGCTACGAGATTTCACTCGGCTCCCTTAAAGGAGCCGAGTGCTATCTCGTAGAACAGAGGGGAGCCGACCAGCACCCTCAGAGAATGCGCACTGTCTGCAGAGCACATGCCGATGGTTCCGGGGTAGGGGTGCCCTGAATTGCCCATGCCATAGGCATGGACAGTGCAGTGGACCCTCCTGTGGCCCCTTGCACTTGTTCTCCGCCAGCCTTTTCATGGTGGGGAAACTGCCATGAAGAGGCTGGGGGAGAACAAGGCTGTTATCAGGAGGGTGGCGCTGAATTCAGCACGCCCTGGCTGATTACAACCAAGACCATTGTTACCCCGTCAGGATCCTGGCAGAGATGGTGGTCGGATGGCAGTATGACTGCCAAACTTGTCATTTGGCAGTCAGTCCGATCGCCACCGCAAAGCTGGGGGTCTTGTGACTGCCAGCCTCGTAATGAGGCCCTATGTCTGGCCCCATGCATCAATAGATCAAAGAACCAGAGCACACAAAATTAGTCCAATCAGCATAAAATGAACTGCTGTAAGTCCGTAGGTTTGTGTAGCTGTATTTTATTCTTCATATTTCTTGCATTGCAGGTCACAGTCCAATATGAATGGGCAGCCACCTCATGTTTGGTCATTATGACTTTTTCAAGGCTGTACAATAGCGCTGGAGAAAGTATATTTCATAAATTTGCACCGCACGCGGAACCAATTCATGAAATCGAGTTCACAGTCGACAATAAGTGACTAGTGGTACACAAAGTAATGTTCAAGTAATAGTTGTTTGCTCTAAACCATCTCGTAGTTTCATGAAGGTAAGTGTGCAGTTCGTTTTATGCTTATTGGACTACCTCTGTGTGCTCTGGTTCTTTGATCTCAAGATTTCTATGAATTGAGGTGGTGCAGTTTGAGACTAAATGCTGAGTGGTGGATGGAAAACTCACATGCCTTCATTATGGCGTTCATGGCACTTCTGATGCAGTGACACTGTACTCAGAAATCCTAATAGTATGGTTTGCAGCAATTTCAGTGTTACAGCACCTTAACATTATGTCCTCTATGGAATGGGAAGTACCTTTGAAACTCGTGTTTCCACACTGCTTTCCATATTCCACACAGCTTTCCGCCAACATATCCCTACAGGTATTACTTGCTCAAATATATCCACGGTAAACCCAGAGTGCAGAAACATCACATATGTCAGAATGTCAGCCTAAGTGCTAAAGTTTTCCATACTACATTGCTTGAATCAAGAATATTAGACATAATTCTGCACACAAGAGCGAAGCAGCAAGTATTACTATAGCCCGCTCCAGCTACATTCAACAATACAAACAGTGTCTGTTTATGTACTGACTGGGGAGAAGTCTATCAGAACATTTGGATAGTTATGTCATCCTCGTCCCATTCCTGGAAAGCTGCTATCATCCATAAAGGGCTCTGGGGTATTTGTTAAAAGTAATCCTTTGTGGCATACCTATCATTAGATTACACAACGGCATGGATCCCGACCACTTAAGTCACTGAAATCCCAAAAGATTGTATCACTACAACATAATTCTTCTTGGCTTTCAGGAGTCAATAATACATAGGAGATGTGAAGGTATTTTTTGAGCCTAAAATTTCCAGGATGTTGTGTTTTGGCCAACAGGAAATATGCTGAAAAACTTAACTATAAGATAAAGGTCTTGCTGAACCAGATGCAGTAAAAACATAAATAAATAAATAACATGGATATGTTATGAAGATTTGTAGAGCACACTATCATCTAGTAGGTTATCCCAGCGCTGAGTAAGTGTGAGTCCAGCCACACCTAGAGCCTGGAAGGACCACTCGAAAAGCCAGGTCTTCAGTTTCTTGAGGAATTGAAGAAGTGAGGAGGAGATTATGTATAGCAGCAGGTTGTTCCACACTTTAGGAGCGATGTAAAGAAGGCTTGAATGCCAGACTGCTGCTAGCTAGAGGGATCATTTATGCCTTGAAGAGGGTCGAGCTCATGGAGGATCCTTGTGGAACTCTGAAGATGAGGTTGCAGGCATCTGAGGTATATGGTGACAGGCTGACTGACTGGGGTCTTCGAGTAAAGAAGGAGCAGATCCATTTAAGTCTATGGCCCTCAATACAACCGTGGTGGTCGGTGATAAAGTGGCGGTAATACCACCAACAGGCTGGCGGTAATTACTGCCAAATTATGACCATGGTGGTGAGAACTCCCATAGACAGCCACTATACCACACCCACCGCCAGGGCGGAAACAACAGGCACCACGGTGGGAGCCACCTACAGCCAGGCAGAAGTCAATGTTCCGCCCACCATATTAAGACCCTTCAATCCACAACCTTTTCCGGGGCGGTACCAACAACATCAAAAGCCTGGCGGAAACAGACCTCAGAAGGGAAAGTTTTCATCTATGGAGGTACAGGGAACAACCAATCCACCATGGAGCCCGAACTTCAGATCTTCCCAATGATTCTCTACGTCCTGCTCCACCACGAACACCAACAATGGCAAAGATGACCACGGTGAGTACAGCCACCTAGCACGCAGGGGAGGGAGGGAGGAAAAAAAGAGAGTGACACACACACAACATACACCGCCACCCCCAACACCATATACACAATCACATGTAGAAATAAAACATATTTACCCAGTGCCCCTCAGGAATAATGCAAGGACAACAGGAATGTGATAAAGTGAGTATCATAATATAAATACAGTAGAAATACGAAAATGCAACCTAATGGTATATACATATGTACAGTTCAAGGGACACTGCAAAGTCCTCAATGTGCGTGGGCCGCAGGGCCACAGGCCAAAGTCCAAGGCCCCACTTGTCATCTGCAGCAACATGGAAAGAACACTGCAGGGGCATTAGTTGGTAAATAGGCAGGCACATCAGGGGGACCGCATACGGGGTGGTACCTCAGCCGGCAGATGGAGCAATACCACTCGTTCTGGAGGGGGCAACATGCCCTGTGCTTGGTCCTGGGGAGCTTGGGGTTGGACGGTGTCATACCCACTGGTTCTGGAGGGGGCATTGTGCCATGTGCTTCTGATGCTGGGGAGGATAGGGTGAGTAGGTGTCATACCCACTGGTTCTGGAAGGAGCATTGTGCCCTGTGCTTCTGATCCTGGGGAGGATGCGGTGAGTGGGTGTCATACCCACTGGTCCAGGAGGGGGCATTGTGCCCTGTGCTTCTGATCCTGTGGAGTCCAATGTCACAGTCTCTCACCTGGGTGTCATTCTCACAGGATTTGAGGGGCAGGCCGCACTGCAGCCCATGGAGGCAGCTGCTGCTGGTGGTGGGGGGAGGCTCCAGCCCATCCTCTGCCGCCTCGGACGGCTGCCCACTTCTGGTGGTCGTGGTGCTGGTGCTGCTGCTGCTGCTGGTGTTGGGGTGGGGTGGGGTGGGGGGGGAGGCTTCAGCCCATCCCCTGCAGCCTCGGACGGCTGCACAACCATGGTTGGGGGTGGGGGCTCTGACTGAGTCCCTGCACTAGGCCCCTTGTCCTTCATGCCTGCTGGTGCAGGCCCCTTGCCCTTCCTGGCAGCAGCTGGGGATGGCTCCTTGCCCTTCCCGGCAGCACTTGGTGCAGGCTCTTTGCCCTTCTGGGCAGCAGTTGGGGCAGGCTCCTTGCCATTCCGGGCAGCACTTGGGGCAGGCTCCTTGCCCTTCCGGGCAGCACGTGGGGCAGGCTCCTTGCCCTTCCGGGCAGCACGTGGGGCAGGCTCCTTGCCCTTCCGGGCAGCACGTGGGGCAGGCTCCTTGCCCTTCCGGGCAGCACGTGGGGCAGGCTCCTTGCCCTTCCTGGAAGGAGCTGGGGATGGCTCCTTACCCTTCCAGGCAGCACTTGGGGCAGGCACCCTTTCGTTGAGGCTGCCCGATGCCCTGAATCCTTTCCCACCACGAGTGGGTGTGGAGACTACTGGGCTCGTTGACTGGGTGGCTGAGGTGCTTGGTTGAGTTTTTGCCAACCTAGCCAGATGTGAAGGACTGGCGGGGGAGTCGGAGGGAAGAGGTCAATGGTGGAGAGGAAAAGCTTCTTAGGGACAATGGGGCGGGAAGAGGGAGTAGGTTGTGGAGTGGAGGAAGAGGGGGTGGTTGTGGGGGTGTCTGTCTGCTGATTTTGGGTGCAGGTGCATGGACTGGATGCTGTTGTGAGGTGGATGGCTGTTGGGTGTCTCAGTGCTTGCGTTTGTGTACCCGGGGGGGGGGGGGGGGGGACAGACACAGTGGGAGAGGACATAGGGGACGTGTGCATGGCTGTTGTGGTGATGCTGGTAGTGGATGAGGATGTAGTGCATGCAGGTGTGAGTGTAGACGCAACTGAAAGAGAGGTGGAGGAGGAGGAGGAGGGGGACACAGTGGAGGCAGTGGATGTTGGTATGTCTGCATCTGGATGGTGTTTGTGTGAGTGCCTGTGGGATGATGTGTTATGTATGTGTTTGTCTGTGCCATTCTTGTGTGTTGTCCTGAGCGCATGCTCGTCTGCCTGTGTGCTTGGGATAGGTTGGGGTTGAAGGGAATGGGATTGGGAACAGGAAGTTGGAGGGTGGAAACTGGGACAATGGCTGCCATCAGAGAGGAGGCCTGGTTTGATATCTGTTGTGCAGCAAAGCCAGTGTGAATGCCCTTCAGGAATGCATTTGTCTGTTGCATTTGGGCTGTCAGCCCCTGGATAGCATTCACAATGGTTGACTGCCCTACAGAGATGGATCGCAGGAGGTCAATAGCCTCCTCACTCAGGGCAGCAGGGCTCACTGGGGCAGGGCCTGAGGTGCCTGGGGCGAAGGAGATGCCCAATCTCCTGGTTGAGCAGGCACGGGAAACTCGCTGAGAGGCTGCTGGGAGGGCGGTGCTGGAACGGGGGTGGCGGCTGTACCTGTAGCTGCGGAGGTCACAGAAGTGTTCGCCACCACCAGGGAGCTCCCATCGGAGTAAGTATCTGTGTTTGAACTGTCCCCTCCAGTCTCTGCTGTGGTGCTCCCCTCGCCCTCCGTCCAAATGGTGCCCTCAGCATTGGTGGACTCTGCCTCCTGGGTCCAGTGGGATGCAGCTCCCTCTGTCACTGGTGCCTCTGCTCCTCTGCCAGATGATGTTAATGCACATAAGTACAGGCTGACAAAAAAAGGGGGGGGGGGGGGGGGAAGACAAAGGATACACTTGGTCAATGGCTGCAGCAACACCACCGTTGGCGTACACAGCACACTCACACACAGGGAACAGCCCTACGCACTATGCAATGCACTACCAGTAATAATGCTAGCCACCAGGGCATGGGGAGGGGCACATACTGCCAAATGCAGCACACCTGGGACCCACACTGCCCAGACCAGTAGTGGATGCCTACAAGCTAGGTTGCAGTATTATCACTTCAGAACCCTTGCCAACATGGGACCTACTCTGCAATGTCAGGCCTGGCCTAGGGGCAACCACTGACACAAAACCCCCACCCAGGTACCCCCTACCATGCGTAGGTTGTAATGATGAGAACTGTACTCACCTCCTTGTGGCTGCAGTGATGCCCTCAAGCGCCCCATCCAGCTCCAGATAGGCCACCGCCAGTAAGCAGGCCATCAGGGGGGTCATGGTACGACAGGCACCCCTTCCTCGCTGGGAGGCCATCCCGAGCTGGGCCCTGTGGTCTTCCGTGCCCAGCGTCTCAGGTCCTCCCACCTTTTCCGACAGTGGGTGCTCTGCCTGCTGCAGACCCCCAGGGTCCGCACATCCTTGGCAATGGCCCGCCACAAACCCTTCTTTTGATGGGCGCTGACCTGCAGAGAAATACAGGAAAAGGTATCAGTCAGACCGTCCTGCCTGTCCTTATGGCCCACCATACCCCTTCACATCGTCATTTGCACACACAGGGCCCAGCACACAAGCTGCACGCCGCCTAGGGGACATCCACCAATATCCCCCTACACGAGGCCTTCACACACACCACTCCATGCATTCATACCCCATGCATCGTACTAACAGTGTACTCACCTGTTGGTCTGGAGGCCCATACAGGAGTCCGTACTGGGGTAGGACCCTATCCACCAGTCACTCCAACTCCACGAGGTGAAGGCAGGGGCCATTTGCCCAGTCACATGAGCCATGGTACGTTCCAGACACAGGTCACAGCAGCACATGCAGTGTGAGTCCTGTCCTGTTGAAGGTCAGGTAGCAAGTGAGGAATCCGATAGAAAATGTCAGTCACGTCCGCGGCGGTGCATACCGTCACCACCGGCATACATCACCATTGGCCACTGTACCCAATAGAGCACAATAATAATCAATGAGGAGTTGCACGGCGGTTCCCGACCGCCTCCCGCAACGGCGCACGTCAACGGAATTACCTCACTTCCACCTGTCCCTCCACACAGGACAGGCGGATGCCATTTAATGGGGGGCAGAGGGGGAGCAGGCCCTGGATAACAACTGCGTCACAGTTCATAATTGGACATACAGGACAAATACAACTTATACATTAAAATTAACATCATGCATTGTACTGTTGTGGCTACAATGTTCAGTTTATGACCATATTCTCACTATTTTGTACCACAGATTGCTACCGCTGCAGATGAATAGGAGATGGAGACATACCTCCGTGTACAGACTCCTGGTGGACTTGGCAACAATGGAGGACAGGCACATTATCCTCACCTATAGACTTGACAGAGCCACAATCATGGAGCTGGGTGCCCAATTGGAGCCTGACCTAATATCTGCTATCCGTCACCCCACTGGGATCCCCCCTCTTGTGCAAGTCCCATCTGTGCTCCATTTCATGGCAACTGGTTCTTTCCAAGTGACAGTGGGTTTGACAGCAGGAATGTCACAGCCAATGTTCTCAATAGAGCTCACCAGAGTGTTGTCTGCCCTAATTAAACATGTGCAGCTACATTGTTTTCCCCCAGGTGGAGGATTTGGCCACAATGAAAGCTGACTTCTATGCAATGGGACATATCCCCACCATCATTGGGGCAATTGGTGGAATACATATTGCATTTGTCCCCCCCCGGCGAAATGAACAGGTGTTCAGAAATCGAAAGAATTTCCACTCCATGAATGTGCAGATGGCGTGCTTGGCGGACCAGTACATCTCCCATGTTAATGCTAAGTATCCTGGGTCGGTGCATGATGCCTTTATCCTGAGGAATAGCAGCATCCCAAATGTGATATCCCAACTCCAGAGGCACAGGGTGTGGCTAAAAGGTGAGCCCTGGTTCCCACCCAGTAGATGTTGGTATGGTGTATGGGTATGGTGTGGGCCATATGGGATAGTGTGTGCCTAAATGTTGTCCCTCGATATTTGCAGGTGACTCAAGTTACCCCAACCTATCATGGCTACTGACCCCTGTGAGAAATCCCAGGACAAGGGCAGAGGAATGTTACAATGAGGCACATGGGCAAACAAGAAGGATCATCGAACTTACCTTTCGGTGCCTCCATCTAACAGGTGGATCCCTGTGCTACTCACCCAAGAAGGTCTACCAGATAATCGTGCCATGCTACATGTTGCACAACCTTGCCTTGAAACACCATGTGCCTTTTATGCAGGAGGAGGAGGCTGGAGATAGCCGTGTGGCAGCAGTGAACCCTGTGGTCAGTGAGGATGAGGCGGCAGAGGATGAGGACAACTGAATTGCAGTGATTCGACATTACTTCCAATGACACACAGGTAAAACAGTGTTACTTCACATTTCATTGTCATTTTTTGGTTTATCTTGGTCACTGGCATGCTGTTATTTCTCACTTCTATGCCCACTCACTGTACCCTTTGGCAACTCATTTTGCAGATGTTGGTGCCCCACTATCACTCCTGGTGTGATCGCTGCAGCCAAATACAGGTCTTTCCTATGTGAACATTACTATACAGTTGAATTGCAATGTTTGAACTTGGTTAAACAAATACATACTTAAAACATTTGACATACTCCATACTTGTATTTTTTCAAAGGGTATTGAATTGCTAAGAAGGAGAGGGGCAAGTGCATTGGGATGGGTAATGATGGAGGAAAGTCAAGGGTATTGTTCCAGTCTATTTGTAGCACAGGTGCATTGTCCAAGGGGACATAGGAAGAGGAGCAATGGCAGTTCAAGGTGGACAGGGTGACAGAGTGGGACACCAGGGTGACAATCAGGAGAATCTCATTTCCTAGTGGGGGTCTTGGCAATAGTCTCTGGCTTCTGCCTGGATCGCAGGGAACGTTTGCGGGGTGGTTCTCCTTCTGCAGGGGGAGGGGTGCTGGTGGCCTGTTGGTCCTGTGGCGGGGGCCTCCTGGCCACTAGTGGCAGAAGAGGTGGAAGGCAGTTCAGATGTCTGGCTAGGGGAAGGGGCCCGCTGTTGTAAGACTGCCTCCCTCATAATGTTGGCCATGTCTGGCAGCACCCCTGCTATGGAGACCAGGGTGGTGTTAATGGCCTGCAAGTCCTCCCTGATCCCCTGGTACTGTCCCTCCTGCAGCCGCCTGTTCTCCTGCACGTTGGCCAGGATCTGGCCCAGCGTATTCTGGGAATGTTGGTATGCTCCCAGGATCTTGGTGAGTGCCTCCTGGAGAGTCGGTTCCCTGGCGCACAGCAGTGCTCCCAGTGTCCCTGTTGTCCTGTACCTCTGTCCCCTAAACCATGTGCCCACTGCCACTGACTGTCTTGGGTATGAGGTGTGCCCTGGGGTCCCTGTAGTGGTGAAAAACTGTAAAACTGTAAACTTTGCACTTGTATAGCGCACTACTCACCCGCCCCAGGGTGAAGCCAGGCATCCAAGCGCTGTGAGGGCCACTGTGGAGATTAAGCAAGCTATTGCCCAGAGTTACAGAGTGGGACCCATTAATTAGATTAGGAGGCACTGAGGCGAGAATTATCTGGTCCAAGGGAATTGAGCCCAAGACCCCCCGAGGTGGGAATTGAACCCTGGTCCCAGGCCAGATCTCTGCATCAGGGTCTGTCGCTCTAACGATTGTGCCACACTTCTCCACACACTGCACTGCAGTGGACACACTGCTGATTGACGTGTCCTGGGGACAGAGGTATGAGTACACTGGGTGGGTGCTGTGGTGGTGTTTCCAGATGGGGTAGGCTCTGTGGTGGTGTGTGACTGTGCCTGGGTAACCAACTGTCCAGAGGTCCCTGATGGGCCAGGGTGGTCATCCAGATCCAGGCGACCAGAGTTGCTGTCATCACTGTGGGCCTCTTCTGTGGGGGGGACTGGATATTGCTGGCACCTCCTCTTCGCTGACATTGGCTGGGGTACCTGTGCGATGTAAATGCAGTGTAGTTGTTTCTGTGTGTGACATATTGTGCATCAGTGGGTTGCCCTCTTTGGTTGTATTTGCCCTGCCAGCTTTCACTTGTGTACGTTGGTGTATGGTGGGATGTATAGTTCTCTCTAGTGAGCATGCTTTGGTGAAAGGTGTCCATGCAGGTCTGTTAGTGGTGTCCATGCATTGGTATGGCATGCAGGGATTGGTACTGGGATGAGTGATATGGGATGGCAGGGTGTGTGGGAGGTGGTGGAGTGATGGGAGTGAGGGTGGGGGTGGGGGTATGTGATGGCATGCAGGTAGGGGCTAACAGTAATAGAGATTTGACTTACCAGAGTCCAGTCCTCCTGCTACTCCGGCCAGGCCCTCAGGATGCATGATTGCCAAGACTTGCTCCTCCCATTTTGTTAGTTGTGGGGGAGGAGGTAGGGGTCCACCGCCAGTCCTCTGTAAAGCAAGTTGGTGTCTTGCTGCAATGGAACGTACCTTCCCCTCTAGGTCGTTCCACCTCTTCCTGATGTCATCCCTAGTTCTTGGGTGCTGTCCCACGGCGTTGACCCTGTCAACGATCCTCCACCATAGCCCCATCTTCCTCGCAATGGATATCTGCTGCACCTGTGCTCCAAATAGCTGTGGGTCTAAACTAATGATTTCCTCCACCATGACCCTTAGCTCCTCCACTGAGAATCAGGGGTGTCTTTGTGGTGCCATGGGTGTTGTGTGAGTTGTGTGTGTGGGGGTGTGTAGGGTGATGTGTTGAGGTGTGTGATGTGGGGTGTGTGGGTTGTGTATAGCTGATGGTGGTGTGTGGCTCTGATCTTGTCTGTGGTCGTGGTGTCGGTCTAGTTCCAATGGTTTAGAATGGTTAAGGGCTGTGGGTAAAGTGGGTGTGTGTTTTATAGCTGTGTGAGTGGGTGGGTGTGGTGTGTATATGGGTGTCAGGTGTGTGTTGTTTGAATTGTCCAATGTGGTGTTGTTTTGTTTGTGTGTGTGATTTTGAGTGTGGCGGTATGTACAGCCAATGGTTTACCGGCACTGAATGTCCACCGTGATGATTCGTGGGTCATAATGTGGTGGGCATAGTTCTGTTGGCGTAACGGTGTGGGTTTTGATACCGCCAGTTTATCACTGTCATTTGTTGTGGCGGACTTGTGTCTGTGGCTGAATAGTGACGGATTGGGGGGTGGGTGTGTGTGTGTCATAATATGGTGAACGGATATCCGCCGCGGTGGTGGGATGTTGGCGGCAGTCAGTCTGGCGGTAAATGGGATTAACCGCCAATGTCATAATGAGGGCCTATGTCTTTGGATTCTGAGTCATGAGAATGTCATTTGTGGCGGCACAAGGGCTGTTTCAGTGCTATGGTTGGGTCTGAAACCAGTATCATGGGTGTTGAGGAGTTGGTGATCATTCAGGTATCCAGTGACATCAGCCCACAGAATGTTTCTTCAACAATGGGAGGGCAGAAGCACATTTTCAAGCATCTGGGAAGGTCACAGAAGAGATGGAGGCATTCTGAATAGATGTGAGCATGGAACTGATTGGTAGCAGTCCTTTAGAATAAATGTGATGGGGCAGGGGTCCGATGGGGCCTCCGAGTGGATGGACGTCATGGCAAGGGTGGTGTTTTCTGCAGTGATGATAGGCCATGTGGTTAGCACTGTTTCTTTGGTTAAGATAAGGAGGTGTTTGGCAAGGTGTTGGGTCTGGTTGAGGGTTGAAGTTGCTGTAAATGGCAGTGTTTTGTTGCTGAAGAGTTGAGAAGTTGTTGCAGAGGTCCTGTGAGGGGATGATCGAGTTGGGGGCGGCCCACAGTGTTGTGAAATTCTGCACAATGGTGAAGATTTCTTTGCTTCTGTTGGTGCTGGCAGAGATGCAGTTTACTACAATAGCACATATGGTGGTTCGGATCCTTTGGTGGTAGCAATGTAGGGCAGATTTGAACATGTTCCTGTCTGCATTGTCCTGGTTTATTCTCCATTGGCACGCCAACAGTTGTTTGCTGTGGCGATTCATCAGTATGAGCTCTTCCATGTACCAACTAGCCTGGTGTCTGGATCTTGTTGTATTGCTGTGTTTGAGGGGGACCAAGGAGTTGGTGCAGGAGGTGATCCAATTGTTGAGATTTTTGATGGATTTCGGAGGCTGTTGCTGTGTTTGGGTCAGTGAGAGAGGTGTTGCAGTTCTAGTCAGTGCTGCTGTTCCAGTTTCGGAGGGCTGATCTGACAGTGGTGCGTGTGCGTTGAACTGCAACAGGGCTACTGAACTTGACAAGGGCGTGGCCTGTCCTGAGGACTAGTGCGGGCTCGTCGACTCAGATGTTGCCAGTGTTGGTAAAAACAGGGTACAGGAGGTGTCAGGCGATGTGGGCCTTACTCGTTAGGTGAGGCCCAGGCTTCCAAGGTCTTCAATAAGTGCTCTTGGGTTGGGACCAGGGTGGTCTTTCAGGTGGAAGTTCAGGTCTCCAAGAAGGATGTAATTGCAAGCATTGAGGGCGAATGGTGCAACGAAGTCCATGATGGTGTCAGTGAAGTTGGTGCGTGGTCTCAGTGGCCTGTAGATGACAGTGCCTCTTATGGTGAGGTTGGCTATGACGTGGAGCTTGAACGAGGTGTTCTATTTTGAAGGATGGCATGTCTGTGGATATGGTGCAGATGATGGTGTTCTTGTGAATGATGGCAATTCCATCTCCAAGCTTGTGAAGTATGTCTTGCCTTTCAATCTTGTAGCTGGTGGGAGGGGGGGTTTTGGCTATGTCAGGTGCTGATGCAGGGTTCAGCCAGGTTTCCGTGAGGAAAAGTAGATCAGAAGAACTGTCATGCAGCAAGTCTCAGATCTCAGTTTTGTGCATGGTGAGTGAGCAAGTACTGAGGAGTACGCACGTGAGTGTGAAGCGTTATGTGCATAGTTGCAGGAATGTGTGAGTGAGTGAGGTGATGGGTACTGTCAGTGTAGTGAGTGTTGGGTGTGGCTTCGTGCATGAAAACTTGCAGGAAGCGCAGAAGAACTCTCCTTCAATTTTGTGTGGTGCAGAGGCCGGGGTTGAGGGCGCTGAGAGGCATGCTGGCTGTGGGTGGGTTAAGGAATGTCACTTCCTGTGCAGATGGATGATGAGCAATCCAGTGATGTCACCTCCTGTGCCAATGGATGAGGGGAAATCCATTGATGTCACTTCCTGGGTATCTTGGTGAGACAGACAGTTTTCATTTATGTATTTAGACAAGGATGAAAGGCTGAGTGAAATCAATGGGGTTTGTTCTTGCAATCATGGTCAAACATGGCAAGTGTAATTTCAGAGGCAGACTGAACTATTTGGCATGTAAAACGTTTTAAATGTCCTATTGGTATAGAGATCTGTGCCAAAACCATAGGTGCAATAGAAAATGTGACAAGTGATTGCAAGTTTTCAAACCTTTCATTTACAAAGGATGATGCAGCAGTTTGTAACCGCCAGTACCGTCTAAGATGAATATAACTGTTTTCAACTGCCAATACTGCTTGTGATAAGTGTAACTGAATTTATGGCTGGGAATTAATACAACTGTTAGTAAATACCAGTTCTGCCTGAGATTAATCTAACTGGTAGTACTGAATGCAATAACGAGGACTGTGCGCACCACTGACAGTACTGAACATGACCAATAGAATTGTGCCTAAATGCTAATACTGTCTGAGATGAATTTGAGTGTTGCTCATTGCCTGTAGCAAATACAATGCATACAGCTATTCAATCACTGCTAGTACTGCCTGTGGTAAATGTAATTGTTTGTTACTGCCAGTACTGAGTGAAATGAAGATCACTGTTTGTTACTGCCAGTACTGAATACGATAAATAGAACTGTTAATCCCCCCTGGAGCTGCGTTAGATGTGTAGAACTGTTTGTAACTGCTAATACTGTTCATCTAGGCCAGTACTGAATACCAAGAATAGAACTGTCTGTAACTGCCTGAGATTAACATAACTGTTTAACCGCCAGTACTGCAGACAAATATAAATGTTCCTAACTGCCAGTACTGTATGGGATGAATATTCAAATGTTTGTAATTGAACAACTAACAGTACTGCCTACAAAAACTATAACTGTTACCAACAGCCAGTAATGCCTAGGGTGAATGAAACTGTTCATCACTGTCAGTAGTGCATGGCAACAACATAACTGTTTGTAACGGTCAATATTGCCAAAATGAATATAACTGTTGGTAACTACCGGCACAAAATATGAAGAGTATAACTGTTCGTAACTGCCAGTGCTGCTATGAACAGAATTGTTCACCGCCGCCAGTACTCCCTAAGATCAATAGAACTGTCCATTACCACCAGTGCACCCTGAGGTCAGGGCTTCCTATAATAAGTAGAACTGTGTGTAGCTGCTAGTGCTGCCAGTAATCCTGAAATTATTATAACTGTTTGTAACTGCTAGTGCTACCAGAAATCCTGACATTCATTGTTTGTAGCTATCAGTACTGAATTGAACATAGCTGTCCGCAATGGCCTGTACTGCTTAAGATGAATATAACGGTTCAAAGCTGCCAGTATTACATACTAGGACTATCACTGATCATAGCAGCCAGTACTGCATAAGAGGAATTTAACTGTACATAGCTGTCAATACGCCCTAAAATGAATAAAATGCTTCGTCTCTGCAAGTACTGTCTCGGATAATTAGGACTGGTCAGCAGGGCCAATACTGCCTTTGATGAACATAACTGTTCATGAGAGCAAGTAATGCATGTGATGAATAGAACTGGTCCTCCCCCATTGCTGCCCAAGAGGAATATTATTGTCAACACTTCTGTACTGAAACGAATGCTTGTAACAGCCACTAGTGCCTGAGGTGAACGCAACTGTTCCCAACTACCAGTACTGCATAGGTTGAATATAACTGTTCAACCCTACCCATACTGTATGAAATTAATATAACTGTCCGATATTGCCATTGCTGCCAGAGGTGTATATAACCTATCCTAATAGCCGGTACCACCTGAGATAAATGTGACTGTTCACATCTGCTAGTATTAAATCGGAGGAATATAACTGTTCATAACTACCAGTACTGCCTGAGGTGAACAGAACTGTTCATAACTGCCACTACTGCCCTACAGGTACATAACTCTTCATAACCGCCAGTAGTATTCGAGATGAAGATACAATTTTGGAGCTGCCAGTACTCCCCGAGATCAATATAACGTTTTGTAACTTCCATTACTGAATATGTTGAATATAACTGTTCTAACCTGCTTGAGCTAACTGTTCAAAGCTGCCAATGCTGCTTGAGATGAATGAAACTTCTAAAACTCCCTGAGATGAATGACACTTCTAAGACTCCCTGAGATTAACATAATTGTCTGTAAGTGTCAGTACTGTGAGAGTTTTATAGAACTGTTCCTACCTGCCTTAGTACCAAGATAAGGGCCTACTGAACTGTCTATGTTCAGCATAACGTTTTGAAAATGCTAGTATTGCCTGATGAAAATATAATTGTTGATCACTGGTAGTAATGCATGAGGTTAATGTAACCGTATGCAACTGTCAGTACTAAATACTATGAAATGAACTGTTTATAAGTGCCAGCACTACTTGAGTTGAATACAACTGTTTGTACCTACAAGTACTGTTGGAGATACATTTAACATTTAAATGGTGGTTCTGCATGCAAATAATATAACTGTTCATAACTTTCAGTACTGCAGGAGGTGTATATAACTGTTTGTCACCACCAGTACTGCCCATGATGGATACATATGTACTTCACCACCTGTGATGCCTGTCATGAATATAACGGTTGTGAAAGTACTGCCTAAGGTAAATTTGCAGGACTAATCATTTGCAGTTGAACAGGAGTGAGGAGTCAGTGCAAGACTAGTTATGACATTAAAGCGTTGCAACTGCAACGCCCAACACTCATCTTCACTATGGACTGATCTGTAGCTGTGCTTAATATGTAGGGGAAAAAGTAATAAATATTTGCAGGGGTTGACCAAACCAAAGCTGCCTAGTCTTCATTAACCCTCATGATTTTTTCTTCCTCACCCAACACTTCTTGTCACTCTCTCTCACTCTTGCAGGGTTTTTTCATCTGTCTTTGTCCCTTTCTTACTGCTTTCCCATTTACTCTTGCTCACTCTTTCATGTTTTTGTTTCTTTCTCTCTCTTACTCCGGGTCAAAGCCTGGTGATAAAAAGGAGAGCAACCACCGGCGTAAACTAAGCAAACAATAAGCATGTTGGAAATTACAACGTATTTAGGAAATTAAGGAAAACCCAATTTCTTAATTATACTGGTGCACCCCACTAAATCGAACTGATGATGCCTCAATAACATTGGACTGGAGGTATTGCTAATAAAACAAATCAAGCATCAGAGAATGTGAGCAAACATTAAATACTGTTCAACCGTGTAGACTCACTGTAGTGTCTCTTGTGTGCATGGGACTTTCAAATTTGAAATAGCTTTTTGGTAAAGCTGGTGGCTTTTCTTTTTCAGGTCTCACCTACCAGCGGCATAAGCTGTCTATTTGCAAAAAGGCCTATTGTCACCTTACTCTTGGTATAGATCCCACCCATTGTTTACCACTGGCTGGATTTATTGTTACCTTCATTTGCTTGCTTCTTATTTGTTTGCTTGTGCGGGCTTTACTTCCTTTTTAGGTCGAACACACAAGCGCTCTGGCCTATTCTGATCTATCTGTGAGCTTTTAACCACACCCACTGCACACCCATCACTATCACTAATTTGTGGGCTTGCTTTTCAAAAATCCTTTGTTATCATTGTTAAATGCTTTATGTATGTCCCTTCTTGGGGTAGTTTTGTTACCCCCTTGGCCATCGACCCTGTTACACAGATAATTCCACGTTTTCCGATGCGTTTGACTGCGGGCAAATTTCTTTTTCCTTTTGTGTCTCTCCTTCGCACTTATTTTTATGGCGGCCATGGCGCTTTGAACTAGCTTGCTTTTGTCAACTGTTTTACTTTTCGTTTTCAATTTCTGTGACAAGAAAAGTCCTTTTAAGAATTTACAATGCTAATAGCTCTAACTGGAGCAAACGTGAGACCCACTGCATTGCAAATGCTTACTGTGTTTGTCCCTTCCCTAGAGCATGGCCACATCACTTGTGTCCTTCCACTACTCAGTTTTCAGGCACTATATTTATTCTTTTTGGCTAAGAACCTCACAGAAGAGCATGTGTTCTCCAGTAGTGTCTCTCATGCACTTCTCTTCCCTACTCCACCATGCTTCATGTTAATCTCTCGCTCTTTCCCCCTTGTGCTTCTCCCCGGTTCCTCCGTGTTGCGCTCACACTTCATGTGCTTTTCCCCCGCATTGCTTTCTCATCTGTGCATCCTCCCAATGTTGAACCTCTCCATTATGTAAAAAAGAAAAAAAAAGAGCTAATATTTATATTTAAAAAAATAATCATAGGGAAAATTGGAGCACCCCTAGAGAATGAGACAGGCTCAAGAAATTACACCAACAGGATGTCAGTGAGGGCATATTAGCCATTGACATATGTGGTGATCTGACAGTTACAAGTTTGAGTGCTAGCAAGGATGAATCAGTCTCCATCTTTTCTAGTATCTAAAACACAGTAACATTTATTACAATATAAATAACACCCAAACCCACAATTAATTTGCAAAATGAAAATCCGATTCTTGAGCCACATCAGGCTTATTCATTTTTTGCTAGGTTTCCTTTTTTTCTTGTACAAATTAAATGGTAATGCCCTGTTTCACTAAATCATATTGTGCTCCCAGACAATGATAGCACAACTCTACAGTCCAAAAGCACAATACCATCCAAACCCCTTTATCAATAACAAGAAATATCAATGCAAACAAAATCTTGATTTTCCATTCATAACAACAACTATATTTTAATTAAAGGTGATTTAAATGAAGTGCAAATGCTTTCATGTGTACAAGATTACTCACTTCCAAAATGCTAATATTGTAATACGTAGAAAGAGTAAGGGCTGGAATATTACAGTTCTCCACGTTTATGTTTCGGCTACACTTCACATCCTGGTTTAACAGAAAACCTGAAAAAAGATATGAACAAATATCAGAGAAACAGCACTAAATATTGTATTACAGTGAAATTATTAGTGTGTGTTTCTGTCGGCGCCTGCGTGTTTGTGTCTATGTATATGTCTACCTGTCTGAAACTATGTCAGTGCAAATGTCTCTACAGGTGTTTGTGTGTGTGTATGTAGGTGTCTCTACAATGGTAATGTGAAATATAGAGGGAACTGATGTATCCTTAGGTAAGTTTTCATGGTAACTCCTCTTTTTTACTCTCAATTTATTGATTTTTCAAAAGAAAACAAGTAATGAATCATATATAGATATTTCATACATTTGAAGTGTACATAATATACAAAAGAAAGGAAAAAGGAGAAAAACAAATATAAACTGATAATCATAGATAAGTAAAAATGAGAAGGTAAAAGGGAAATTGATGTGCAAATATCAAAACCATATATTAAAACAGAATAAATAACAGAAACCATGCCTTTAAAGTCTTTCCAAGTGTGAATGTATTGTGCCATTTCTGATTGGGAAGTTATTTCCAAGAGATTTTGCCATACTGGAAGAAAGGATATTAACTAGCTCAGCATAGTTATTAGATTGTGATGAAGGGAGATTACATTTCTGTTGTACGTTCATGAATGATTTTTAAAAGTATTGTTATGTAAACATGTTGGAAATATGATTTATGTTTAGTCCACATACACTACTCGAGTTCTTTCCCTATTCCATAAAGGAGCCTGAGATCGGGCATGAGTTCTTGTAAGAGTGTGTATCTTTTGCCTAACTGAGAAGAACAAATAATAGGATTACAGGAATTTGTAAAATTGTGGTCGCTTTGTATGATAAATAGCAATCGAAGTATCGGATTTGAGTAAGGACTGTGTGATTTTAATCCAAAGTGGAGTATTCCTATGTGTTGAGAGCATATAGGTAGAGTGAGCTAATAGTTGTACAATCTAGTAGCGTTCCAAGTGGGGGAGAGGTAGACCACCTTTTCCTGAGAAGAAGTGCAATTTTGGGCCACTCAAGCAGGTCTGTCACCACCCCATACAAATCTAGAAATAACAGATGACAAAGTTTTGAAAAAGTAACATGGGGTTGGTAGTGAAAACATTCCCAAAAATATTGTTACATTTGGGGATCATGTTCATTTTAATGATTTGTACTCTACCCCAAAGTGATAAGTTTAAGAGTGTCCAACTTTGAAAATCCCTATTAACCTGTTCAATGATGAGATTGAAATTGTCCATCATATTTTTTAGGCCAGGATTAAGGAGTATCCCTAAATATTTTCGTTTGGAGTGTAACCATTAGAAGGGGAGATCATCAATAGAGGCTTTAGTGGTAATCTGAGTCATTGTTAGTGCTTTGCATTTTGACCAACTAATTTATAACCTGAAAAGGTTGAGAAAGTGGTTAGCAGTGAAATTAAAGAGGATGCAGATGATTTTGGTTGTGAGAGAGTCAAAAGGATATAGGCCCTCATTACAACCCTGGCAGACGCCGGTAAAATTGAGAAAAGTACTGGCAACAGGCTGGCGGTACTTTTCCTCAGAATATGACATTGCCGGTTTGGTGCAAGCCAAATCGTCAATGTACCACTCGGTCTGCCACGACGGTAACAGCAGCCGGACTGGAGACTTCAGTCTCCAGCCAGGCGGCCGTCACTAGCCCTCTAGTGGGATTATAACCTCGCTTACCACCATGGTTTTCGTGGCAACCTTATTGCCATGAAAACAATGGCGGTAGGCACTATCAGTGACCGAGAATTCCTTCCCTGTCACTGATAGGGCTCTTACCTGCCCCCTCCCCCTCACCTAGTCTCCCCCCACCCCCTCCTCCCACTCCAGACCCACCCCCCAACATACATGCACCTTCACTCACCATCGTAACCCTCGTATACACACTCATACCAACATTCATCCACGCATGCATACATCCATTCACACACACACACACTTATATACATACAAGCAAACACGCATTCACACAACACAACATACAAACACTCAAACATCCATACATGCACCACATACAACAAGCAACACACACCCGCATTCACGCACACACACATTCACACACAACCCCCCCCCACACACACAACACCCCCACACCCACCTCCCCCTGTCGGAGCACCCGACTTACCTGATTCCAGGGGGTCCTCCGGCAGCAGACAGGACAGGGCGCTGCTGCCAGCAGCAGCGTCCGCCACCAGAACACCTCCAGGCCGTATCATGGGTCATGATACAGTCTGCAGTGGTCTACTGGTGTGGCCAATGGTTCTGCCACCCGCCGCCATGGCCGCAGCCAGAATTCCACCATCCTTCTGGCGGAATTCCAGCTACGGTCATAATTTGGCGGATGGCTGGTAGCCATGGTGACGGTCTTTTGGCCGCCGTTACTGCGGCGGTAGGCGGTTTTTACCGCTAATGTTATAATGAGGGCCATAGTCTGGCAAAAAAAAAAAAGGCTTCAGTTTCCCCAGCAGCAGTCTCAATGCCTTTAATATCCATATTTAGGCGAATAGCAATAGCCAATGGTTCCAAGGCAAAGAGTAATAATAACAGAGATAACGACAGCCTTGTCTAGTGCCACAATGGATGTGAAAATATGGTGATGTAGAGCTGCTACATGAAAAGGCAGCTGTAGGTGAATAATACATGCCTCTGGTTAGAGTAATAAAATCATTACCAAATCCCATCCTTTCCATGGTACGGAACAAGTAAGCCCATGCTACCCTGTCAAAAGCTTTTTCAGCGCCCAGGGAAAGGAGGACTATCTCTTCATTGTGGTTTCAAAGTAAGTGTGAAATAGTACGGAGGTGATTAGTAGATGAATGACCTGCCAACTTGAGAAGGATAGATAAGAGACAGAGCTAAGGCGATCAGCTAGGACTTTGACTAAAATCTTGACATCTGAATTTATTAATAAGATTGGGCTATAACGTGAGCATTCTAACGGGTCTTGCTTAAGAATTACCGATATACGGGCATGTAAGAAATCAGGAAGTGTCTGTCTTGTATTGCAGTGCTTCATTAAAAATGGATCTAAAGGATGTGGACAGAATATATTTTGATAATCTTATAAAATTGAATTGACAGTCAATCTTCTCTGGCAGCTTTACCAGTAGCCAAACAGTCAACAGCATTACCTATTTCATCTATAGTAATTTCTACTTCTAATTCCTCTCTTTGCTCTTGTGTTAATTTAGGAAGATTAAGTTGTGTAAAAAAAGCATCTTCTTTCTGATATGAACATTTCATGGACGTATTAGGTGTTTAATAATAATTCTGAAATTGTGACAAGATTTCGGAAGGGTGAGTAGGTAGTTCTCATCTAAAAATTTTAATAGCGGGTATCACTCTGGAAAATTCTTGTTGGAGTAACGGAGAGGCCAGTAGTCTCCCAACTTTTTCCCCATGTTCATAGTGTCGCCAGCGAATACAAAATAGGCATTTCTCAGCATAGGACGTGTAAAGGTTGCTAACAGTGAATTTTGTGGAAAGCAATTTTTTCAATGTTTTTGGGGATTCTGTTTGCGAATCAGTAGCTGTAAGAGTTGAGATTTCTTTCTCAAGGCCAACTCGGACATTGTTCATTTGTTTTTTTAATAAATGACACATCTTTCATTATTAAGCCTCTTCTTACTACTTTCTCTGTGCCCCATAATGTATGTTCATTGGAGACTGAAGGCCTGATTACAACTTTGGCGGAGGGGGTTAATCTGTCCCAAATGTGACGGATATCCCACCCACCGTATTACAAGTTCCATAGGATATAATGGACTTGTAATACGGCGGGCGGGATATCCGTCACATCTGGGACGGATTAACCCCCTCCGGCAAAGCTGTAATCAGGCCCTGAGTGTTCATTGTCTCTTGAGGATTGTTCAACGTGTAGACATAATTTAAGTTTTTTCTGGGGTGTTTTATAGGAGGAAAGGTTAAGTCTCTAAGGGGGTTTCAGGGAGTGGGACAGGCCTATATCTAGATAAATATTTATGAGGTCATGATCAGAAACGTTGTAAGGGATAATATTCATAGTCGTTGCCAATTGTAAGAAGGGGGGGGTGGGGACTAAAAAAATTGTAAAATACTTGTGCAAATTGAGTGTGGATATGATATGAAGGTATACTCCCTTTCATTTGGAAGTAACATTCTCCGTGGTTCTTGAAGTGCATAATCTTCAATAAAGTATAGTAATATGTATCTGCCCTTATAGTGATGAATATCAGATTTCCCTGATCTATCAATGTGTGGATCAAAGGTAACATTCCAATGTCCTCGTATTAGTACTTGGGTAGATCCACAAGATGACAGAAGTCTGCTAATTAGGGATATAAAAGTAGTTTTAGAATCATTGAGAGCATATATTGATCCCACAATCTAGAAAGTTTAGCAAATATGTATTTTGACAAAAATATATCTTCCCTTTAGATCCTGCCATGTTTGTTATATCTTGTATAGTGTTTAATGAAGAGAATGGCAGCACCACATTTCCTTAAAGGTGTACAATCGTGGAGCTGAGCCCAATATCGTCAACACAGAGGGTGTCTGATTGCCAGGGTCATAATGTGGTGGTCAGACCGCCTGGAGTGTGGAGATCTGACCGCCACCATGAGGCTGGCGGTCTCAAGACCCCCAGCCTCGTAATGAGACCCTAAGTCTTGATTGATTTACTACTGGTCTATATTTCATACCAATGCAGAGTTGTTTTTTACACTAATTTCCGTTCACATGGCCTTCTCTGAATGTTATTTGTTTCAACATTGAATGTATACTGCAAAATATTTATTAGCTCACTGCGTTGTTCCAAATATATCTTTTGAAATAATACCTCATTTAACATTTTTGCTACATATATATATAAAAGAACCTATGTCCAATTTTGGTCTAAAGGATGGTCTTGTGGTTTATGCTAATTATCAATTTAGAGTGGGACATCCCAGCAAAATCCAACCTAGATATTCATTGGGGTCTGGCCAGTTTAACTGACCAACTGTTACTGGTACAGCTACTGTACTCTTGCCACAGCAGAAGTCTATAGTGGCCTGCATGCTGACTGCATCACAGGGGGTAGAGGGTTAATAATTATAACTTGTTTTGTGCACTTCCTATTGCATAGCTACCATTTGTAAGTGTTGTAAATAACGTGTACTTATTTTACAGTATTCAATAAATCTACGTTCGGAGAATGAACAAGAACAAAAGGACGAGTCAGCATTGAAGGAATGCAAATGTATGACCTTCAGTGTACATCAGGTACCACTGGTAAGTAGTTAAATCACTGAACCATCTTACTGAGCTGATCATTTATTACAATCTCCCGATTACATGTCAGTCCTCTCTTTTACTACGCAATTGATCCCCACAAAGAATTTAATTTTCCAGAAAGGGACGATGAGATCCGGGATCCGGGATCCGAGAACTAATTAAAAAGCAGATCTTCCAACCAAGCTTTCCTGAAGTTAATTTAGGATTTTCAGTTTCCACTTGCGATCTGAAGGCTCAGGCTTGTAATCCCAATTTGGATCATCGGTCATTAGATATACAATGTCCATCACAACCATGTTGATGATAAATGGTAATTAACTACAGTATGCCACATGTGGAATTGGACAATAAGGAAAATGTCACTTACCCAGTGTACATCTGTTTGTGGCATGAGACGCTGCAGATTCACATGCTTTGCACATCCCGCCATCTAGTGTTGGGCTCGGAGTGTTACAAGTTGTTTTTCTTCGAAGAAGTCTTTGAGTCACGAGATCGAGGGACTCCTCCCCTTTCGGCTCCATTGCGCATGGGCGTCGACTCCATCTTAGATTGTTTTCCCCGCAGAGGGTGAGGTAGGAGTTGTGTATTATAGTAATAGTGCCCATGCAATGGAGTAAATATGTATGTACATAATGTGGTTTAAAGTGATATATTTACAAATGTTCAAGATCAACTTCGAAATGGTTACAGGCTCCCCGGGAGGCGGGTGGGCGCATGTGAATCTGCAGCGTCTCATGCCACGAACAGATGTACACTGGGTAAGTGACATTTTAAGTTCGATGGCATGGGTAGCTGCAGATACACATGCTTTGCATAGACTAGTAAGCAGTTATCTCCCCAAAAGCGGTGGCTCAGCCTGTAGGACTTGAAGTTGTTTGAAATAAAGTTTGTAGTACTGCTTGTCCTACTGTGGCTTGTTGTGTTGTTAACACATCCACGCAGTAATGTTTGGTGAATATATGAGGCGTAGACCATGTGGCTGCCTTACATATTTCAGTCATTGGAATGTTTCCTAGAAAGGCCATAGTGGCACCTTTCTTCCTAGTTGAATGTGCCTTTGGTGTTATAGGCAGTTCTCTTTTTGTTTTGAGATAACAGGTTTGAATACATTTAACTATCCAATGGCAATGCCTTGTTTGGATATTGGATTCCCTGTATGAGGTTTTTGAAAAGCAACAAATAGTTGTTTTGTTTTCTGTATTTGTTTTGTTCTATCAATGTAGTACATTAAAGCTCTTTTGATGTCTAATGTATGGAGTGCTCTTTCGGCTACAGAATCTGGTTCTGGAAAGAACACTGGTAGTTCTACTGTTTGATTTAAGTGAAACGGTGATATGACTTTTGGTAAGAACTTTGGATTAGTTCGTAAAACAACTTTATGCTTGTGTATCTGAATAAAGGGTTCTTGTATGGTAAATGCCTGTATTTCACTTACTCTTCTTAGAGATGTGATGGCAATGAGAAACACTACTTTCCATGTTAAATATTGTATCTCACATGAGTGCATGGGTTCAAAAGGTGGACCCATGAGTCGTGTTAAGACAATGTTAAGGTTCCACGAAGGAACTGGTGGCGTTCTTGGTGGAATAATTCTCTTTAGGCCTTCCATAAATGCTTTTATGACTGGGATCCTAAATAATGAAGTTGAGTGCGTAATTTGCAGATAAGCTGAAATTGCGGTAAGATGTATTTTAATGGATGAAAAAGCTAGCTTTGACTTTAGTAAATGCAGTAAGTAGCTTACGATGTCTTTAGCAGATGCGTGTAATGGCTGAATTTGATTATTATGGCAATAAACAACAAATCTTTTCCACTTATTTGCATAGCAATGTCTTGTGGTTGGTTTCCTTGCTTGTTTTACGACCTCCATACATTCCTGTGTAAGGTCTAGATGTCCGAATTCTAAATTGCTAGATTCAGTGATGCTGGATTTGGATGCCTGATCTGTTGTTTGTGTTGAGTTAACAGATCTGGTCTGTTTGGAAGCTTGATATGAGGCACTACTGAGAGGTCTAGTAGTGTTGTGTACCAAGGTTGTCTTGCCCAGGTTGGTGCTATTAGTATGAGTTTGAGTTAGTTTTGACTCAATTTGTTTTCTAGATACGGAAGGAGTGGGAGAGGGGGAAAAGCGTATGCAAATGTCCCTGACCAGCTCATCCATAACGCATTGCCCTGAGATTGATCTTGTGGGTACCTGGATGCGAAGTTTTGGCATTTTGCGTTTTCTTTTGTTGCAAATAGGTCTATTTGTGGTGTTCCCCATCTTTGGAAGTAAGTGTTTAGTATTTGGGGGTAAATCTCCCATTCGTGGATCTGTTGGTGATCCCGAGAGAGATTGTCTGCTAACTGATTCTGAATCCCTGGAATAAACTGTGCTATTAGGCGAATGTGGTTGTGAATCGCCCAATGCCATATTCTCTGTGCCAGGAGACAACTGTGTTGAGTGTGTTCCTCCCTGATTGTTCAGATAATACATCGTTGTCATGTAGTCTGTTTTGACAAGAATGTGTTTGTGGCTTATTATGGGTTGAAATGCCTTCAAAGCTAGAAATACTGCCAGTAGTTCTAAGTGATTTATGTGAAACTGTTTCTGCTGAGTGTCCCATTGTCCTTGGATGCTGTGTTGATTGAGGTGTGCTCCCCATCCTATCATGGAGGCATCTGTAGTTATTACGTATTGAGGCACTGGGTCTTGGAAAGGCCGCCCTTGGTTTAAATTTATATTGTTCCACCATTGAAGCGAGGTGTATGTTTGGCGGTCTATCAACACTAGATCTAAAAGTTGACCCTGTGCCTGTGACCATTGTGATGCTAGGCACTGTTGTAAGGGCCGCATGTGCAACCTTGCATTTGGGACAATGGCTATGCATGAGCACATCATGCCTAGTAGTTTCATCACCATCTTGACTTGTATCTTTTGTTTTGGATACATGGCCTGTATTACATTGTGAAATGCCTCTACCCTTTGTGGACTTGGAGTGGCAATCCCTTTTGTTGCGTTGATTGTCACCCCTAAGTATTGCTGTGTTTGACACGGCTGAAGGTGTGACTTTGTGAACACCGTTCTTGCGTGTTGGTTTTGATTAACCAATCGTCTAGGTACAGAAACACATGTATTTGCTGCCTCCTGATATGTGCAGCCACTACTGCCAGGCATTTTGTAAAAACTCTTGGCGCAGTTGTTATCCAGAATGGCAACACTTTGAATTGGAAATGTACCCCTTAGAATACAAACCTTAAGTACTTTCTGTGTGAAGGATGTATCGGTATATGGAAGTATGCATCCTTTAGGTCTAGTGTTGTCATGTAGTCTTGTTGTTTGAGCAATGGGATTACGTCCTGTAACGTAACCATGTGAAAGTGATCTGATTTGATGTAGGTATTTAATGTTCTGAGATCTAATATAGGTCTTAGAGTTTTGTCCTTTTTGGGTATGAGAAAGTACAGCGAGTAAACTCCTGTTCCTCTCTGATGAATTGGTACCAGTTCTATTGCATCTTTTTGTAGCAACGCTTGGACCTCTAGTCCTAGAAGATCCATGTGTTCTTTTGACATATTATGTGTTTTCGGTGGGACATTTGGAGGGAATTTGAGAAATTCTATGCAATAACCATGCTGGATAATTGCTAGGACCCAAGTGTCCGTTGTTATTTCCTCCCAATGTTTGTAGAACTTGGTTAGTCTCCCCCCCACAGGTGTTATGTGTTGGGGATTTGTGACGTCTAAGTCACTGCTTGTTTTGAGGAGTTTTGGGACTTTGGAACTTCCCTCTACTCTTTTGGAATTGGCCCCCTCTATATTGTCCCCAAAAACTTCCCCGCTGATATTGGCTCTGATAAGTGGGCCTTGTTTGTGAGGTTGTGGGTTCTGTGCTTTGTCCTCGAAACCCCCCTCGAAACTGTGTTTTACGAAATGTGCCTCTGCTCTGTGGGGAGTAGAGTGCGCCCATGGCTTTGGCCGTATCAGTGTCCTTTTTACGTTTTTCGATAGCAGTGTCCACCTCCGGCCCAAACAACTGCTGTCTGTTAAAAGGCATATGCAGCATGGCTTGTTGTATTTCCGGCTTGAATCCTGAAGTACGCAGCCATGCGTGTCTCCTTATGGTCACTGCTGTATTTACAGTCCTAGCAGCTGTATCTGCTGCATCCATTGGCGAGCGTATCTGATTGTTCGAGATACTCTGTCCTTCCTCCACCACTTGTTGTGCCCTTTTTTGGAACTCTTTGGGCAAGTGTTCAATGAAATGTTGCATTTCATCCCAATGAGCCCTATCATATCTCGCCAGCAATGCCTGTGAGTTGGCAATGCGCCATTGGTTGGCCGCTTGTGCTGCAACCCTTTTCCCTGCAGCGTCGAACTTGCGACTCTCCTTGTCTGGAGGTGGTGCGTCTCCCGAGGTGTGTGAGTTCACTCTCTTGTGAGCTGCCCCTACTACCACAGAGTCTGGTGTTAATTGCTGTGTGATGTATACAGGGTCTGTTGGCGGTGGCTTGTATTTCTTCTCCACCCTTGGAGTTATGGCCCTGCCCTTCACAGGCTCCTGAAACACCTGTTTGGAGTGTTTTAGCATTCCTGGTAGCATAGGGAGACTTTGGTATTGGCTATGTGTGGAGGATAGTGTGTTAAATAAAAAGTCATCCTCAATAGGCTCTGCATGCAGGGTGACATTATGAAACGCCGCTGCCCTTGACACCACCTGTGTGTAGGCTGTACTGTCCTCAGGTGGCGACGGTCTCGCTGGATAACAGTCTGGGCTGTTATCTGATACTGGTGCATCATAAAGAACCCATGCGTCTGGATCATCCTGACTCATTCCAGTATGAGTTGGGGACTGCATCAGTGGTGGAGTGGCTACCGGTGATGTGTGCGTTGAGCGTGGTGAAGATGGTGAAGATGGTGGCGGGGTTACTTGTCTTGCCACCTTTGCCTGTGGCTGCTTGTCTTTTTCTTGAAAGGCAAGTCTTCTTTTCATCCTAATTGGGGGATGAGTACTTATCTTCCCTGTGTCCTTTTGGATGTGGAGCCTTCTTTGAGTGTAGTCTGGCTCCATTGACTCTAGTTCTTGTCCGAACCTATGTCCTTGCAGTCCCTGTTCCTCTGTGTAGGAACTTGTTTTCGGTTCAGAGGCTGGATGTTTCGGAATAGAAACTTTTTTTGGCAGTCTTTTTCGGCTCAGATGACACTTTTTAAATTTTCGGCGTTGCGGTCTCTCGGTGCCGACTCGTTTCGGTGCCGTCCTCTCGGTGCCGAACTTGCTCTGACCCGCTGTCTCGGGGTCGAGTCTGCTCTGTGCCGGTATCTCGACCAGAGTCTGATGTCTTCGACACATGCGTGCCCTTGTTCGGTGCCGATGATCGGTCACCCATTTTTCGGGTTAAGCCATGGCCTGCTGGCGGTGGCTTCCCCTGGGCTTTAGCGCTCTTTCCGTGAGTTTTGTGTGTCGATGTCTTACTCACGGTTTTCGGCGTCTGTTCGGGATCGACCTCGTCCGAGTCCGAATCCTCGATGGAGAAGGTTTCTTCTTCCTCCTCCAAGTGTTTTTGTCCTGTCGGCGCCAACACCATCTGTAGTCTTCTCGCTCTTCGGTCTCTTAATGTCTTCCTCGACCGAAACGCTCGACAGGCTTCACAAGTATCTTCTTTGTGTTCTAGAGATAAACACAAGTTACAGACCAGATGCTGATCTGTATAAGGATACTTGTAGTGACATATGGGGCAGAAGTGGAATGGGGTCTGTTCCATTAGCCTTGAAGAGACACGTGGTCGGGCCGACCAGGCCCCGACGGGGGATCGAAAACCCCGAAGGACCACCGAAGCTCTTCAAAATTCGGTGTCGATCAGTTGTAACTAACCCGATACCGAACGCAAACAATACCGTCGAATTTTCCGAGATTCTAACTATCTTTCCGAACCGAAACGCGGAGTGAAAAGGAACACGTCCGAACCCGATGGCGGAAAGAAAAAACAATCTAAGATGGAGTTGACACACATGCGCAATGGAGCCGAAAGGGGAGGAGTCCCTCGATCTTGTGACTCGAAAAGACTTCTTAGAAGAAAAACAACTTATAACACTCCGAGCCCAACACTAGATGGCGGGATGTGCAAAGCATGTGTATCTGCAGCTACACATGCCATCGAACTGCAAAATTACAAGTCATTTACATAGGGTCGGGGCAAGACCCGTCAAGTTATTAGGACAAAATATTCAGCTCCCTGTGCTTGTTTAAGATGGTGTATCTAAGTGGAACTGGTCAGCTAGAGTATTTAACAATCAATCTTGGTCCCATAAAATTGCATAGCCCATTTTGTAAGGGAATTAAAGTCTGTTCCTGAAACTTAGCTGGGTCCACATCTAAGATTCAAAATATTTATTCCTTGAAACCCCTAAATCCAGATATTATCTGCATTCAGGAGACATGGTGCACTGGGGCTGTGACCATTTTAATGTCATTAGCTGCCCGTCAAAAAAATCTAGGATATGACATGCGAGTGGAGGGATCGTGACATTGCTGTGTATTGAATAGTCTTGGTCTTATAAAGCCTTTTCTCGCTCTTTGAACTTAGTACAATGTACACAGTTTCATAGGAATGTTGATGTGAGTATTGAAATGAATGTCTTTCTCCTTGCCAACATATATATATATCTCACCTGGTCCGAAAAATTATCCGTCTGTCAAATCCTTGTTTCATTTTATACCAAGTCACTGATACAGAAAATGCCAATGATTTAATCATTGCAGTAGACTGTAATACTAAGGTCTCCAATCATGCCTTAGGTCTATTCTTAGATCAAGAAATGGAAGAAGCACTAAACATTGCTATCCACATTTTCACGTCATCATGTAGAGCAAATATAAGAGAAAAACTATTATTAGAACTCTGCAGGGACAATGAGTTATTAACGTAAACGAAGATTGGATAAAGATATACCATGTTACCACTCAGTCACATAAACAGTAGAACAATAATTGATTGTTATTACAGCTTACCCCACATTTGGTTTATTGACTGATCTGAATACAGTTTGTACTTCCCTAAATGGTCATAAGAACAAGTTACTTACCTTCGGTAACGCCTTTTCTGGTGGATACACTAGCTACCTGTGGATTCCTCACCTTATGAATTCTCCCAATGCGCCAGCATTTGACGGAAATTTTCTTCCCAGCTCTGCACGTCGACGGGGACGTCACAATTGCCCGACTCCACGCGACTCCTTCTGAGGTCATTGTGGCAGTAAGAGGTCCTCGCCGGCGTGCTGACGTCAGTTTTCACCATTTTTTAACGTGCCTTTGAGGCCAACAGGTGATCACCGACTTCACAAACTCAATATATGTGCATCAATCAAATACAATACATATTTTGTGGAAGGCTCGGCGATACAGCGGACTCTGACCCGTATTTTAAGTGAGTCTCCGAAGGGAATTTTTTTTAAATAATTTTATTTGTTTTAGTGGGAAGATAATAATTAGGGTAGCAATACAGTTTTCTTCTATTTCGTGTCCTTTTTATTGGAGGTGCTTCCGTGAAGGTCTTGCTGTTTTTAATAACCTTAATGTTCTGTTTTCCCTAGGTTGTGACGGTCTTCGGACTACGTCTTCCCGGCTCCTTTTCCAGCGGGGTCTTGGAAAACAAGAAGACAAGACCAGGTAAGTGGTGAGGTATGGGATTGTCGCCTTGAGTTAGTACACGTGCGGGAGGGTGAGGGAAGGAAACACTGGGGTTGGTGTGTTAGGTTAGTGCAGGCATAGGGGAGGGTACAATAATAGCTATGTAAGGCTGGTGGCAGGGAGGTTGTACGGTCAGTGTTTTTCCCAGGTTCCCGGTGCTCAGCCCAACCTGCCCTCTTCCCCTATTCCCTCCCCGGTGTTCCTTTTCTCTCCTACCCCTCCTTTGGTGCCCTCGCATCCTGTAGTCCTCTTATGTTGATGTCCCTTTAACAGGGACCGTACCTTGAAAAGCCACGACCCTCCTGGGTCGTGGCGGGGCTGGTCTCCTCTCTTGTAGTCTTTTCCAGCTCCGTTGCTCGTGCTGGTTGCCTCTTCCTCGTCTCTCCCAAATGCGGTGTTCTTTTTCCGACGTGTCTCCTCTTCGTCCTGTTCTCTTCCGGCTCCTCTCTCCCCTGTCCCGAAGTCCGTCTTCTTTTTCTCTTCTTCGGCGACCCGGAAATCCGGGGCCGATGTATCGTCCCACCTCCACGCGTCTCCCTGGAGACGCGGGACGTGATCGGACGAGGCGCGCGATCGCGCCATCCCAAGGTATCTGTAGACGAGGTGGACTACACACCCCATCCCAAGAACGGGACTGGTAGAGGACCGTAGAGTCCGGAGAGCAGGAGAGGAAATCAGCGGGGCATTGCCTGGCCCCAGGGATGTGGCGGACCTGAAAGGTAAAAGGCTGGATCTCAAGAAACCAGCGTAAAACCCTGGAATTAGTGCCCTTATGGGAGGCTGACCAGGTCAAAGGGGCATGATCAGTGTATAGGACAAAAGGTCTGCCCAGGAGATAATACTGTAAACATTCAATGGCCCATTTTATGGCTAGGCATTCCTTCTCGATAGTAGGGTAGTGAACTTCCCTTGGAAGGAGTTTACGACTGATGTATACGATAGGATGATCATGACCTAGGTCGTCGGGTTGGGCTAGGACGGCCGCAAGGCTGACGTTGGAAGCGTCGGTGAAGAGGTGGAAAGGCTTGGAAAAATCGGGACACCGTAACACTGGTTCGGTCGTAAGGGTCTCTTTGAGATATTGGAACCCCTGAAGCTGAGAGGTTGAAAAAGAAGGAAGGGTGGCGGGGTACTGTTTCTTCAACAAGTCGGTGAGGGGGCCGTAATGGTGGAATATTGTGGGATGAATCTACGATAATATCCTACCAACCCTAGAAAAGAACGGAGCTCTTTCTTGGTTCTGGGGATAGGTATCTGTTTGATGGCCTCAACCTTATCTTTCTGGGGACGTAGGACCCCCTTACCAATGACGTAGCCGAGATAGGCTATTTGGGTTTGTCCTAGTACACACTTTTTGGGATTAGCTGTGAGACCGGCCCTCACTAATGTAGAAAACACTCTTTCTAGGTGTTGTAGGTGTTCTGACCATGACGCACTGAAGATGACAATGTCGTCGAGATATGCTGCTGTGAACGTTTGGAACGGTCGTAAGAGCCGGTCCATTAAACGTTGAAATGTAGCAGGTGCTCCGTGAAGTCCAAAGGGAAGAACAGTGAAATGGTATAAACCGGAAGGGGTTGCAAAGGCCGTCTTTTCTTTATCATTCGGGGCTAAGGGGATCTGCCAAAAGCCTTTCGTTAGATCAATGGTAGACATAAAACGTGCATTCCCTATCTTTTCTAGTACCTCGTCTACCCGGGGAATAGGATATGTGTTGAATAGTGATATCTCATTAAGCTTTCTGAAATCGATACAAAACCGGACGGAGCCATCCGGTTTTGGAACCAGCACAACTGGGGAGCACCAAGGACTAGTGGAGGGTTCAATAACTTTTAAAGATAACATTTTCGTTATCTCTTCTTCCATAAGATTTTTCCTCGCCTCGGGAATTCGGTAGGGCCGTAGGCGTATGGTCTGGCCCTCTGGTGTTCGAATATGATGTTGAACCAGAGATGTTCGGCCTGGAAGCTCTGAGAAAAACTCAGAGGGTTGTTGTATCAACTCGAATAATTGGCTTTTCTCTGTCTCGGAAAGAGACTCATTGATACTGGGACTTGTTGGTTTTTCTGGTTTTGGCGTGGGATATAGGTTAAGTCCTAACCCATTGGTGGGTGTTACTAGGTAGCCAATAGCAGGAAGACTATTGTTATTCTCAGGGTTTTCCCATTTTTTTAACAAATTAATGTGATAGATTTGGGTCCGTTTAGGATGATCGTTTATTTCAATAAGATAAGTAACGGGCGAGACTGTTTTTATTACCCGGTAAGGGCCTTGCCACTTAGCCAGTGGTTTATGTTCAGATGTAGGTCGCATTATTAGCACCTGGTCATTTGGTTGAAGAACCCGTAATTTGGCACCCTGATCATAATAGGTCTTTTGCGTCTCTTGAGCTTTTTCTAAATGATGTCGCACATCTTCCCAAACTGTTTGTAGTTGCGTTTTAAATTTGTGGATATATTCCAATAGGGGGTTCTCTTCATTATTCTCTTCCTCCCACATTTCTGCTGCCATGTCAAGTAAGTTACGGGGTTGTCTTCCGAATACTAACTCTAACGGACTATGTCCAGTGGAGGACTGTTCATGTGTCCGTATTGCGTAAAGAACTAGGGGTAGTTTCTGGTCCCAGTCTTTTCCCGAGTCGTCTACTATTTTCCGCAGGAGTGTTTTAATGGTGCGATTATACCGTTCCACTAAACCATCTGTCTGTGGATGATATACTGCAGTTTTTATTCGGGCAATTCCTAGTGTTTTACATATCTGTTTCATGAGACCTGATACAAAGGGAGTGCCTTGATCCGTGAGAATTTCTTGGGGGAAACCAACACGGGAAAAAAATGTTATCATGGCTTGTGCAACTGTTTTTGTGGTGGTACTGGTAAGAGGGATCGCCTCAGGGTATCTGCTAGCATAATCTACAAGAACGAGGATATGTGTATGGCCCTTAGTAGACGGTAAAAGAGGCCCGACCAAATCCATACCCACGCGTCTGAAGGGAGTGTCTATTATAGGTAGGGGATGTAGAGGGGCTCTCCTCACTGCTCCTGGTTCAACTAACTGACATCTAGGGCACTGTGTACAGTATTTTTGAATATGGGCATAGACTCCAGGCCAATAAAAACGTCTTAATAAGTATTCTTCAGTTTTTTCTCGGCCATAATGGCCTCCTCCTGGTTGATTATGGGCTAGGAACAACACCTGAGTCCGGTAAGGCTCTGGGACCACTAATTGCTTCCTTTCTCCGTTTACCGTCAAGGTAACCCTATATAGAAGATTCTTATGGACTATAAAGTGTGGACCTACCTCCCCTGTAGAGTCACTTTTAGCACTCCTCCAGGCATGCACAAGGGTGGGATCCTCTCGTTGGCTAACTCTAAACGAAACCGGGGCACTGTTGATGCTGGCCACTGTTTTCTCTGGTAGCCCCGTGTCTTGTTTAGGGCATATTTTCGTTTTTCTTCTCTCTTTACTTTTCGGGTTAGTTTTCTCCGTTCTGGGGGACCATCAATGGGTGTGGTAACAAACGGGGCGTCCAACCACCAATCGTCGGTAGGTTTGGACTTTCGCGTTTGTTCTAAGAGTTCAGGAAATCTCAAATAATCAGTGCCAATAACGCATTCTTCTATCAGGTTGTCCATTATACCCATGGGAAGGAGGTCTCGATATGTGCCCTATTTTATTTCTACCAGCTCAAGGGGGTAGTTGGCCCTGTCCCCATGGATACAGCATATCGTAACCCACTGACTTGGAGTCGGACTTACAGATTTTACTATGTCTCTGCGCATTACCGATTGACTACACCCGGAGTCAATCAAGGCCTCTACCGGTTGCCCGTTTACCTTTAGGGTGTGTTTGAATGTTTTATCTCCCTTTCCAATGCACAAAACCCTCCCTCGAGTGACTCCTATCTCCATAGGTTCAACCCCCTCATGTTTCTTTGGGCATCCTCTTGCTATGTGGCCCCATTCACCACAACTGAAACATTGTGGTTGTTGCATGGGGCTCCGCTCCCCACTCCTGGAGGGACCAGGTTCCTCAAGGGCTCGTCGGGGTGTATACTGGGGAGGACCTATGGGTACTTTGCTCATGGGTATGGGAGCTTGGCTTTTAATATCCACAGACCGGTGGTAGGCACAAGCCAAGTCGACTGCCAGTTCGGTATCGATCTTGGGATGCTGTCTTATCCAATTACGGGTACTCCCGGGAAGGAAGTCTAGGTATTGCTCCAAGATGATGGCTTTGATCACACCTTCGTGGTTGGTACCTTGGGGCCCCAACCACTTCAGTCCTAAGTCCTTGACCTTGAAATAAAATGTACACGGATCCTCATTATGTCCCCATTTGACTTTTCGGAACTTCATCCGGTAATATTCAGTATCATGTCCCACTCTCTCGAGAATACTCTTCTTAATGTCCGAATAAGGGGTAGTGCCACCAGGATTCGCAGCCTGATAGGCGGTTTGGAGGGTACCCGTCAAGAGGGGGGCGATGTATTGACCCCATCGGTCTTCAGGCCATTGGGCTGACGAGGCCACTCTTTCAAAGTTTGTAGAGAATGAGTCAGAATCCTCACCCGCTTGATATTTTTGTAGCACCGAACTGGGCACGTTAGGGTGTACCTTGCTGGCAGCAATGGTATCTGTCAATTTCTGAAGGGCGGTTTCGTGCACCAGTTGATTATTAGCCATTATGGTGGCTTGGCTTTTCAGAGCGGCTTGGAGGGCCTCTCGATCTTCTTTGGCCTCTCTCTGTTGTGCCTCCCATACCAATTGTAGGTGGCGTTGGCCCTCCGCCAATTGTTTTATCATGTCCTCTAATGTGGGTTTTTCTCCCATGATCTCAACACTTCTGTACCACCTGGGGATTATATCCCACTTCTGACACCACTGTGGAAGGCTCGGCGATACAGAGGACTCTGACTCGTATTTTAAGTGAGTCCCCGAAGGGAAAAAAAAATTTAATAATTTTATTTGTTTTAGTGGGAAGATAATAATTAGGGTAGCAATACAGTTTTCTTCTATTTCGTGTCCTTTTTTTGGAGGTGCTTCCGTGAAGGTCTTGCTGTTTTTAATAATCCTTAATGTTCTGTTTTCCCTAGGTTGTGACGGTCTTCGGACTACGTCTTCCCGGCTCCTTTTCCAGCAGGGTCTCGAAAAACAAGAAGACAAGACCAGGTAAGTGGTGAGGTATGGGGTTGTCGCCTTGAGTTAGTACACGTGCGGGAGGGTGAGGGAAGGAAACACTGGGGTTGGTGTGTTAGGTTAGTGCAGGCATAGGGGAGGGTACAATAATAGCTATGTAAGGCTGGTGGCAGGGAGGTTGTACGGTCAGTGTTTTTCCCAGGTTCCCGGTGCTCAGCCCAACCGGCCCTCTTCCCCTATTCCCTCCCCGGTGTTCCTTTTCTCTCCTACCCCTCCTTTTGTGCCCTCGCGTCCTGTAGTCCCCTTATGTCGATGTCCCTTTAACAGGGACTGTACCTTGAAAAGCCACGACCCTCCTGGGTCGTGGCGGGGCTTGTCTCCTCTCTCGTAGTCTTTTCCGGCTCCGTTGCTCGTGCTGGTTGCCTCTTCCTTGTCTCTCCCAAATGCGGTGTTCTTTTTCCGAGGCGTCTCCTCTTCGTCCTGTTCTCTTCCTGCTCCTCTCTCCCCTGTCCCGAAGTCCGTCTTCTTTTCTCTTCTTCGGCGACCCGGAAATCCGGGGCCGATGTATCGTCCAGCCTCCACGCGTCTCCCTGGAGATGCGGGACGGGATCGGACGAGGCGCGCGATCGGTGCCATTCCAAGGTATCTGTAGACGAGGTGGACGACACCCGTCTACATATTTATTCAAATAAAAAGAGCAAAAACCAATATACATACACCCAAAGAAATCTTGGTATGACCAGACCGGCAACGGGGAGGCGGGTGTTACTGTGAGGACGGACTCCTTCATGTCTGCGGGGTTGGTGGGTAGGGAACTGCCAACCATTTATTGTATGCTTTTTCCATGAGCACAGTAGTGCTTGTGTGTAGGGCTTTGTACAGAAGTGGAATGATTTGTGTCTGGCCCGTGTTTGACAGCAAGGTTTGTAGGATGGCCGATTGCAGTGGTTCCGCATCCCCAGGTGTCACGTATCACTTGACAAATGGCGAGGTATGTTAAGAAATGCCCTGGTTCCAGAGAATAGGTGTCCATAATTTCTACATAGGACAGAAAGGACCCTTCGTTGAAAAGGTCCCCCACCTCAACTATCTCCGCCGCTGTCCACAGAATCAATACATGACTCGTGTTCAGGGCCAGCTTGTCTGGCATCTGGGTTATGAGAATTCTGGAAGAATACGAAGAGATGTAGGTCTTACCCTGTACAAAGAGGCGCCAGCATGTGGGACTGTCATCATTAAGTTGGTTCCCTTAATCAGTCAGCCAAGGGTACACCTTAGTGCTGCCTAAGCGTGCCCTCACCATCTCCTTTTTCACACTGGGAGTCTCACTAAGCCAGTTTAAGGGCCACTTCTGCTGTGTAGCAGCATAGTATAGCTTAAAATCGGGCATGCCGAGACTGCCCTCAAGGAGCGGACTTTGCGTAATATTTAAGGTCATGCAGCGGTGGTCTTTCCCCCATATCAGCTCCACTACTAACCCATTCAGCTCATGAAAGTAGCCCCTCGGGATCACATGGGGACAGTGGCCGGGAGCACCAGAAAGGGAGCGAGCCACTAATGGAGTGCATAGCGTGGCCCAGGTTACCATCTTTAGTGGCTTCTGGTGAGTGATAGATTTGTATACCCAGGCACTTAGAGGTGTCATGGCAGAACTGTAAGTGCTCATTTGGGAGAGCAGCTCTTAAGGGTGTGGGAATTTGAGTAGGAGGAAACAAACATGACTGACCAATTTTCCCTAAGGTCTGAGTTGTCTCCAGAGGAGTCCATGAGAGTCATCAGATCACCTAGAAAGGTCTTGCCACTCCATAAGTATATTAATGCGTCATCACCATAAAGAGACACAATAGGGTAAGTGGCTAATTCCCGGATTCCCGGCAAGAGGCTCTATAGCAATCGTAAAGATTTACTAGTACCAATGTCACCTGTGTGGAGCTCCGAACCATTGGGGGGGGGGGGGGGGGGTGATGGTGCCTTAACAGGTGCACCCCCATTCGAGGTAATTGAGTGTGAAGTACTGCAATCCGTTGGTTTACTGCAGAGCAGGTCCTGGAGTAAGGATATGGAGAAGCTCTCTGGGACATCTTTAGTTCCTTGCAAACAGCGTTTGTTTTGATGACTCGGGCCAATAAAGACCCACTGATCGCAGAGGAGTGGGGCTATTGTGGGTATCCTGCACGAAAGACTAGGGCGTTCACCAGCTCAGCGCTCTATGTAACTAAGATAACGTGGCAATATATACGTCACTCAGCATGTACACATTTTGGTTTGGCTAGATATTAAGGTAGGGAGAATTATTGTCATGTGGAGGTATCCTGGTGGTAGTCAACTGTGGGCCAATGTGGATTTGACCAGCTGACTTAGGTTACAGCTAGCATGTGTTACAATGTGGGTTTTAGTTCAGCCAGGAAAGAGCCATGTGAATCAGCAGTTAGTGAGGCCTGAGCTGAAACATGGCTGTCAAATTATAGGAGCCCCTCATTAGGTGGTTTTATATGCCCAGACCAATAAGTTGGTGAGTCACTCCTAGCTGGCATGCGCCCTCTGGGCCAACTACTCGCAGGCCTCACCCACAGTCCCCACACTGTCCTCTTACTGGACCGATAGCTGTGTCAGCTGCAGGATGACGTGAGGGTGCATCCGTAGAAAGAGGTCTTACCCGCCGTGCAGTCAGGTGTACAGAGCCCGATGGGCCCATGGCCACCTGAAGCGCCGCCGTGTCCTTCAAGCACCTCTTGGTGCAGTCCTTCTTTCCCCCTGAGCCGGTGGAGCTGCCGCCCTCTTTAGCCATGCTCCAGAGCTTCAGTGCAGCACTGTTGGGGCCAACGCTGCCCGAGGAACCCAGAGAGCAGTAATGCACGCGTGGTCCGCCGCGATTCCACTGTCCCCACCAGGCGGACGAGACACTCCACACATTTGCTCCTCTCAGCGCACTCACTTTGACAACGTTTACAGTGGTACAGTTACTGGATGGGCTAGCTGTTACAGGATAAAAGTGGGGCATAGGACAGGACTTTTCAGTACACGTCTGACCTGGCTGTCATATTGGTCACGCCCCCCTTTTAAGAGTTCTTTTTGGACATTACATGAAGGTTAATACTTTCTGTAAAAACTTTAGTTATGCACTTTAATCTGACTAAGGCTAACCTAATAGAAATGTCATGCCCCCAACTTAAAAACTATTTGAATTATCATGTTAAGGGTAGTTCTAGGAATCATGACAGATTGAATTGCAAGGAAAAAAAAAAAAAGAAGCTGGATGTTATCGTTTCTTTGTGTATTGAAGGCCAAGCACAACCCTATTCAACATGGAATTTATATAATGGAGAATGGTGTTTTTTAATACTGTTTCGCATGAATATTTTACACTTAAAAATAGTGACAGGTGCTTGGAATAGACTAATCATTTAGAACAGATTATGTGACTCATGTAACAAGTCTATACAACACCTCAAACATGTACTATTTGTTTGTGCCATTCTGCACTCTAATCGCCATCTTCCTCTGAACCATTCATTTATGAAATATGAGGTTTAGTCCAGTAAATCAAATGATGTTTTAACATTTCTTAATTTTTTAAAAGTTTTTTACATTTGTATTATGTGTTGTTTTAAAAAATATTCAACATGGATCTTAAAGTAGGTCTAAATTTTAATAAAATAAATTGAACTTGAGCTCATAGCCTTTTTCCAATTAAAAATAAAATGTACAGGGGTCCTTCATCACTTTGATTTATTGCATGCTTTGCGTTTTCATGATTATTTGCCCCTCACTAAATTGACTCACATTTAGTACCAATTAAGTAGGCTTATTGTATAACATTTGCTTTATTACAGCTAAATAATGCACCAATTATTCATATATTGTATATCAAGTGATAATTATAACTTGAAGCAAAGCTCAGTAAATGTGCAACAGAACTTGCATGCTAAAGCATCTGAGTTACATCCCTAATCACAAGGTCTGTCTGGCCTTTTCTTAATTATAAGAAAAGTGTACTCAAGTCTGACATCTTCAGATTTTTCTGGGAGCTTTAAGCAAGCTGCATCCTATGGACATCTTAAATGAGGCCATATTATGGCATAGTTGGTCTTATGTGCGCTTTTGACTGCTTGGAATGCTGTAACAGAGTTAAAATATGACCATCTTGAAGCACAGCAGCTCATTGTAAACAACTTTATTATACAAAGGTACAGGTGCTACAGGCCACCAGAGAAACCCAAATGAACACTTTAGTGCTGAAAATGACTTAGCTGTAGGTTCGAAATGAAACTTTTTTTTTTTTTTTTTTTTTAAACTTCAGGATGATTTCACCATTCAATGTGTAAATTTAACACTAGCTCAACCAATCTAATATGTTGCAATTTTTTTAATGTATTGTTTGTCTGTTCTGTTTTACCCATTAAGTTTATCTTTGTAACAACGTTTATTCATATAATCTGCACTAGGTTAGGACATTAATTATTAATAAAGGCTTTTTAAATATATAGTGTGGATTGCTTCAGTGTGTTCATTCATGGAGGGCTATGGAACTCACAAATAACTCCTAAATAACTCCTACATAAGTCATAATTAACTCTGTAGTCTCACAGGCAACTAATTATCACCTTAGAAATACAGTCCCCAACTAGGCAATGGGAAATTTGTGGGTTACAGTCTGTAACATATCATGGCACCCAACAGATTGGGCCGGAGCTTTGAGTACTTGTGATGGACACATGCAAGACTGTGCCAATAATACTAATGTGGAGACGTCAGTAGCAATATTTTCCTCCCCCACTTAAGACGGGTGTTCTCTATCTGCTGAAGCATTTTACATGCAGTAGTAGAAGGTTTTCCCCATTCAATTGAATTATGAAATTTAAAAGAAGACAACTCTCAAGAGGACTTCAGGTAAGTTTATTACGGTCAGCACAACGTCCTGGCAGCAACTGCCAACCACCAGAACCCACCCAGTGTTCCACACAGGGAACTTAGAACTCTCCCAACCCACCATTCCATAATCCTCTCTTTACAGGCAAGCTAAGTCACCTGCCATCCTACAGAAAAGTACTTTGAATCGGTGTTAAAATGTCAGCTGTACCTGTACCAATAAAGGCCCCCTTTAGGGAACTCTTTACACAGTATTTCACAGAACAAAGGTTCCCTGGGGTAGGTGTGAAGTAATTCTAGGACATGAAGCATGTCTTCAGGAAATATTTTACCGCTGGAAGGAGCTTGGTCCTGTAGATTCCAAATACCTAATTTTTTCAATACCTCAGAGACTGCCCCTATTCCTCCTGCATAACAACCCACTGATAGATTATTGAAAATTCCTATAGGGTTTCAATAACATCGAACATGGTTAGAAGGACAGTTACCACCTGTAGTGGAGCCTGTAAGAATTGATCCATTAGGACTTCTAGGTGCTATATGACAAGGATCAGCTGGTTATAACCCTTCATGCTCATAAAGCAACTTGAATGCACACGAACTAAGAAATTTACTAAATGAATTACTGATTATACATACACACACAACTTCGAGAATATGTGGTAAAGATGATGAGAGTGGTATGTTGGTTCATACTGCTGCACAAGCACCTGCTACAATGCAGACAGTTAGTCCACAGACTATAAATGGAGCTACCGGTAAAGCACCCTCTAAGCAATATTTAAATCCCATTGTGGAATGCTTGGAAGATTAATTAATTAGAAGAGGTCTATCCTCATGAGACATCCCAAGATAAGCATACAAGACTGGCCTTGTGTTACTCTTGGTATGGTACCATCTGTAGAGGAATGTACCATGTAGAGAAATCTATTTTTAAGTATGTATACTAATACGCTGCCAAGGTCTCTTTGGCAGTATTACAGGATGTATTGAAACAAATACACACTAAAAATGAAGCAGCTCTGGTAGCTGATTTGTGAATGGCATTGATCAATAACTTTGAAAATATCGCTTCAATACCTTTTGGTAATGCTTGGGAGCAGCATTTGGCTGCTGTTCCAAGATCATTTTAGGGAGTTCACAATTTTGAAGTGGAAGTACACCCTTGTAGGTCGTGATACCTTGGGTACCTGTGCCTGAAAACTAAAAATTAGTATGAAGGTTCAGAAAAGGAGAACGATCCAGAAACCAGGAAAATGCAGAAAGGTAAACCTAAAACTAGGCCTGGATCTCATTCACATCAACAGCCAGGAAGAGGAGGATGTAATTTGAGAGATAGTGAGACAATTAAAAAGGCTGTTCTATATGAGTATACTGATAACCATTCTTCCCGTTCTTCACAGGACTCTGGCAAGAGAAGCCTAACAGAAAAGAGTTGACGAAATGTACACCACAGTAAAGATGAATAGGTCAGACCACAGCCAGGAGTAAGAAAGAATAACCATGTGACTAAGATTAGGGTAATGAAAGAAGAGAAAAGTTCAGAGTCAAAAGCTCATTTTAATATTTTAAGAAGAAGAAAGAGGCTGGTTTGACAAAGAAAAATATGCATGCCTCACAAATTGCAAATATTTCTGCAGAACAGACCATGGGCAGTAGTGTTTCTGAACAGTATAGTGGAAAATACTATAGTTTGCGCATACTCTTAAAGAGCATCTTGTGGCGACATCAACTGAAGAATTCAGTCAGGTAGAAACAAGGGATGGCCAAGAAAACATTCTTGATAAAGTTTAAAATATAGAAATACAGATAGAGGGTGTTATATTGCGCTCCAGAAAAGGCGTATTTTGATCATACTTTTATGCTTATGACGTCATCCTGACGCAGGATGATTAGTCTTCATCCTTTATAAGAAATATGCCTAGTGGGGAGGAGGTAAAAATTTAACTATTTTCCTCTTTACTATTTGAGGATCCAAAGGAAAAATATACATGCGATTGGGATTGTGAGATTGATTCAAAACAAGCTACTGCACTGTGTACAAATCAAGCAGGATTGGATAAAGACTCTATACCACATGTAATTCTCCTGCAGATTGAACCACAGGTGCAGGCTCAATAGCCTTTAGAGCCAGAGGTTCAGCACAATACAAGGGGCCACCCTGGATCAATTGCAGTATTGGGATGTGATGCTGCTTTGCCACTTGACCATGAGTACTCCTGTTTTTTTATTATACTTTTCAAGACGGCGTCTATATAACTGTGTTAGATTATAGAAATTTGAATGCACATACATGCACACATGCGGGGCAAAGTGCTCACCGTACTGGATTGATGTTAAATTACAAATAGTTAGTCATTTCAAATGAATTTCTGTCAAAATATAGGCCCTCATTATGAGTCTGGCGGTCCATGGACCGCCAGACTCATGGATTGCGGGCAGACCACCGTGGTAGTGGCAGTCCGCCCGCCATATTATGACCCTGGCGGAGACACCACGGTGGAAACACCACCACCACCAGGCCTCCGTTCTCGGCATTTCAAATCCGACAGGGCAGCACTGCAAGCAGCGCTGCCCTGGGGATTATGAGTCCCATTCCACCAGCCTTTTCTTGGTGGTTTACACCACCAGGGAAAGGCTGGCAGAATGGGTGACTAGGGTCCTCCATACATAGTCCCATCGTGCATTTCACTGTCCGAATTACGAGCAGTGGGATGAGCGACGGGTGCTGCTGCACCCGTTGTACCGCCACATTGGCGCTGGCTCCTAATGGAACGTAAAGGCCCTGTATCCCGATGGGCTGGCAGGAGGAAACACTGTTTCTGCCTGCCGGCCCAGTGGGAAAATAATAATAGGGCCGGCGGGGGCTTCACCGCACTGGCAGTGAAGTGGGGGGGAATGAGTTCAGGGGCGGCGAACTCATAATGACCCCCATAATGTCTGAATCATAGTATCTAACTGCTTTCCCATTCAGCGAACTCCAGTAAGCCAATACAAGAGTGACTCCAGTATATTAAAATAGCTCTGTGCTTTTTGCAACAAAAATTATAAAAGTCTTAGAAGAAGTTCTTGAAGTGTAGCTGTACATTGATGGCATACATCACAGATGATTAAATGATGATAACTAGGCTGAACAGAACAGATACAAATCTAAGATTGCATATCTCAAAGTGACATTTTGAGGATATGAATTACTTAGCGAGGTTAACTGATTGGAAGCAGATTTCCCAAAGACACGCGCCACATTACATTTCCACTTCCAAATATACTATGAATGTTGCAGGTCCATATGGGTTATTGAACTGATGACCGACATTTTCTGACAATGATCAGGCAGAAACAAATACTGCTGTTTTAAGTGGACTGCTGGCAGGCATGTTAAATAAAAAATATCTCCAGGAATGGGACAACAAGAAAATCCTAGTAGTTAGGGTTGATCCTAGCACTTCGGCAACACATATGCAGTTTATAAGATGGGAGACAGATGACGCCAACAGCTTACAAATTTAGTATTTAAATGCAGAGAAATGATTCACTCTAAGAAAATGATCATATCATTTCAAACAGATATTTTGAAGGAGTGTCTTTTGACACGGAACAAACATTATCAATTTTTCCTATACTTACATTCAAGGAAGCTATTAAAGCAAGTAACCCAAATGCACATGCTTGGCACCTGTGCTGGGTGCATCGATGTCAAATTCTAATGAAGAAAAATTACAGTACGATATCACACTATGAATGCAGGAGTTGCTACAGTATCAGCAAGCAATACTATAAAATTCATACGTATTACCCATACACGAGTGTAAGAGTGCATTCCATAGAGATGGCTCTGTCCAATTGACACTAAGCAGAAATATTCTGCAGGTTGAACTGCGTGCAAGGAGGTTTTGAAAATGGTAAGTTGAAAACGCTACACGCTCACAGTAAACATTTGAGTGATTCCACTGCACAATTAGTTGAAAATAATCCCCTCATACTTGCCCTCCAGATCGGGCAGTTCCCACACTTACTGTGTCAGATTTGGCATTCCATGTACATGGTTACCAAATGGATTTGCCAAATTGGTACCTAAATGGATTCAGAGATTTAAAAGATAAATGGATAAGGGCAAAACAGTTTGGGGAGAGCTGGCTGCCCTACAGGATAAGCTACCTTTAGTCCACGTACAACATAGGCTGGCCTGTAAAAGTGAAGCAACACATGCTAAAGGGAACTGTGCAGCTGATGTAGTTGTGAACACATTTGTGCAAACCTTCAATGCTGCTGCTTTGACTCAACTGCAGACAACGTTTGATACAGACATGATGGTAACAATGCAGGCAACAATGAAAGGGGATTTGCCTTCCAAATATTCCTATAACCACATCAATGAATGTGTAACATATGTCAACAGATGAAGCATTCTACTGTTTTAACAACAGTGCCTGCTCTTCTTATATCCTATAAAGCCTTTGGTATCGTTTTCCTCAAACAGGTTCGCCTGCTGCCAGCGTCAATCATGATTAATATGTATGTGCTGTTACACACCCCTTTACTAGATTCCTCGGGTGTTGCCACAAACAGCTGCCATTACTCAAGCAACTGTAAAAGGCTTGCACTGCCCGATAGCAATTGGATCCAGTCATACCTTTTATTCATACAATGTTCCTGCTTTCTCTGCAAAGGTGTTTATGTGTGTTAAATCTGCTCTCAGAGGACTGATATTCTTGCAGCCCTGCCACCATTATGAAACAGGAAGATGTTCAACAACCAGCTCCTGATGCCAAAGTACCTTCAGGTTAATCCAGGTCGTTCTCTCCCTAGCAGAGCTGAAATTATTGACCCATCTAGGGGACTGATGAGCCTGCTGTGTCCTCAGCTTTACACACATCATCAAGTACTTATCTAGGTATTGTACAAGCAACTTATTCAATGATTGAAACTGCTGTGACTTTGACAACGCTTGCTACAGCCGCAACCTTCTCTGCACCACTGAAAGAATCCACATTAATTTAAATGATACCGATGCAAGAAATTGCATAATCTAGGAATAAGCCCAACCCAGATCCTGAAACAAGAGCTGATTTCCTTCTGTCACTCTAATAAACTTTTACAATTAGCCAGTGCTATAGTTGGATCCTTAACCATTGCTAGGGTCGTGAGAGGGATATCCGCTCATCATGCTCATACATTTGGATCATTGTTGAAAGATCATTGTTTCTTTTGTCGCTTACTATCTTGATTATTATTTCATTTCTGGATCAGGGGCATCATCTTCTTGAAGTTTGATATCACCTCTTATGATACCTGGGTTACAACTACATTATTAATAACAATCACATCACAAATCTACATTCATGCTGTCAGCATCACTGTATATCCATTATCAGATGAAGTTATTTGGGAAAGAGTACCATATCAAACATTGGGACCTACTGAGGTTATAGAAATCCTCTGCATTTTGAGAATTTCATTGGACGGCATTGTCACACCAGGCTGTTTTGCAAGTTCATGGGCCATGAACAACTGATAACAGGTTTTAATTCATAATGCTTCAACAGGTAATGAAGATTCTTAACTCGACATACCATCAGGAGCTGTTCTGTTATCATTATGGACATCACAATATTAATCAATCAAGTAGACACAAGGCAACATATCATTTCACATGGTGTGTGCATTGTGGAACACTGCCAATAAACAGTCCTACAACTTCTGGGAATATGTTTCCCTATTATAAAAGTATAAACAGATTGGATCATCTGTCTTTTTTATCTGCATAAACCTGAAAGGTTTAAACAGGTTTTGATAACTCTTCCAAGGCTCATAAGTTCACCACAGTTTTTGGAACAATTTCAAGAACAGTTTTACACATATTGGAAGGAGAATACTGAGAACAGGGTGTGGGGAATTACATTTTGACAACTTCAGGGGACAAATACCTTGTTTTCGGCATGTTTATATCCTAGAGAAATTATGTTTTTGAATGGAATGGTGCAACAAACCACGTGCATGAGTTTTGCCTTCTTTTCAGATTTGAAGACTCTTATTAACACCAGCAAATAATTTGACCCATCCAGCTTACTGGAAAGAGGATAAATGTTAATGTAACTGATAATGCATTGAGTGATATGGTTCCCAATGACACTTATACATTCATATTGTCTGATTCAAATAGGTCAGGCTGATGGCTAATAGATAAAATGTGTATGTAAAGATTTCCACATATAGCTACGTGTTCATTAGCAAACAGACCAGGTCCTCAGCATAAAACATGTTCTCCTATGACAATGACTACCTCTTGTGTTGGTAAACTTTGTCAGAGGTAGTTGGCATGTTCTAGAGTGGATACTGTGAGAGACGTGTTGAAGATAAGTGATACGATGAATTTAAGTGATCTTCTCCTGGAACCACTTGTTGCAAAAAATAAAAGATTGCTAGAGATGATGATCTAAACAGCTACAAAAGAACAAGCCTATTGGAGAGAATTAGGGAGGCTCGCAGAAATATGATGTAGCTATTTTTAAAGTTCTTGACAACAACTTTCAGAATTCATCTATATGCATCTGTACTATTTTCGTTATCACTTCTTTGGCGTTGAGTCTTTTACAAGATGATCTAAGCTCTTTACACAAGGCTAAATTCTATGAATGGGATTTCCTTAGGCCTTCTTCTTGATGAAACGGACAGTGCGCCATTTTCAGCTGCAGGTGAGCCACATTTAACATGATTATTATATAAAGTTTTTCGCTGCCTACCACAGTATTTCATATTTTAAGGTTGTCAAATATATACATGGAGGAAAATGGCTCCCTGTTGCAGTTACCCCCCCACTTTTTGCCTGATATTGATGCTGACTTGACTGAAAAGTGTGCTGGGACCCTGCTAACCAGGCCCCAGCACCAGTGTTCTTTCACTAAAAATGTACCATTGTTTCCACAATTGGCACACCCTTGGCACACAGATAAGTCCCTTGTAAAAGGTACCAGTGGTACCAAGGGCCCTGTGACCAGGGAAGGTCCCTAAGGGCTGCAGCATGTGTTGTGCCACCCTAAGGGACCCCTCACCTAACACATGCACACTGCCGTTGCAGATTGTGTGTGTTGGTGGGGAGAAAAAGGCAAAGTCGACATGGCATCCCCCTCAGGATGCCGTGCCCACAAATACTGCCTGTGGCATAGGTAAGTCACCCCTCTAGCAGGCCTTACAGCCCTACGGCAGGGTGCACTATACCACTGGTGAGGGCATAGCTGCATGAGCAATATGCCCCTGCAGTGTCTAATTCAATTCTTAGACATTGTAAGTACAGTGTGGTCATATTAAGTATATGGTCTGGGAGTTTGTCAAAAACGAACTCCACAGTTCCATAATGACTACAATGAATACTGGGAAGTTTGGTATCAAACTTCTCAGAATAATAAACCCACACCAATGCCAGTGTTGGAGTTATTACAAAATGCACACAGAAGACATCTTAGAAGATGCCCCCTGTATTTTACCCAATCCTTCAGTGCAGGACTGACTGGTCTGTGCCAGCCTGCCACTGAGACGAGTTTCTGCCCCCCTTTGTGCTTTCTGAGGACAGAAACAAAGCCTGCACTGGGTGGAGGTGCCTCTCACCTCCCCCTGCAGAACCTGTAACACCTGGCGGTGGGCTTTAAAGGCTCATGCCTTTTGCTACAGCACCCCAGGGCATCCAAGCTAGTGGAGATGCCCGCCCCTCCGGCCACTGCCCCCACTTTTGGCGGCAAGGCTGGAGGGGATAATGAGAAAAACAAGGAGAAGTCACCCACCAGTCAGGGCAGCCCCTAAGGTGTCCTGAGCTGAGGTGACCCCTGCCTTTAGAAATCCTTCATCTTGAAATTGGAGGATTCCCCCAATAGGATTAGGGATGTGTCCCCCTCCCCTCAGGGAGGATGCACAAAGAGGGTGTAGTCACCCTCCAGGACAGTCGCCATTGGCTACTGCCCTCAACACACCCCTAAATTCAGTATTTAGGGGCACCCCAGAACACAGGAAATTAGATTCCTGCAACCTACACAAAGAAGAAGGACTTCTGACCTGAACGCCCTGCAGAGACAACAGAGACAACAACTGCTTTGGCCTCAGCCCTACCGGCCTGTCTCCAGACTCAAAGAATCTGCACAGCGATGCATTTGACAGGGACGAGCGACCTCTGAAGCCTCAGAAGGCTGCCCTGAACCAAAGGACCAAGAAACTCCCAAGAACAGCGGCACTGTTCACCCACAGCAACAATTTAGCAACAAAGAAGCAACTTTTAAAAAACTCACTATTCCCGCCGGAAGCGTGAGACTTCACCCTCTGCACCCGACGCCCCCGGCTCGAGCTCCAGAGAACCAAGACTACAGGAAGGACTACCAGGAGACTGCGACCTCGTGAGTAACCCGAGACAACCCCCCTGGACCCCCCACAACGACGCATGCAGAGGGAATCCAGAGGCTCCCCCTGACCGCGACTGCCTGTAACAAGGAACCCAACGCCTGGACCAAGCACTGCACCCACAGCCCCCAGGACCAGAAGGAACCAAACTTCAGTGCAGAGGTGACCATCAAGCGACCCTCTGCCTAGCCCAGTCGGTGGCTGGCCTGAGAAGCCCCCCTGTGCCCTGCCTGCACCGCTAGAGTGACCCCCGGGTCCCTCCATTGATTTCTATTCAAAACCCAACGCCTGCTTTGCACACTGCACCCGGCCGCCCCTGTGCAGCTGAGGGTGTGTTTTGTGTGCCTACTTGTGTTCCCCCCCCCCAGTGCTCTACAAAATTCCCCTGGTCTGCCCTCCGAAGACGCAGGTACTTACCTGTTGGCAGACTGGAACCGGAGCACCCCTGTTCTTCATAGGCGCCTATGTGTTTTGGGCCCTCCTTTGACCTCTGCACCTGACCGGCCCTGTGTTGCTGGTGCGGTGACTTTGGAGTTGCCTTGAATCCCCAACGGTGGGCTGCCTATGCCCAGGAACTTGAACTTGTAAGTGCCTTAGTTACCTGACAAACTAACCATTACTCACCTCCCCCAGGAATTGTTGATGTTTGCACTGTGTCCACTTTTAAAATAGCTTATTGCCATTTTAACTAAAACTGTGTATGTTACTGCTCTAATTCAAAGTTCCTAACTTACGTGTGTGGAGTGCCTTGCATTTTATGTATTTACTTCAAATCTTGAATCGTGTGGTTCTAAAATAAATTAAGAAAATATATTTTTCTATATAAAAACTATTGGCCTGGAGTTAAGTCTTTGTGTGTTCCTCATTTATTGCCTGTGTGTGTACAACAAATGCTTAAGACTACCCTCTGATAAGCCTACTGCTCGACCACACCACCACAAAATAGAGCATTAGAATTATCGAATTTTGCCACTATCTTACCTCTAAGGGGAACCCTTGGACTCTGTGCACACTATCTCTTACTTCGAGATAGTATATACAGAGCCATCTTCCTACAATACATCTCTTGGATGGTAAGAATACATGCATGACACACTTTAACATGTTTGGCCTTTCTCTTTTAAATTCCTTTCCTTGACTAAAGGTAACCCTGTTTCATCACCACATGTTCAAGTACTAATCCTTTAGCACAATCACTTCTTTGAATTGATATACCTAGACATGACTCTTGGTAATCTTCTGAATCCCATCCTTGCTTGCAAACTTTTTGTGATGCCTGCTTCTTTTATTCCCTCCTACCACACTTCGTTAAGTAGTAATAGCTATGCCATTCGAACAAACGTCATGTTGGGGGAGTTACTACTGGGGCATGTAGATGTTTTGACTATTCAAAGAGAAGTGAAATATTGCAGAATTAAAATTATTTCAAGTTTACGCAGTAAGGATTTTCAGTTCTAGTAAAGATATGGAGGCAAGGACTATTCTTCTCTATCTTTACTGCATAACTTTGCCAGCAGCCAATTACATTCAAGAAAAACGTAAATTGCATTTCCCATGAACAGCATAATCACATCAACATCACATGCTCCAACCATCATGAAGCCAGTTCTTTCAGGGTCCACATCACAATTTTGGATCCTCTTTCTTTGCCAACATAACAGAAAAAAACAAATTTCAGAATAAGAACCATACTATTTTGTAACTAGGTCATATCCAAACAGCCCAACCGGAGGGCTAACCGATCTTCATCATCGAGAACTTCAACATCCACGAGATCTGTGACATAACAGTCTCCCTCTCGAGGATGGATAATATTACATCATGGAGAATTGGACCCATCCTTGATCCATCTTCGTCAACCAGCAGGTGCCGAAATCGACTTGCCTCAAGTATGCTTCTGCTCATTCCCTGGGGATGAAGAACAAGCCATAAACTCTGTTCCCTCAAAATATTTAGACCAGCACAGCATAAAAGAGGATGGGCAATCTAACAATTCAATCAAATAATGTAGTCTTACAGTATCTACAAACACAGTTATAAAACATTCAAATATAACATGCCAGAGAGGAATAATCCTCACCTCCATGTCCTTAATAGAAATGAAACTTAAAAATAGAAAACCTTTTATTCTGTGTCAGGACCGAAGGCTCAGATTATGCTTATTTAAAACTGTGCTATCACCACTGACAAAACATCTCAATAGGCTTATAATAAAAAGTCTTGAAAGTAGATTTGGAGGACCAATCGGCCGCCTTCATGATGTCATCTAGACGCAAGCTCAAGGTAAATGACTTGGACACCATTGCTCTGCTAGCCAAGGGAGCACCAAAAATGGAAGTACCTATGCCTGCTTCGGTCAAAAGCCAGCGCATCCACCTGGCTAAGGTGGCCACTGTCACAGGTTTAAAATGGACCAGTAAAGCGATCAGCAGTTGACCCCTAAGGTCCACTCGAAATTCACCAACACATGCTTCATATGTTTTGAGACACTGGACAACACATAATTTTGCTTTATTTGGAAAGCCTGGGTATGAAATGAATCTGAAATTTGACTTAGCTCATCTACAAATAGAAAAAGAAACACCTTCCGGAGAAAACACCATACCAGAAAGATCAAAAGCTCGGACTTTGAAGCTCTTTGCGTGAAATCAAGCAGAGTAACATTGTGAGCTTAGCAGAAAGTTGTTTGCAAAAAAAAAAATGTTTATTATCTGGCCAACTGTCAAGAAAATTGAGAGCCACAGTTCTATCCCTTTACACTGAATACCATGTTTGCAGAGGTTTGGACATTCTAGTGCCATGCATGAGTTTGCATTCCACTGGATGTTCATTGACCGGTTTACGATCAACAGGGAGATGACCAGCAGAAATCGCAGACCTGAAGTTATTAACCGACATATACGCCAAGTCAGAGGTCGCTAAGGAAGATAAGAAATTGAACACCCGGCAACAGTCAGCCCCCACGGGATCAGCACTCCATTTGTTTTACCAACCACGCCATCTTCTCCATGCCAAAGTACAACGTTGTCCGGCGCTAGCAGACCAGGCATGTTTGATAGTAGAAAGTAGCATGCTGTGAAGTGCTTGGCAAACTCCATCTCGCCCTGAAACCATCCATGCAAGTAGCAAGAGGAAAACTCCATCTCGCCCTGAAACCATCCATGCAAGTAGCAAGAGATGTCCTGACAAGACCAACGGATGAGGCTGGCCTACTGGGTCCAGCAAGAGGCTCCAATGGAACACAATCCATTTTGGAAAGAGCACGTAACATTTCCAGGAGTACTGGGAACCATGGTTAGGCCTTTCACAATGGCCACTAAGATGATCTGCTTTCGGACGTTGCACTTGAGAAAGAACCCTGGGGATCATTAGGAACGGAGGGAATGCAAACCTTAGGAGTTGTGACAAATCCTGGGGAAAAGCTTCCAACTCCTGGGCCTCTGGATCTGGACCCCAGCTGAAAAACTTTAGGATCTGACAACTGAGGAGTGAAGCAAACAAACCACTGTGCACGAACCCCACAGTCGATTGACAGCATAAAAAAATCTTCAGGTGACGATTGCAATCGCTGTAATCCGTGAGATAGCAAGAGTGCCTAAAATTTGGTGATAGAGACACAGTGGCACAAATCCTTGGCAATCTCAGACAATAACCAGGATTTCGTACCACCCAGTTTGGTGACCTAATGCACCGCTGAGATGTTGCCCATCCTCAACAGAATGCAATAGTCTGTCTTCAAGGGGAAGAGACTCTTGATACAAAAGAATCCAGCGAGGAGTTCCAGGCAGTTGATATGGAGGTGTAATTCTGATTCTGACCAACTGCCCCCATGGAAATTGGGCTGGACCTCGCTCCTCAGCACCATTTGCTGGCACACAATTCTATAATGATCTCAGGGGAAATGCCCAAAATTCCTTGCTATTCTAAGACTCCATATGGTGGAGCCACCATGCCATATCTGCCTTGCCTTCATCCGAGAAGCGTATGTGATCGGAGTATGTCAGACCCTTCTGCATGTGTTGAATCTTGAGTCTCTGAAGAGCCCTGTAATGAAGAGGGCCTGGGAAGATAGCCTTAATCAAAGAGGTCAAAAGACCTACAATACTGGCCACAGATCTCTATGAAATCTTTGATAGCAGACCTAAACTTTCTTTACCACCCGAATTTTCTGAGGGGGGGAGAACTAACTGAGACTGAACAGAGTCTATCTGGAAGCTCAGCAACTCCAGACACTGAGGGAAAAAGGACTGGCTTTTGCTTGTTGATAATAAAACCCAGGTCTTGAAAGAGGTGAATAGTCCATGTTAGGTGAGAAAGCAGAGTCTGACACACTTGTGCCATTAGAACAAGATTGTCAAGATAGATTATTAGGCTAAATCATTTTGTTCGCTGAGATTCCACCACCAGTCTCATCAGCTTGGTGAAGCATCAAAGGGCTGATGACAGGTTAAAAGGAAGGACCTTGAACTTGAAGCAAAGACCCTACCACATGAATTGCAGGAACCGCCCGTGGGATTGGAAAATGGGAATCTTTAAGTGTCTTTCAGATCCAGAAGGACCATCCAGTCATCCCCTTGAAGAATATCCCAAAGGAGATGATTCTCTTCCAGTCTGAAATGTAAGGCATTGAAGTCCTTCAACTTCTAGACAAGCACAAACCACAACCTTTCTTCTCCATCAAGAACATGGCACTGAGAACAGGTGAGGTGGGGGTTGAAAATGCAAACTGCGTCTTTTTGCAAGAGTACCTGAATTTCTGAGGCGATGAAATTCTGTTTGATTAGAGAAAAATACATCACTTGTGGTGGTCAGAGCTGGCAAGGGGTTTCATAGATTTTTCGTTTGTACCCCTGAACTGACTCAAGGACCCACGTGTCCTGATCAAAAGCTAACTACTTTGGAGAAATAAACAAGTTCTGCCCTGCCAAAATCACCTCTGAAAGGGGAATGACCCTCACCTGTAACTCCAGCACCCCTCTGTGGTTCCTTCTATGAAAACGATTCCTGCCACTTGGGATTGAGGGGGGGCATAAAGTGGTGGCTGGAGGCAGGGTCATACTATCCTCCTCGATCACGGGGTGGAGATTCTAGCTAGAAGCTTTGATAGAAGCAATAGCTTGAGCAAGTGCTCCCTGTATTGCCCAACCTTGCCAAAAAGGGTTTGCCTGAAGACCTTTGTAATGGTCAACTGTGCCTTATCTATCCTTTACAAACGCCCCACCAAAAAGGAGACTTTTGGCCACTGGATCGGCTTCCAATGACGCCAACTCCTTCATTTTAGGGTCAATACGCATCAGAATAGATCATCTGCATTCCGTCGAAACAGCACAATTTACGTTTACCAGCTGACAAACAGCACGTTAGGCATAATCCACTAAAACATCAGGGTCTATGGGAGTATCAAAATCTTGAGCTTGAAAGGCAAGCTCAAGGGTCTTAATCAGGAGCCCCAACATATCCAGGAGTTTGTCTTGGAAGTTGCGCCAAGCCCTGTCTAGACCCTTCTTGGGATCTCTGGAATATGTTTTCATAAAAAGTGACCATTGTAGGGTCTACCTCTGGAGTCTTGCTGACTTTTCCCAGGAGGCCAGGTCTAGGGCATTCAGCACAAAGCTGGGCTCTCACTTCCTTATCGAAGTTCCGTCTGATGCAAAGTCTATACAAAGTCTGCCACTTCTAGAAGTGAAACTCAATTAGATGATGTAGGATGGACAATGTCACTTGGCTCAAAAATCTAACACTTTCAGGACACTGAGTGGACATCCAGGTGGTCCGGTCTTTTCTTTTTGCACCCTGGCTCATTTTCCTTGGCACTATAACTGGACCGGGGGACTGAATATGTGTCTACAAATGAATCAGACCTGATGTGAAGGTCAAAGACCCTCAGTGGTGGGATGCTGTAGCCATGTTCTCTAACCAGCGTGCCTCTCAAGGCCCTCAGAATGAACCCATCTAGTGGAATTAAACATGGCTTTGCCTGGTTTAGGGGAGGAGCAGTTGCATCCTACTGGGTTTGAGAACCTATTCCTGCTGTCAAGTGTAGCCATGCAACTGTTGTGGAGAAGGCCCCAGGGCCTGGGCCAGGGTTCTGTTGACAGAGTGTTATATGCTGCAGTATAAGCCATCAAACATGTCTTGTTCTAGGTTGTCTTTAGGTTTGTCATGGTAGGCGTCCATGTCAGCCTCATATTGTGCCATATTGTGTATCACAAGTGGATATAAACTACAACCAAAAATAAGGGGAGTGTAACAACGCCTGACATGTGAGTATAAGCAAATAGAAAGTGGAGGGAGTCGACCGTACCACACTCTAGTTGAAGCTTGATAACATTTTACAACCCTGAGCAGACTCAGCTGCACCAGGGAACCACTGGGGAGCAAGTAGGACTGGAAGTAATTCCTAGCGAATAGTGCATTGCTGCCATGGGTCCAGAGCAAACTCCACGCTTCACTGAGTCCATTGAATGCTCACACGCATAAATGAGGAAGCCCAATGAAAATAGAAGAGACTACACCCAACCCGAAGGATTGGTGTGTCTGGCTCCCACTCCACAGTCGACAGCATCAAGCACTGACAGCCAGGGTATAGGAAGCAAAGCTCACTCCCGCTGTAAGAATAAAAAGGAGTCAGTTAAAGGGAAAACTCAGAATATTAAAGACACCAGTATGATGGGCCACAAAACATAAACAACACTCGTTATGCTGTTGTAAGATGGTGCAAAGGATAGTGATGGGGCTCATATAAGTAACAAGTATCACAATATTACGGCCCGAACAACATATATACATAGAGATCATTACATTTTGAAAAGGTACTTAACTCACTGCGCAGCAGCAAAGAAAGTGGATCCAAAACGGTGGTATTGACTCTTAAAGAACTGGCTTCATGGTGAATGGAGCATGTGATGTTGATGTGAGCATTCTGTTCATCGGAAATTTATTTTACGTTTTTCTTGATTGTTATTGGCCGCTGTAAAAATTATCCAGTAATGATAGAGAAGTATAATCGAAGTCTCCGGTCCTGACATAGAATTACATTCTTGTCTACTAAAGTAAAAATTTACTATAGTTTTTAATTGGCAAAAATTGATATAGTAAATACGCGCCTTGATAAAATAAGTAAGCTCAGTGCAATTCTAACACAAAAAAGGTACAACTGACCTCTGTAGGGAAAACATTTGCTGATCAAAAGCCTATTCTGCCTCAAAATACAACAGCTTTTGCACACTCAGGTTCTGAGTCTCTTTGTTGGTCTGCTGCACACTGTGTTCCATACCGCAAACACAACTGGCATTGTGCATGTTTTTAACACTATTTGCTCCAACTTGTTGACTGGCTTATCATCTACTTTTTTTTTTTTAACTATACCTGCATTTTTAGTGGTCTGTTTTTCAGTTGGTTTAGTGGAATAGTAACGAGTCTTCTTATAGTGGAGTGCGTATTTGTCAACATTGTTCTGTTAAAGCAATCAACATTAACAGCAATGCACTGTATCCATCTGAATAACAGTGTCATCAAGCTATAGTTTTCTATCTGGGATAACATCTGCTTTCCAGTCCAGGTCTACATTGGACCAGTGCTTAATGTGAAAACAAAATAAGTGCCAGGGCTCTTATCAGGAGACCACTGCAGCTTGCACCACATATTGCTCCTGCCATGCTGCATTGACAGTAACAGCACAACTAATAACCTTCACATTGCTAGAAGTGTGACAAATTGGACTATTTCAGGCCCCCAAAGCTAAAAGAATGGCTTGGGCAGCAGGTAATAGGCATTTTTAATTGATATTGAATTAATAATTAACTGTTGCTGTGGTCATTTGTAAATTAACCAGACAGCGCCACATTGCGGCAGTATGTCACAAGCAGTGGTGTTGACAAATAAGTGCAGGTGCCAAGCCACAGGCTCAAAATAAGCACTGCATTGGATTTTGTGATTTCCTAAAATTCATACTTGTCACTTAAGACCTATGTTTAAATGTGTCTTTTTCTGGCTGTTGGCTTGAACACTGTTTTGGTACAACAAGTGGTGCTTATTGTAGATCTCTAGGAATTAATTTAACCAATGACAGGGCATCAGGCATTTTGTAATGCAATACGCCTGCCCATCGCCAATGCTGCATCCTGGGAGTCTTCACTTGAGTTGACACATGCAGTAACCTATGTTTGTGGGATTGCTACTATCACCATTCTTGGGTATGTCTACTTTCATCTCACAAATGAATCCAGTTTTTGCAGCTGTAGCTTTCACTTAGCACCTGATGCCACATTTGATGCCATGCCGCCCGGCAACTTCTACTGCTTCAATTTTCAATTGTATCTTGACATCACCATTTTCTACAGTTGTCAAGTAACACTACCAGTGCAACTAGTTCAATATGCTTCAGCGTTTCTTAACCTTCTGATGCAAAAGTGACTTGGAAAATGTCCTCGCCTCCACCTATGAATTCTCTCTTTGATGCTGCAGATCTGGAAGTGTCACATTTGTTTGTGCCAACAGTTTCAAAATTGAATGAAACCAGTAAATCATGAGAAGGGTGATTAGTAGCTGCTTCTATTTTTGCCTTTTAAACTCTTTTTGGATTAAGTTTTAGTTTGAACCATGTTACATAACTGAATTAGACATAGGTCTTTTGCCTAGCTGTTAAATTTATCATTGCACATTGGTTTAAATACACAGATTCACAACAACTGTTATCCTTTCCGGGGAAGTTGCACCTTTGCGTTTACCTATCTAGGTGCCACCAAATGACCTGCATTTCATTTATGCATATGCACCATCTTCATTTATAAACTTGTTTCATTTGGTATCAATTGCATGAATTTATCAAATAGTGTTTTGTTTGATTATACTGATGGTTTACCAATTATTCATATTTTGTATATGAATAAGAGGCAAATCTCAATAAAACAGAGCTTGCATGCTAACATGTGCTTTTAATATCACTAAATCAAGAAGTATACTCTATTGATAACAATTAGATAAGAGTATTTAAGTCTGATGCAAATGTATTGTAAGGGAGAAAGATTTCAGATTGTCATGGAAGCTTTAAGCAAGCTGCAAACAACAGACATCTTAGAAGGCATGGGATGGCACAGCTGGCCTTACCAGTGCTTTTCGTCACTTGCATTAACGTAACAGATCCAAACTAGGACCTTCTCAAATCACAGTTGCTCACTAAAACCAATGTTATTATGAACCAATCTAGGTGTGTTAGAGGCCATCTGGAAAACTTGTATGGGCAACTTGTTACTAAGAAAGATTTAGCTAGAAGTTACGAAGGGAGGAAATTTACCATTGCCTGATTTCAATACTAAGTGCACTGATTTACTGAACACTGTCTAAATACCGTCTAATATGTTGCAATTTGTTTTAAAATCTTGTTTTATCACCTATACTATTTTAACCATTATGGTTATTTTTTTTAATAACACCTATTTGGGTAATTTGCACTCAGATAGGGCATTCATTATTAATAAATCATTTTTAAATACACAGGGCCTCGTATTCACTGTCTGCCGAACGTCCGACGGGGAGGTTGCCGCCCCAATGGCTACCTCCCAGCCAGACCCAACTAGAATAGGTCTCTACCAGATATTTCGTTACCGAAGGTAAGTAACTTGTACATCTGATAGAGACTTCTAGTTGCAGATTCCTTACCTTAGAATAGATACTCAAGCAATGCTATCCTCGGTGGTGGGCTGTGTACCAAGATCATACTAGGAAGTCCTGCAGGACCGAACGACCAAAGAATCCATCCCAACAGACCAGACTGTCCAGGCAGTAGTCTTTAGCAAACGTGTGCAGTGACGCCCACTTAGCTGCCAGTACAGGAACTCCGCGTGCCAACGCAGTGGAAGCAGCAGTTGGTCTGGTAGAATGAGCACCCATGCCCTCAAGGGGTTGCTTCTGGGCAAAAGCGTAGCACATCTTGATGCAAAGAAGTACCCATCGAGAGATGGTACATTTTTGCACCCCCTTCCCTTTTTTCGCACCCACATACCTGACAAAGAGTTGATCATCCACCCAGAAATCTTTTGTACGATTAAGATATAATGCTAACGCTCTTTTTGAGTACAGACGGTGGAGTAATTCTTCCTCATGGGAAGGATGTGGGGGTGCGTGGAAATTAGGCAGGTTGATGGACTGGCATACATGAAAATGCGTAACCACCTTTGGAAGGAAGGAAGCCTTAGTACACAACACCACTTTGTCAGGGTGCACATAGAAGTATGGCGGTTTGGACGAAAGGGCCTGACGTTCACTCACCCTGCGAGCAGATGTGATGGCAACAAGAAAGACAGTTTTGAAGGTGAGGAGCCATAAGGGACAATTGTGCATCGGCTCAAAGGGAGTAAACATTAAATAGGTAAGGACAAGATTGAGGTCCCACTGAGGCATGATAAATGGAGTGAGAGGAAATAAATGGGTGAGACCTTTTAGGAATCTACTCACAATAGGAGATTTAAAGAGTGAGGACTGATCAGGTAACCTAAGTAAGGCAGAAATGTCAGAAAAATACCCTTTAAGGGTGCCCAAAGCAGAGCCCTGCCAGGCTAAAGAAAGAATAAACAAAAGAACCTCAGATAGAGGAACAGAGAGGGGATCAACAGATTTGTTGGTGCACCATGCCACAAATTTATGCCAATGACAGGCGTATACAGAATTGGTGGAGGGACACCTGGCTACCAAGATAATATCACAGACTTTCGGTGTTAGATTAAAAGTCGTCAACTGTCGCCGCTCAATCTCCACGCATCAAGGCAGAGATTAGACAGGTTCGGGTGAAGAACTGTCCCCTGTTGTTGTGACAGAAGATCCGCCCAAAGAGGCAAGAGTGGAGGATTGATGGCCATGCTCAACAGCTCTGGTACCAGACTCTCCTTATCCAGTCTGGAGCCACCAAGATGACTTGGGCCCGGTCGTTCCTGATCTTCTTGAGAACTCTGGGCAGAAGTGGTATAAGCGTAAAGGAGGCCGGAGTCCCACTTGAGAAGAAAACCAACACCGAGCAAGTGCCGATTTTGAAACTCCAACGTGCAAAACAGCTGATATTGCGCATTATCTGCAGAGGCAAACAGATCTAACCAAACCTCTCCCCACTGCTGAAAGAGACCTTGCGCCACCTTCAACAGCCAGTAGTCGAGGTAGGGGAAGACATGGCATGTGTTGTTCACAGACCGCAGTGCAAGACTGGAGGAAGAAAACAACTTCTTTCCAAATTGGAGACACCATTCATGATCAGCTGTGCATTGACGGCTGAGTTCGTCCGCTCTGGCCCTGAGAGAACCCGCCAGATGTTGAACCACAAGGGTAATGACCTGATGTTCCAGCCATGTCCAGAGACGTAGGGCCTCTTGACAAAGGGTCCAGGGCCCTACTCCGCCTTGTTTGTTGCAGTACCACATGGTGGTAGTATTGTCCGTGAACACCTGCACTACTTTCCTTTGAGAGAGGGAAGAAATGCTTTCAATGCAAGTCTGATCGCCTGGAGCTCCAGAAGATTGATATGGAGCCCAGAATTCGCCGGAGACTAGAGGCCTCTGATCTCTCCCTCTCCCATGTGGCCACCCCAACCCAGAAGTGACGCATCTGTCAATATAGATGGATCTGGTTGGTGAAGGGAGAGGGATCTGCCGTGAACCCAATGCGGATTCGAAAGCCACCACTGCAAGTCTTTCGTAGTCCTCTCCGAGATCTGGACCATGTCGGAGAGATTCCCCTGATGTTGCACCCACTGGAACTTCAAGTCCCACTGCAGAGCCCACATATGCCATCTGGGATGTGTAACTAGCAGGATGCAGGAGGCCATGAGGCCCAGCAGCCTTAGAGTCAGTCTCACCGAAACCCAAGACAGAGGCTGAAAGATCAGAATCATTGCCTGAATATCTTGGACTAGCTTTTCGGGAGGATAAGCCCGAAACTGCACTGTGTCCAGAACAGCTCAGATGAATGGGAGCATCTGAGAGGGAATCAGGTGTGTCTTCGGCACGTTTATAGTGAACCCTAGCGTGTGCAAGAGGTTCGCCATAGTCTGAAGGTGGGAGACAACTTTCTGGGGCGAGTCCACCTTCAACAGCCAGTTGTCGAGGTAGGGGAGGACATGGCATGTGTTGTCCACAGACCGCAGCGCAAGACTGGAGGAAGAAAACAACTTCTTTCCAAATTGTTCCAGCCTTTTTGATTCCCTATCTAGGGGTGCAGAAGGGAATGCGCCTGAAGAAGAGGAAGCCTGGATGACAAGACTCTCAGGCATGAGACAGGAATTTAGGGTCATTCGGAGTGGGCCGATGGTGGCATGCGGTAGTCCTATTCACAGGAGCCCCTGTGTTGGGTTTGGACCAAGTACCCAAAAGGACATTGGTGAGGGCTTCATTGAACGGTAAAAGGGGCTCAGATGTGGAAGCCCCTGGCTGGAGCACCTCCGTCAGGAGGTTGGACCTGACCTCAACAGTAGGAAGCTCAAGGCCAGGGACCTCGGCTGCCTTACTGACCACCATACCATAAGTCGCTAACTCTGCCGTAGCCATTTTAGGAGGAGAAAGCATGTCACCATCTGTCCAGTCCACTGGCGTCGCCCAATTCCTGTGCCCAGTCCAAAGATGGGTCATACTGGCATTCATAAGGGTCCAGGGACACCTCCAATCCTTCCCCGAATTCATACCCATAGGAAAAAGGGTCCGAATCCAACCTGGGGTGAAAAGGCCCCATCGAAGACAAAGGCGGCGGCGGCTGACACCACTCCGACTCCGAGTCGTCGTGGATAAGGATCGGGTTGATGTCGATAGTGGGCACTACCGACGTTGGGAGCGTCGACAATCGACCCGGGGAAGGTCTCAATGGTGCGACCGGCGGCGGTGCGGATCCGCGAGCAGATCCGGAGGGGACCACGGTGGCCGGAGCCGAAGCCGGCAGTGTGAAACCCAAAGGCTCCTCAACCAAACTCCTTGGGCCCGAAGGCGCCATATCGGGGGTCGGTCCGCCCAAAGATGAGGCGTATGCCCTCATAGAATTCCTTAAGTTGGGCTGGGGTCGCTCCGGCTCCTGGAAACTCGGGGAGCGCAGAGTGGACCCAGACGCAGGCTCCGAGGACGGAGGCCTTGAGCGTCCACGCTCCTACTGCATCGTGTCAGCCGAGTGACGGGGCGAAGTCGGAGAGCGATGAGACCTCTTCGACTTCTTCTTCTTCTTCTTCTTACCTGCACCCGAGGTTTTTGAGGACGAAGAGTGGTGATGGCTCCGCAAACGGTCTCAAGACCTTCCTCTCGATCGAGACCGGGACCTACGCAGAGTCGAGCACCGGGCCGCCATGAGTTTGAGGAATCACTCCCTCAAGGCCTTCGGGTGCATGACCCGGGACTCGGACCACGACTTCAGGTTGTGGTCGTGCTGGAGACACTACAAACAAACCCGATGCGGATCAATCACTGACATCATGTGGTGACAGTTCTTGCGCGCCTTGTACCCGGTCTTCGGGGACATCCTCGACGTACCAAAAAGCTCAATAGAAAATTCGACAAAATGGTTGAATTCGGTCAAAAAGAGACCAGGGTAGGTCTCTCTGGATCAGCGTGTGGCGCGGAAAGAAAAGAACTGACGTCACTGCCAAGACCTCCCTGAAAATGCAATTACTTTGGAAGCGTCTTTCCTATGAACACACACCTCTGTCTGAACCAAGCCCCTCATTTAATTCCTGCCTACTCCGGCAGAAACAACTGTCATGGTTGGAAAGATTTTCTGCAAGAATAAGTGGATTTCCAATGAAAATATGCATCATGGGCTTTAGTATTTTGGTTTTGTATGTAGAAAGCCTAGTTCATTCTTGTCTTTCTTTCTTTTATTTTTTTAACCCTCGCACTACCTCTTGGAATAAAAGAAAGTGTTAAACAAGTATTTATATGCATTTGTGAAACACAGGAATTGCAGGTGTGCGGAGCATGAACAGCGAGAATTACCAGTACTAATAGGTCTGAGTTTAATATGTAAAAACAGTCAAATATCAGAAAGAACAGTTGGTCAATATTAAAAGTACCACTGCCTTCAATGTAGTCTTTTTTTTTGTTTCTACATTAAATAAAGGCTGGATGGAATGCAGACCACTTTTAGTTTCTATGACACAGAAAGACAGGCTTGTTTGCCACCTGACCTTCTTTAGAAAAATATATAAAAAGAGGGTGGTAAACAAGTTTTTTAAAAAAAGGGGGAGGAAGACCTGGTTCTGGTGGCACTAATAAGAAGCCACCGGGCATGAAGGTGGGGAAAGAAGATGCACAGGGGAAAGAAAGAAAGAGAGAGTGGGGAGGAGAAAGAGTAACAAGCATGTGGAATGAGAATCAGACAGGAGGGAGATGGGGAAGGGGAAGGAGGAGCACAAGAGGGAGAGGCAGGGAAAATCGAGAAGCAAATAGGTAAAAAGAGGGAGGAACAACAGGGGATAACTGGAGAGTGAAGTGAACAGTGAGACACATAGGAAAGATGGGGGCTAGAGGGAGCCAGCAGGAACGGACACAAGATGTGAAAGAGGCAGGCGCACGATTGAGCATAAAGGAGCCTACAGAGAGGGCTATGGTTGCAAAATAGTCTCTACTGCAGCTCAATGCAAGCACTACATTGATGGTGAAAAAATACACCCTAACCACCAGTAACATCAGGTGAGAAGGGAATACGTTTGGCTGAACAAAGATGTGATTACTTTTCTGAGAATGCCTACCTTCTCTGGCAGCAACAGTACCATTTTCTCTGCCAGTTCATACAAAACAGCCATCATGCCAACTCTTTTTATTGCACTGTCCCATCTTTCTACACTGCCTACCTGCCCACAATTGTCATTTGATGGCTAAAAAGAATATTTCATATTTGGCAAGCAACAACCTTCTGTAATTGTCTAGAATATTCATTTAGACTTCGTGAGACACTATGGTAAATTTATCATCATCACTTTCAACTTTTTATAGTGCTTCAGTCGTTCACCAACCAAGAGCTGTGAGCAACTACATAAAAACTGTGACTTTGGTGCTTTCCTGAAAGGTGGATGCTAACTATAAAACGCAGATGCTCTGAGATCTGGTTTCACAGCCTGGTTGTCCCATTTGGGAATCCTCTGCCTTCTCCCACTGGCGGATATATGGAGGATCCATAAGTGCTTTCAGAAAATATAAGTGCACTTTACAGCAGTTTCAGATATTTTGGGGACATTTGCTCCCACTTGAGAGTTTAGGTTCAACAATCCCAAATATAAAAGTAGTTCAACCAAGCTCAAAATCACAAAATGTCTAAAAATTCTTACCTGCAGGATTTTGATCTGTGCACTGAGATGAAATCAAAGAAGTTGGGAATGCGAGAAAAGAGTCAGATGTTTGAATTGGAGTCCCATACTGCCAAAAAAAAGTATAGATTTATAGACATTTTTACAAATGAGGAAAAGAAACAATGAAGGGCTTTCAGCTTTAAAACGTTGAACAAAACAATATAAATATTATGACTTTGTTGAATTTGGGGAGCTAATGTCAATTAATGATCTTCCGACCTAGTGATATCTAATTTGCAACTTCCCCCTGCAGCAGTCAGGTACAATAGATTGTAAATAAAATCATAGATGAGTGTCTTATGAACCCAGAATGCGGCATTCAGAGGAACAAGCGAGACTCTTGTGTCAAAGAGGTCAACCCTAGTAAGAAAAGGAGGTGAACAAATCAAGTGTTTAAGTATACCCAACAGGAACATACAAGAGACACATTTGCATATGATCCTTCTTAAAAGTGTTCATTCGAAATTTAGCTCAAGAAAAATAATCTTAACAGTTTAAAATATGTAACAACTTATTCTGGAACTTCCCAACTCAGTTGTATATTTAATGTAAGATAACCTTTCATTCAGAATTAATATTCTCCAGAGATACCTCCAGGTTAATCCAACTTGCTCCTAAATTGGCATGCAGAAGAAGCATCTGAAAGCACGGAAAGTCAAGTTACTACCGGCATATTTTCTAAAAAGTATACTGAAATGTACCTTATGCAGCCTTACCAATGTTAGAATATGTTGTAATGAAGAATATTAGATAGTGCTATACACAGTGGTCCTTAGTACCCTCAGTAGTTGTGTGGGATAATATTTCAAAACATAAAAAAAGAAAAGTACACATGCAGATGAGAAAATATCAAGTCTATTTAAGTGAGAACTGCTGCAATGGGAACGAAAACAGCAAATTTTAGATCCTAATTTAAGTGGATATCTAATTATTTTAGGGGCAGCACACATAGTGAGTTAACACTACTTTGCTCAAACTGAACATGTACTGAACATGACATCTTCGAAATGCAGCAATCTATTAAGGCCTGAAACATAGAAGGTGCTCCCAGGGCAGTCACTACCAAGAGAAAATCTGCTTTCATGTTAAATACATGAGACAGAAAGATTGCATTGAGTGAATGTATAGTCTTTTGCAGTGCCACATACAGATTGAGTTGCGTCTAGTTGTTGGTAAACACTTCTTGAACTGTTAAGTCTAGCATTCCTTTTAAAAGGAGAGGCCTTAGATGCTTCCTGATTGAAAGCTGTGGGAAGTGGCGCATATCATAATTGGAGAAAGAAATCCACAATTGAGGTACTGAAGTTTCCCCAGCATACACTCTGAAACGGACTAGCCACTCTGTCAAGTTTTTCTCTACAACATCTCTGCTTAAAAAGGTTTTTATTTAAACCCAATCCACCTCCTGACACAGTATGTGTTCATTAAACATTTCCCATGAAATTAACAATCAAGAGAATTTACAATTTAAGGGAAGATGCAATTTCTTGTTTCTAAAAGGTGTATCCTTCTATAGCCTGTTGTTCAATGCTCGGTCAGACATACTATTAATACTTGATGCTTTGCCAAGCAGAGACATTCACATGACTCCCTGGAGGACCACATGCTGAGCCTACACATGCGCAGGATTTGGAGCTGACGTTTCCAGTTTTTAAGGGTACTCAACAATAACAAATGGAATGCAATAAATAGACAGAAGCAAAGTAACCACATATAACTATTCGGATTATCAACGCCTCGACTGCTCGAGCCCAGGATTAAAAATGTGTCTTAACACTGACATCAAGCTACAGTTCACTTACATGTAAGGATCCTTTCAAGAACACAACTCACATACAAAGTTTGTCTATGGCAAGACAAGGCAACAGATCTAGACATTTTATTGAACTATGACTGACCTCCTTGCAAACCTTTTGAACTGGGTGTTATTTGAAGCCCTCATTTATAGTTACACTTCAACCAAAAGGAATAGCACAATATGACAGTCTACAGAAAACTTAGTTGTTTAGTGTCTGCACTAAGTGGTACAAAACAGATCAACCCCCTGATGCTGTAGTATGGTAGTAACATGAAGAACAGGCTTTAGAAGGGATTCACTCGTTCATGTGTCTTGCAGCACATCATATGACAATGGCTGAGCAGAAATGAACAGTGCCATAATCCCAGAAAATCTGCATTTCTATCTTCAAATAATTGTTCGAGGATCTGAGCAGGTCACATGTTTTGATGTTGGTGAAGTTTAAGAGGTGAGGTATTATTCTCAGAGCACTGTTCTTCTGTGATCAGGAAATAGTGTTAACAGACCGAAAACAATAAAAATATGAATAGATGTTTACCTCATATCTACCAGTTCCACTTGTTTGACTTAATCCACCAACTGACGGGCTGAAAGACTGTGCAGCAAACTTAAGCACCAAACTATCAAAATTACTCTCAGTTGGCACGTCAGGACTACTGAATGTCAGTGCAGGTCCATCTGAAAAAGAAAATTAAACATTTTGTTTCATACTCCGTTGCCTTGCATTGTGTTTCTTTATTATTGATAGAGTGCTATGGTGCCTGTTCTCTATGGTGTGCTCACTTGAGGACTGAATAAAAGATAATATAATTTTATCACAATTTACAATGAAATAAAAATGGGTGTTATCCACTGCATTTACAATATCCACCATGAACCCTTACTCTGACAGGGCTGTTACTTGTCCTTTGTACAGAGTTGTGAAACTGACAACATTGCACTTTGCCTCCTGCACAAGTTTTGTTTGGTTTTACAAGGCAAACGTTTGCAGGAAAGAAGGTGGGTCTCTGCGGTAATTTTGCTTGTAATCAGGATTCAGACAGAAACATGAGTTTGGACCACATTCGGGATTACCAGTTTCACCAGACTCAGGTCCAAACAGCGAATTAATGAGCATGACACAATTAAGGACAGATTTGTGAATTCATGGTACATGGCTAACTAAGCATATTGCTGCAGTGGGTTAGCTTATTTAATGGAACACGCCCAAGAAGCTGATTAGAGAGACAATGTAGTATGATGGATTGGTTACGATCAAGGGTTTCATTCAAGGTTAAAAAAAAATCAAGTGTGCCTGACACTTCCAATATCCTCATTCACCTTAAATGTAGGCAAATTGATGGTTCCATAAAGCTGAATGCATACTGGTGTACAGGCATCCAGAAGGTCATGTAACAATTCCCAGTTCCAGCCTGCATCCCCAGATCACAAGGATTACTCCCACAACTTTCAATTTTCAGAATATAGGTATACCTGCATGGGACACCTAAGGGTGACCTCTGTGCACCTTCAGGTCCATTGTGCTGAAATAGAGGTTGTGGGATTGTCTTCTAAGCACCACTAAATCTGAAAGAATACCACTTTTATGGGGAGACTTCAGTAGTAAACACTGGCAAGCCAGAGCAGTCTGATTTTAAAGCATTTATACACATACAGACATCCAAGCATTAATAATCCTTGATTGAGATAGTACATTAAAGCAGACAGGTTGGCTTTGCCGATTCACCTCCACTTTCAATAGAAACGGGATTTAGCTTGCTCTACACATACACTGCAGGAACGTCACTGAAATCAAAGGCTAGATTTGCAAGGGACTATGGGTTTGTAAATATCAAGCAGTGAGGGATAATGCATCCTGCGATCCATGGGGTTGTAGTCTAAATAATACACACAAAAATTCTCTCAGCCATTATTATTTAGTCTTAGGCCCCATTTAAGAAAAATACCATCCAATTCAGTGTGGATTTTCAATTTTTAACTCCAGTGGTGTGATATGTTTGTTGATGATGCCCAGGAGCGAAGAGAGCGGGTAGTAAGGAGGTAAGAGCTCCCAGGAAAAGAAGGATGAGTTTTTAAGTGTTATTGGGTAGCATAATAATATAAAGAATGCCCCTGTGTTCAGAGGACCGTGCTGGTTTGGCCCTTGATATGAGCAAATCCTCTAAGTCCCAAAGGTGGGGGCTATGATGAATAATACAAAGTTAGCATGCGCACCATTACCACTGCGTCGGCTTGCTATTGTCCCGCCTCGACTTACCATTTTGGCAATGAGGGCTGTGTAACCCCCATCAGAAACAGGAAGCAGAGCAGCATGCCAGGGAGCCTGCTGGTATCCTCAGAGTTGGATCACCACGGCCCAGTCAGGCTGTGTGGCTGTGTGCCTGCAGGATCTACAGGTCACCCACCCTCATGTGGCCCGCAGCTCAAGAGTTGAGATTTGCGTGCTGTAAGGAGGATGTACAGTGTTGTCTGCATCCACTGCATCCATGTGCTCTGTGACCCTTGCTGTGTGACCTTCATGTGGCAAGGGCAACCCCGAAGGCTCAACGCACCATGCTCACCCCCTCAAGTTCGGTTGCAGTGTCCTAGACACTCCGAAACAGTCAAGAGAAAGTTGAGCATGGCTGCGGCCGGCAAAATCAGGGAATGAAGAGACAACTGTTCCTTGCTGAGCTAAGCACACCATAAAGAAAGTAAGAGGGTGGAGATGTGGGGGTGGGTGATATGCCCATGACAGCAGTGGCAGCTGGTGACAGTTGAAAGTGGTGGGGCTTAAAAGTGTCCTGGGGGTGTCTGGTGGGGTGTCAGAGTGTCCTGTGAGGAGCGAGCGTAGTAAGCAAGCGAGCTTGACCATCATCAAGCAGTTTCGGAGTGGGGGCGGGATTTCTCCCTCTGAGAAAATTTTGAAAAAGAGTGGGCAAACGGTGCATTTTTATGCAAATTTGAGAAACCAAGATTTGCTTTGGGATCTGGTGTACATCAACACCCAAACATGTAAAGATGACATACAACATGCCACTGTTGGCACAAACTGCCTTTACTCACAAAACATTCTTCATAATGAGCCTTTTTCATGCCACAGAATTTCCTCCTGCAAAGCCACTTATTTCCAGTACCTTGGTTACAAAGATGGCGAGTAGTTCTTGGGTCACAGAAAGTTGACTTCGACATAACATACTACAGATATAGAAAATACAAGCTGAGAATACATCAGTGGGATATCCTCTAAGAGTAACATGTGGAGGTAGGGGTCAGTGGGTTATTGTCTGGTTTATTTGTTTGTCCAGACAGTTTGCATGCAGGTCTTTGAATGCAGCTCATAGCTCACTGTGCTAGACTGTGATTGCAACTTACGAACTGCACAGTAACAAAAAGATCTCTGTGACAAAATCAGTATATCAATGAGCATTGCAAATAAAATACTGTCCTGTAATCTGCATAGTATACGTTCTTTGCAGCAGGCATATTAACCCTCTGAGCTACCTTAGAAGAGTCAACACTCCCATCAGAGAAAACTTGATCTCCCTCCAGCAGGTATATTAATAACCAGGATTACCTTGGCTCTTTTATTGTTTGCTGAAAACTGTTGCATACAATGAACTCTGTAGCGCTTTTTTTTTCCAATCAGATTCATTAAAATCAAAATACATATGGGTCTCACAATAACAATACAAGATATCTGTCACAATGATAATGATATAATTTTAAAAGGAACTGTAAAAGCTGTTTAACATTTTAAAGTATAAAATGGGGGAAAAACAATAAAAACAGACCAAGACCAATTAAAATAAGAGATACATTGGGTATTAAAAAGCTAAAAACAGTGATATTCAATAAAGCATAAAGCTGAGCTAAATTTAAATTCAATCAAGAACAGAGAAAATAAACAGTTCATGGCGGCTTAACATTCTCAGATAATGTACAGTTAGTAGAATTGCAAGCAACAGCATTAAGATAATCAGTCAAAGGTAACCAATACAAATCTCTATTTATGGAGGGGCAGCATAAAGAGGTAAAAGCAATATCTAGTCTATGGTAGTGGCAAACATTATACCACCAAGCCTTATAGGAAATGTTGGATGAATTTTCCCAATTAAGAGTAATTTGCTGAAAGGCTAAAGCTAACATGAGATCCAACAGCTTTAAATTATCATCATCTGAAACAATGTCAGCAGAGAGGCTACCTAGAAAAAGCACTGAGGGAGATAATTGGGATCACAAATGAAAGATGGAGGTAAGCTGACGCCAAACTCTTCTCCAAAAAGAGACAGTGGGAGGACATTCAAAAAGGATATGCATAAGGTCACCCTTTGGGCTATCGCAGGACAAACAGTTTGAAGTGGAGGATACAGAAAATGTTACTATAGTAGAAGGGGCAAAATAAAGCCTGTGGTAAAGAAAGAAAAGTGACTGTGTGGTAGAAGCTGATCTAGATATTTTATAACATTGATGCGATATCTTATTCCAGAAGGAAACAGTCCAGGTACATCCCATATCCAATTCCCATTGAGATTCAATTTTAGATTTAGGACGTGTCAAAACAGGAGAATGAAAAGTTTATAAATATTTGATGCCTTAGGAAATGAGGTAAGAAAGGAGGACAAAGAAAAGGGTAATTCAGAAGGAGGGGAAGGCAAGGACAAAAAGTACATCAAGAATAATAATAAGAAGAAGATATTTAGGCATAAATGAATTGGGACAATGAAATAGAAGTTGGAATTGTGAAAAAGAAAGTGGAGTAGCATTGGAAAATAAATCTTTGACCCACGCTATATTTCTTTGTCTTCAGGATTTCCAAAATAAAGGTTTTTTATTAATAGCGATGAGACGATTATGCCAAATAGGGGAATTCAGAAAAGAGGAATAAATGATGGATGGAGGTAAATAGTGAGAACGCAGAAGAGCACAAGTATGTTTAAGAAGCGGGGAGGAGATTAATGAAATATTATAAGAAAAGGATACCACCTCAGAAGGAGAAAAGGGTAGAAGAAAAGAACATTCAATATCCAACCATAAGGGAGTAAACATAGAGGAGATCCATCTAGAAGCTTGACGCAAACAAAAGGATTTGTGATATAGTATGAAATCAGGAAAATTGGCTCCCCCCTCCTGTTTAGAATGACGAAGGTTACTAAGGGAAATTCTAGATTTCTTACTGTTCCAGAAGAATCTAGACCATCTGGAGTCCAGTTGTTTAAAAAAAGTAACAGGTAGAGGAATCAGAATCATGGATAGGATATATAAAATATTAGGAGAAATCATCATTTTGATAGAGTCAAGGCGACCCCACCAAGATAAAAATAAGGGATTCCATGACAAAACGGATCTATCAACCTTCTCTAAAGCATTCAAGATATTTACTTCAATGGAGTTTTTAATAGATGAGGTGAAACAAATACCTAAATATTTATTCTTGGAAGAATTCCAGTGAAAGCCAGTAATATCAAACGATGGTCTAAAACAAAATTTTGTTAAAGGAAGGATTTCAGTTTTATCCGAATTTATCTCATAACCTGAAATCAAAGAAAAGTCTTGAATCTCCCTAAGTAAAAACGGAATTGAGAGTTCAGGGTTTGAGATATATAAAAGTATTTCATCTGCATATGCTGTTAATTTTAAGTGTTTCTCACCATATTGGAAACCCTCAATTTTAATGTTATTTCTAATACATGATAGAAAGGGCCCAAGAGCTCGAATAAATAGGAGTGGAGAGAGCGGACACCCTTGAAGTACACCTCGACGTAATACAAAGTATCTGGACAATCTCCCATTCACCAATATCGATGCCATTGAGGATTGATAAAGCAAAGAGATAAATTAAATGAAATGAGGCCCTAAACCATGCCAGGCTAAAGCTTTTAATCGAAAAGACCAGTCTAACCGATCAAACGCTTTCTCAGCATCTATGGAAATTGCTGCTAAGGAGTACGAAAGAGCAGGAGCTTTGCTGAGTACATTGAAGAATGTTCTAGAGTTGTCAGAAGCAAGTCTACATTTGACAAAATCTGTTTGTTCCTTACTTATCAGCGCAGGTAAAAGGGTATGAAGACGTAAGGCTAATAATTTAGGAAAGATTTTATAATCTGTATTAAGGAGAGAGATTGGTCTATATGTTTTTTTTTTTTTGTTTTTTTTTTTTTTACAGAAAGTATGATCCTTACCTTCCTTTGGAATTAAACAAATTGAAGCTTCTTGAAATGTTCCCCTGCACAACCAGAACCCGTGAAGAATTGAAAAAGCTGTAAAAATTTGGGAAGTAAAATGGCAGAAAAATGTAGAAAAAATTCCACTGTAAATCCATCCGCACCAGGAGTTTTACCTTTTTTTAGAGATTGAAGGGCTTTAAAAATTTCTGATGAAGAAATATCTACTTCAAGCGAAGAAACATCAACAAGCGTCTTATTAGGGTTTGGAATGTTCTTTAAATAATCGTCAATCTGTAAGGAGGTCAGAACTGATTCAGGAGTATAAAGTGTCTGGTAATAATTAACAACTTCAGCTAAGATATCGTCATCTTTAAAAAGGGACTCACCAGTATCTGTAACTATAGACTTCATTGTGTGGCGTTGCTTTCGTACTTTTAAATAATTAGCCAGAAGTTTACCCAATCTATTTCGACCTCCATAATAGCGGGCGCTACTACGTAGAAGAAAAGAGGAGGCATTATCCATCAAGATTTTGTTGAATTGCAATTTTGCTTGAATAAATTCTTGTAGATTAAAATTAGAAGAGGAAGAATAATATCGATATTCTAACCGTTTAATTTTGAGAAGCAGGGATTGATGATGTGCATTAAAAGTTTTTTTTATTAAACAAAACATTTATTATATGACCACGAGCAGCAGCCTAAAACGAATCCTATGACAATTGTGGGGATACAAGAGAATCATCGTTAAATCTGAATAATTCCTCTGCAAAGGCAACAAAGGAAGTGGAAAATTTTGAATCAAGCAACAAAGTATTATTAAATTGCCACCTATTGGATTTGGGATGCACTGGGAGCAAATCAAAATCTGTGATGACTGGAGCATGATCAGTTATTACCATAGGTTCAATGGAGGAATTAATAAGATTTTGGGATAGTGATTTTGAAACAAAAATATGGTCAAGTCTAGATAAGGAGCCATGTGCTGGAGAATAAAATGAAAGATCCCTACTATCAGGATTACAGATTGTCTGTGAATCAATTAAATGACATTGTGAGAGAAATGCCTTAAATTGTTTATGCATTTTATGAGGAGAACATTTAATTACAGATTGCCTATTTATAAAAGGATCAATAATTTGATTGCAATCCCCTCCAAGAAGAAAAAAATCATCATTATAATGCAAACATTGATTAATAACATTAGGCCAGAAAAGATAATCCGAGTGATTAGGACCATCAATATTACCAATAGTCATTATAATTCCATTAATATTTAGCTTCACAAAGAGGCATCTACCCTCAGATTCTGAGTCTTGCGAAATAACATTAACTGATAATTTTTTTATGGCAGAGCACAATTACATCATTTTTCTTTGTAGATGAAGGAGAAGTAAAAACATTGCCCACCCAACCTCTTTTAAGTTTCAGCGCTTCAGAATCCGTCAAATGGGTCTCTTGTAAAAGAACAAAGTCTGGGTTATATTCAGCTAAATGGGATCAAATTCTCTGCCTTTTTATTGGGTTAATAAATCCTTTGACATTCCAAGAAATAACTCTGAATTTTTACGTCACATAACCATATATATACATGAAAGGTCTTGTACCATAAATAACTGAAAATACATATAGGTGAAAGGAAAACAAGAAAAACAAAGAGAGAGAAGAGTAAAGGGTAGATAGAAAGACAAAAGATGGAAAATATTCAAGAAAAAAAGAAGAGACAGTACATGTCAAATAAAGACGACTGCAAAAACATACCTGAGATGAATGAACAACAGGAGAGGGTTGGTGACAGCACAGACTGAAGACGGCACAGCAAGGAGACGAAACGCATCAACGGACAAATGTTACGAGCAAAAATAAGGATTATAGAACACCAGGAACCAAAACATCCCACAGCTAAAGTGAGCAAAGCGCCATTAGAAAAAAGAAAAAAAACGGCTCAGGCGGAAAAAATGTGTCAGACGATGCGTGGGGCTCTGAGATTAGGCGGTCATCTTGGCTGGCGGCTCGCTCACTCACGCATGCTCCCTCTGTAGCGCTTTTAAAACTGCTGCACTGCTACAAAACCACCCCCAACCCCTCCAGTGCCCCTGGAAACCCCTGATGCACAGTACAGCCAGCTAAAGCAGCGAGCCTTATGATTCAAGTTAGATTTTCTAAAATACGCTCAATTTCTTACGCTGGCCTGGCTCAAATCATGCTTGACACGCACTCATCTTGGGTAGAATGAAAACAACAACATTTTTTAATCACATGTTTCAAGTTGAAACAACTATGATTAAACAATAATGCTGCATTTGATTCTTTTTTTAGGTAACCTGCAAAGAGAGGAAATAATCCTAGCCAAGGCCAGAACACCAGGGAGTGACATCATGATATATATTTAAATGTGGTCATGTAAGACTGAGGGGAGGGAGTCACTGTTATTTAAGCATTGCCGGCTCTAAGTGTGGGCTTTATTTGCAGATGCCGAGAGCCCTTTGTTGCCTTAGAATGCAAGCAATCCTTGGAGCGTGCGTTCCCACGGACTTCCTCTTTTAGAGCTGAGTCGCAAGCTGTAAAAACATGCATATTACAGTGTTGCTTCAGAGCACAGGTTCTCTCCAAAATGAGGTATTCAGAAACCCACTTTCCTAAGCAGGACGATGATCGAAGCACTGATGCAGCTCTTTTTCTTCAGTTTGTGCCACAGGAATGACAGATAGCCACCTCCTACCTCGTACTGTACTGCATCTCTAAGACAATCCAGATGCTGCTCCCCCTGTTACAGCAGCCCCTGGATTGGCCTAGAGTCGTCTCTTGTGCACATGTCGGGCTGGCCAGAGAGAGGTAGCTGTCCAATCCGACATGCACACTTGGGTCTCAACTCTGAGGATGGTGTCAGTCTGCCACTAATATTGTAAACCCCTCAGGCTCCCACTCAGGTCCCGCCCTCTGGGATACTGCAACCGGCCATGGCAGAATCAGCCGACTTCTCAAATTTAATCTGGGAGCAAAGGGGGCAAAATATAAGTGGGACAACGCCCCAATGCCCTAATGGAGGCACCGCCCCTGCATGACAGCCATCCAGAGCATACCGCTGAAACGAAGACAAAGCAAGTTAGAGGGCCACTGAGCAGACAACACCTCCGAGGCAGAGGACAGGACGAAAACAAATAGTGTCATGAGTACAGACCCCAAAAGAGCCTGAAATTGTAAAATAGTCTGGTCACAAAATAATATTATAGCCAACATACCGTCCATGGACCCGTTCATCATGGCTCCAAGAGGAAGCTCTGGGTCGACCAGCAGAACATGTTTTTTGCTGCTATGGGTGTTGAGTAGTAGGGTAGATAGCCTCTACTAGTCTATTTGACAGGGGCAGATATTTACAAACTGTCCCAAACACTGTCAGAGGCATGCCCACCCCATTACTACGCCATCATTGTCTCTGTCCTTGATGTGCATTTTGCACCCATGGCCAATCCAGACTATGAGATATTTGTGCTGCGACAAGCTATATTCAGGACCCAGAGGAATCTATTAACTCTTTCTATGCCCAACTTAAAGAACTAGCCAGTACGTGACAAACAACTTTTCAACACCATAGAGAAGCAGCCCAAAATGCAACCCACCAGAGTAAAGGTTTCTGCATATGGACACTCAAAGCTGATACATCTCGTGGACATGTTTGTGACAAACATTGAGCAAAATGGTGTAACAACTCCCACAAAGGTGTATGTAATATGAGGAGGCCAAGGGTTGCGAGACAGCTCAGGGACTGCAGCTGGATCAATTTGCATTCAAAGTTTATATCAAAGAATTCGAAGAGCTGCTGGAATAACACCAAAGTCGATTCCAGAAAACTTGATGACCTCCACCACCTGACCCCAAACAGCCCTGAGACACTGGCATGTCACTCTCCACCTTCGTCCAAAAGTATACAAGGAGCTAAAACATTACAAGATCCCGACACGAGAAAGACTGTGGAAGAGCCCTTCCCTGGGTGTTCCCCATAGTGGTGATGTGAAAGCCCATAAAGCCAGAACTGAGATTATGTGAGGATATGCATACCCCAAAAGTAGCCATCAAGAGGCAACAGCACATTACACCAACTGTTGTTGATAATGTTGGAGAGCTCAGCAGGGCCTGCTGGCTCTCTAAGATTGGCCTGCGACCAGAGTACTACCAGGTCATGCTGGCTGCTAAGTCCTAGTACATCATCACCTTCTCCAATCAGCTGGTACTGCGCTGCTACAAGCGGATTAATTTTTGAATATCAAGTGCACCAAAATATAGTTTGGGAGGTCTTGAATGTAAATGACAACATCCTGATTTACACATCGTACCTGTAGAAACACTACCAGTGACTAAGAAAGCTACTCAAGAGACTGCAAGAGGGTGGGATAACCCTCCACAAAACCAAGTGGAAATTCCTCGAGTGCTCCATCAGTTCCTTTGGGTACAAGTTCTCCAGAGGAGAAGTTCCCCTTGGTGTGGAAAAAATTAAAAACGTTAAAGCCACCAACACTCACTGAGGTGCCGAGTTTCCTGGGGATGGTATATTACTGCAGGTGGTTCATTCAAAACTTGACCTCCATCACTGCCTCTTTGAGAGAACTGGCAAAGCCATCATCTCTGTGGTCATGAGAAATGACTGAAGAAGCTTTTGTGAAGATAAAGAAGGAGTTGTTTGCTGACACCACCTTATGTGTATTACAACCCTGCAAAAAAGACAGAGGTTTCAGCAGATGCAAGTCCCACAGGTTTAGGGGCTGTGCTCTCCTGTAGTGTATGCAAGCCGAACCCTTACCCGGACAGGACAAAGTTATAGATTGAGATGCCATTGCAGTCCATCAGCATTTTCATCTCTATGTGTACAGCCATCACTCTACTGTGAACACTAACAAGCTTCTCATTCCCCTGTTTAAAGGATCAGTGTCGAAACCCCTACACTGAACTGAGAAGTGGGTGCTGGATTGCAGGAGTAGTCTTTATCCATAGAGACAAGCCCTGGGGTTCAAAACTCAGCAGACTATTTGTCTCATCACCCCTGACAAGCAACCTCCAAAGAAGAAACCAAAGTGCTGGAGGAGTAGGTCAGGCTGGTCATAGAAAGATCAAGGCCCTTCCCTGTGCCCCTCTCAGACATTCTAAGAGTCACATTCAGGATGAATGTCTCCAACGGGGTGCTAGGAGCCATGAAGTCAAGGAACAGGAGGGTATAAAAAAGAAACCAGTCTCTCTGGACTCTAGAGCCTCAGCAAACTCTGTTGTCCCTCCTCTATGTGAGGAGTAAGCTAGTGTCATTTTTCGCAGTATTTCTTTATTAGATTTTAGATAGATATTTTAACAGTATATCAGATATACATAGCCAGATACAATAATAAACTATTACAGAACTACAAACAAACCCATATTAGAGAGCATCCTATCAAACTAACATAAGTGGGCAGCATTTTTCACACACTTACAGAGAATATATTGTGCGAACATAACAAAAAAATAGCAAAACTATTGCAACAGACAAGGACTGACTAATGTGGGGGGTGGGGGCAGCATATTATTTTAATACCCAATGCACATCCTATACCAATGAGCAACCTCAACAGCACAAAAGCCAGGGTGATTATGTTCTGCAGTCTGGAACATGAATAGACCTAAAGGGCTGGAACCTGCCACTCATCGCATCCTGCACCAACAACAACTTTCAAGGTAAGAATCAGGTCAAAAGGTGAGCTAGTATCATAAGCCGAAAGGGACACTGGCTGGTGATTGCCCAGAGTTCTGTACTCAGGATCATCCAGCTGGCTTATGGGGACAATCAAGGCATAGTGAGGGTGACAAGCTGGCAGCACAAAAAGATATAGGGGTTATTACAACTTTGGAGGAGGTGTTAATACGTCCCAAAAGTGACGGTAAAGTGACGGATATACCACCAGCCGTATTATGAGTCTATTATATCCTATAGAACTCGTAATACGGCTGGTGGTATATCTGTGGAGTGGAGTGGTTCATGAGGACCCTCAACAAGACGATTTGCATCGCCCATGCCCAACATCTCCAACTGGAGTGCACTTTGTATTGTTTTGTAAGGGAGTACAGGCTGACTCCCTATGATACCACACAACAGTCTCCTAGCTAGCTATTCATGGGTCATCTGGTGGATGACACTGTCCCACACTAACCATTGTGAGTTCACAGGGATTTGGATAGTGCTGCTGTGAGGGTCCACAGAAAGCAGCGCAGTGATGCAATGAGTCATCGGTAATGAGCCAGGGCAGTGACTGTGCAATTAGGGAACTAAGTGAGAGATTGCAATCCTGGGAGTAAGTTGAGGTTGCCTTTTGAAACTGACGCTTGGAGAGGCGTCAGAGTACAGGGGACTATGATCATTGCCCGTTGTGGTGGTGAGTTAATACCTTGCAATGTGTCTCTGTTTAAGAAGTCCCTGTGACTGGTGCTGTTAGATTTTCCTTCCAAACAGATGTGTATGATCTTAGTGTTGAGGATGGCCCTTGACCACAGAGATAAGCCCAGTGCCAGTGTGACTAGCTCTGGATTGGAAATGGTTGCTCCAGGAACTGCCCGAGTTTTGGATCTGTATACAAATCGGGTCTGTCAACAGTTCCTTCTATTCCAGAAGGTGGAGAGAACACTTGGTATCACCTCAGGGCACATCCCAAGCCCTCTACCATATATCAAGACTTTGTGAAGGTAGAACTGTTAGTTGATGACCAGGGATTTGGAAAGACTGCTGGTGCATGTTCTGGTTACTTGTGTGTGTGCGTTCTTTTTGTGCTTTTGGGAGGAATGTTAAGTAGGGGCTTTGGTGTTATTGGGTAGCCCAATAATTTAGGGAACAACCCTCTGTTCAGTGGATCCTGTTGGTTTGGCCCTTGATGTGCGCAACTCCTGTAAGTAGCAGGGGAGGGGTATCGATGAAAGATAAAAGGTAAGCACGCACACCATCCTGTTGTTGCTCACCAGCACAACAAAGGCATCCACACAAGTAGAGTAGGGAGGGAGGAGCATCAGAAAGGAAGATAAAGTAGGGCAGAGAGAACAGGAACATCAGAGCATAGCAGGCACTGCCATAAAGGAGAGAAGTATGCCTAGCAGCGAGGGGAGAGGAGAAAAGCGCAGGGGCAGGGAGGAAGATAGGAGAAGGAAAAGGGCGGTGGAGAGTAGGACAGGGAGGAGGCTGCTCAAGACGGTATAGCTCCAGACAGTGAAGAGGTGGGTGTTGTGTCCTCTACAGCCTGGTAGCACGCACAAGAACACACCACGCATGGTGAAAGTATTTAACATATTTACTCATCAGTGTACAACATTCAACTTGTTTCTCAATATCCCAATAAGCATTAATGACCAAACCCTAACATCTTCCCATATCGATTATGTAATTTCCTTCTTAAGTCTGCCCACAGTCACGGGGTCCTAACACTTACAGTTCTAAGACACTACATCTCCCCCCGTTGTTAAATAAAAAGACATAAACAAAAACTATGAACAAAAAGCAGAATTACAATCAGCCATATAGGTAATCACACAGTTCGGCCAGACCATGTATCATGAGGTAGTTGAGCTGTACCCATGGTGGACCGCAGGGTTACAGGATCCGATGTCTGGTCAGGGTCTTCAGATGGAGGAGCTTCCTCAAAATCTCTAGGGACTGATGATCAATGAGAATGAGTCTGAAGTGGGTTGAGTCTCTTATGATGGATTTGCCAGGACAATGTGCTGTTATCACATGTCTCTTCCATGTTACAGCTTGTAAAGGTTCAACATCAAATGGAGGATCTGTCTTTTGCTTTTGTTTGACAAGAACCCAGTCACCCTCATTGAACACCAGCTCTCGAGTTTGATGATGTCGATCAGTGTATGCTTTCATCCGATACTTCTGAGCAGTGTCAGTAGCACGAACCGCATCATCATGTAAGTTCTCTCAGGGGTCCACTGAGGTAGTTTGGTTCTCATGGCTCTCTCAAACATCAGGGTAGCAGGACTCCCGTCTGTAGTAGAATGAGAAGTTGACTGATAAGAACGGAGAGCTTGGCATAACGACGGACTAAGATTAAGTCCCTCGATCGATGTTTGTTGGATCAGGATGCATGTTTCAGGGTCCTCATAAATCGTTGCAGGACACTGTTGGCTTGAGGCCGCAAAGGTGTGCTTTTCTGATGCTTGATGTTAAGGCCAGCTAGAAACACCTTGAACTCCTTGCTGTTGAACAGTGGACCATTGTCAGACTTGAGGATATTTGGCAAGCCCCACACTGCAAAGATGTTATTTAGCCACTCAACAACTTTGTTGTGAGTTGAGGATGACATGCCTTCTACCAGAAGAAACCAATAATGTTAATCAATGACTGTCATGAGATGGTGTCCATTTGCCAAGGGCCCAAAGAAGTCGATGGCGATTCTTTTCCACGCATGCGCAAAGAAGATCAGACATGGTCAGTGGACGCTGGATCACTTCTCCGAGACAGGCAGTTGCATAAATGACACTCCTTTAGTTTCCTCTCCACTTTTTCGTCCAAGCCAGGAAACTACACATGATCCCTCAATGCCTTCTTGGTGGCTAGAATTCTATGATGGCCTTCATGCGCTGGTAAAATAACTCAAACTTGCAGGTATGACAATCCAGGATCCTCTTAGTACAAGCCCTTCTTCTGTGACAGATATTTCATCTTGGACATTGCAATATTTTTTAAACCCAAGCTCATCACTTACAACACTCTGGCCCTCAATATGAGTTTGGCGGGCGGCGGAGGCTGCCCGCCAAACTCGTACTGCCACCTGACCGCCAATGCGGCCAGAACATTGCGAGGCCTATTACGAGTTCACTGCAGGGCCGGCAGGTGGAAACAGCATTTCTGCCCGCCGGCCCTGTGGTGAACAAGGCCTTAACAATGTGGCGGTGCGGCGGGCGTAGCAGCACCCGTTTCACTTTCCACTGTCTGTAATTCGGGCAGGGGAAAGCGTGATGGGGCTGTCCATGGGGGTCCCTGCACTGCCCATGCCAATTGCATGGACAGTGCAGGGGTCCCCAGGGGGCACCCGGTGCCCCGATTCCACCAACCTTTCCATGGCAGTCCAACCGCCATGAAAATGCTGGTGGAATGGGAAGTCGGAATACCCAGGGTGGCTCTGCCACGCTCGTAATGTGGCTGCCAGACCGCCACAAAAACGGCAGTCCGACCGCCACGGTGAGTCTGGCGGTCTTAAGACCGCCAGACCCGTAATGAGGGCCTCTGTCTCCATAACTAGGCTGATATAATGTCAGCCTAAGTCCTTATCAGCATTGGCAGCAGTAAAGATATTCAGGTGTGCTGGACTTTACAATTAAATTGATGTACCCATTGGCAGTTTTCGACGTTGAACTGTGCCACTGTAGAGGTACTTGTGTGAAATAATCAGCAGGGTGTTGATTTTTGCCTGGCTTAAGCCCAATTATGCAGTCACACTCTTGTAGGTGCAACCCCCCATCTCTCAATGTGAGGGGGCATCTTGGATTTCAGATTTCGGATGTCCGAAAATGGTGAGTAACGCCTGGTAGTCAGTGACGATATTCATAATGCATGAAAATGTTCACAGGCCCATACCACTGCAAAACTTTCTTCCTTTGGCTGGGATAAGCATGTTCGGTTTCAGATAAAAATTGACTGGTGTATGCCACAATGTGTCTTTGAGCATTCGGATGTCCACTATGCTGAGCAAACATTGCTCCCAACCCCACAAGGCTTGCATCAAAAGTGATCTTGGTGTGCAGTTTAGGATCAAAGTAAGCCATCTCAATATTCAATTGCATGCGTTATACTTTTGAAACTGCAGTCGCATTCAGTAGACGATCAGAACTGGAAATTTTGTTTTGTCAGGTCACTCAAAGGGGCACTCACTGTGGCAAAGTCATGAATGTATCTCAAACAATAGCTGGCCATGCCCAGGAAGGACTGTACCATGGTGATGTCTTGTGGAGGACTGGTGACTGACAGTGCTTCTAGACTGTCGGGATCAGAAAATAGGAGTCCAAAGAAGTTAAGATTTGTTTTTGAAAGTTCACACTTTGAAGCATTTAAGATGAGGCCTGCATCCCTAGTAATTGATATACTGGTTTGAGGACTTTATCATGCTTCTTCCGTATTGCACCAATAAAACGGTACATCATCACTGTCACTGAAGGCATGTGTCACAGGTTGAATAATCCTATGTATAACATCTTGGAATAGTTCTGCAGCAGATGACATACCAAAGCCTAATCGTTTGTATCTACATAAACAAACATGAGTCAAAAAAGTGGTAATGTACCTTCAGTTCTCTTCCAGTTCAAGCGGATAGTAGCTCTTGTTCAGGTCAAGACAGGCGAAAACTTTGACTACATTCAGCTGCATGATTATATCCGCAATGTGCGGATATGATATGTGTGGATCTCTCGATTGCTTTGTTGGCTTGGCGCATAGCCACACAGACGCACACCGCACCTCCACTGTCCTTTTTCAGCACCACTACGATGGTACGACACCCACGGTGGAGGACCAGTAGAGCGCTCAATAATGTCATGCTTCATCAAAGCTTTTAGCTTCTTCTCAACTGCTTCATGTGGATGAAATGTCATTCTGCAGTGTCGCTGTGCAACAAGCCTGATGTCTTCATTAATGTGAAGTTGCAACTTCATTTTTTTGAGCCTTACTAGGCCATGAAACAGAAATGGGAACTTACTCACAATTTCAAGTTGCAAGATTAAACTGTAATTTATGGATAACAGTCCCATATCAACAGCAGTTGCTAAGTGGAGTATGCATCCACTAGACGGAGAACACAGATTGGGGCCTACACAGACCCCTTTATATGCCTCAAGGTAGCTATGAATGACTCTTGACACCACAACGGTTTAGCAGCAGCCCAGGTACACACATTTGTATTTGACACTGAGTCGCAGTACAGGTGATAGATTGTGAATTTGTTCAATTGGCATGATGTTGATCGATGCACCGCTGAGAATTATAAAAGTTACAGGGCAATTGTTGACTTTCAGATTGAAATTGGGGCAATGTCCATATGAGTTATTTGCATTCTCAGCATTTAGGTTTCTGCTCTCATTTCTTCTTCCATGCAAGCGGCAAGGCCCTCTTGTGCATGCCGTTCCCTCTTATTTATGACCATCACACATTCACCCTCTTCACTGTCGCTCAATGGTGATGTCAAAGAACTCTTGTAGGATGAACTTGATGATGATCAACTTCGTTTAGTTTCAAACTGTTGCAGTTAAGGTTATTTTTTGTCTTTGTGGGTGGAGTGAGAATGTTTCTGGAAACTTTTGGCATCCATTTTCTCATTTTATCGTGACACACTTGGTTTCTCTTTCACTTTACAAATGGTCATGAAGTGATTCTCTTTTCTGCACCCTTTACACTTTTGTCTGATGGCCGGGCATTTGTTTTTATGTGGAAGTGAAAATCCACATCGGAAAAACACTCTTTCTTTCTTCGATTAAGTCGACTTGCATGTTTCTACTTGGCGCTGGTGTCTACTTTTTATGACCAATGGTGATTTATCTTTCGCTGTTCCAGCTTTCATGTCAGCAGCTTCCCAATCTGCTTGTTCCTCAGCTCTGGCAGTCATTAATACCTTTTCTAAACTGAGTTTCTCTCACAACATTCATCTCCCAAACGAGTCTGACAAAAAATCATCAATGACTCTGAGGCGCATGGCTTTTTCATCATTAAATTCACTAAATTTGCAATGTTTGACAAGCACATCAAGTCTTTCAACAAACACACACACACATATCGTTTCACCAACTTGTTGTCTCCCTAGAATGAAAATGTACCTTTCATAGTTGACATTTGGCATCGGGTTACACTTCTTTGATTTGACGGTATGAGATTGCCTCAGTCTGTGGGATTTTCTTTAGCATTTCTTTCACTCTGTCATCAGTGAGATTCTTTGAGTATTTAATGATTTTCTCATCACTTACTTCTTCCAGGGCATTTATGAAACCATCGAAAGTCTCAATCCACGTGGTCCATCTAGCTCCAATATTCAGCTTTTTGTCAGAGGCTTCAGGAAATGCGGCAGCGCTGTATTCCATGCTTCTTGCAGTCACTACAGGAAGTCTTCAGAAGCTGGAAGACGTTATGAGTTGTGCTGAAAGCCACATGCTGCCGCCTTCCCTGTCTACAGCAGCTTTTTCGAGGACCCAAAACTTTGAGCACAACCCTTGTGTTCGCCCTTGAGCCACCTCGTCCAGGATGAGGTTGTGAGGCCAGTAAGTAGACTTCACCATTTGTACCTGGTTGTCGCGGTCTTCTAGCGCTATATCTGGTTGATGTTATCTTCTCTGTTGTACCTGGTTGTCACTACTTTTAGGACCATCTTCTTCAGCTTGGCCAACAACTCTTGGCTGGCTTTTCCTATGGTGCTCTCTTGCTAGGCTTTTAGTTTCTTTACCATGCCTTGTGCAGGCTGGAGTGGACCATGCACCTACACAAACTACAGGCTTCTTCACATCAGCTTGAGGCACACGTGGCAGGCACAAGCTGTCTGCTATATCCTTGCAAACTCTCAAGGACAGCAATTCTGTCTCTTCAGAGCACGGTTTCCATCCACGTCACCAGTTATCACGTCCTCCCCAGCACTGTAGCATGAACAAGAACACACAACACACGGAGCTCGTGGTTAATGTCTTTGCTCATCAGCATCCAACTGTCACCTGGTTTCTCAATATCTCAATAACTGTTAAAGATCACACCTTGACACCTCCCCAAATTGATTACTTAATTTGCTTCATAAGTCCGTCCCTAGTCACGGGGTCCTAAGACTTACAGTTCTATAACACCACAGTGGGTTTGTGGAGGGAAAAGCAACAGAGCAGAATTAAAACTCCCGGCAGGGAAGAGAGCTCATAGTGGTGAGGGAGGAGGGGTAAGGAGTGTGAGCAAAAAGGAGGAAGCAGCAGAAAAGTGTGAGAAGAGTTGCTGCATTGCTCGAGGTGGCAAAAGAAAAAGCAGAGTGGGAAAGGAGCCTGCAGTTTAACAGAGAAAGAAGAGGAATGCTACCACGCTGTTCCTGGCAGCAACAGGACAGCTCAGGACATGAAAGGAGGAGTGGGGCGCAGCAGAGCATCGGCAAAGGGCACATTAAAATCAACAAGGAAGAGAGAATTCTAACAGGTTTCTTAAGGGTTTCATCTAGTGATAGTGTTAGTGTTCTGGTTGGAATGTACTTAAGATGTTCGGTGACCTCAAGTGGAGCTACAGGATTATGTGTTGCACATTAATTTTCTCTTGGGAGTTTACAATCTTGCGATCATGAGCACTTAACACTATTCTTTTTGTGATTATCTACAGAGCAGCCTTTTCTTTTATCTTCTTTGCTGTGTTGCCTGGTTATCGATTCCCTGTAGTCAGGATGACATAACTGAGAGTCATTATAAATTTATGAATCACATGGGGTCTTAGCTGATCTTGGCTAATCACCATTATTTCAAGTTGTCCTAGTTCAGTTCCAAATCTAAGTGAATCTCTGTTAAAGGTTGATTTTGCCTCATAAGACATTTGTGTATATACATATGCCTCTAAGATAAGATTTGAATGCATCCCATTCAATCCTAATGTCTCCTGTCAAGTATTCATTATCTTTGAAATATTGGTCAGTATGCTTTCTAATTATTTAAGAGACTGGTGCATCTTTCAAAGATTTAGATCGCAGTCTCCAAGTAAGGATACCAGCTATATCTGTACTGCAGTGTATGTGACTTGATAGTGGATTATGGTCCGGCAAGATGAGGAACACGCTGTATGTGTACCTGCAGATCTTCATTGGAAATTAACATATCAAACCTGGAGTGCAGGTCATGCATGTTTGAAGAATATGTAGATTCTCTTTCAGTGGGTTTCAATTCTCTCCATATGTCAAATTATTTCTATTCCTGAAGTCTGGTCTCAAAGCTTTCAGGTATCTTCAGGACGGATGTACTTCAGAATGGTGGACAGAATCTGTCACATACCGGGCCTTGTAAGCAATTATCATCACTCCCTACAAGTGATGGATATATTCGTGAGATTCCTTAAATAGGAGGGGGTTAGTTTGGCAAGGTATTCTAATTGTGTAGTTGTAGGGGTGTACACTCTTCAAGTTGCTAGTAGTTTACCACCCAATGTCCCATTTAAACTATGTACCTACTCTCTATGTCAAACTTAACATGCTGTGCTACAAATAGGATGCCAAGCTTGATTATTATCAGCATGCTCCTTGCAAAAGAGGAATATGTTGTATAAAATGTAAGAAGCCTCTCTCTCTTTTGGAGTTTACCTCTCTCAACTTTAGTTAAATGTGTTCCTTGCCGGCATACAATATCCACCTCCCTTCTCCATACATAATTATATATTTTCGGTCTCTACATTGTTTTCCCCATTCTCCTTAAAGTTCCAAGTGATTATTTTATATTTGGTGGATGATATCCTGCTTAGAAGGTTTTAGTACTAGAGCTTTTTTTATGTTTTCCATCCGAGTAAATCAAAACCCTACACCCGAAAATTGTGTGACTACTATGATGCAATGTCTCTATTGTGTCAGTCTCCAGATGTAACAATAGTAACAGTGGCCAGAGCACTGGGCTCAATTACCAACTGCCCAAGTCCTTCACAACAAAGTGAGAACATACCAGCCCAAATGTGAATCAAGGTAACAGAGATACGGAGAGACAGATCAGGGGAGAGGGGGAAGAAGTTGTGAATTCACTGTGATACCATGTGCCCCGTTTTCCTCACTACCAAAAAGTAACATCCATCTAATAAACCAGTGTGTTATGCTTAGGAAAAGTATCAGTGTAGGAAGTTGGATCTGCATGTACTATTTCAAAGTAAGAAATAGCATGCACAGAATCCAAGGGTTTCCCTTAGAGGTAAGATAGTGCAAAAAGTTGATAATTCTAATGCTCTATTTTGTGTTAGTGTGGTCGAGCAGTAGGCTTATCAGAGGGTAGTGTTAAGCATTTGTTGTACACACACAGGCAATAAATGAGGAACACACACTCAAAGACAATTCCAGGCCAATATGTTTTGATACAGAAAAATATATTTTCTTAGTTTATTTTAAGAAGCACAGGTTCAAGATTTACAAACAATACTTTAGGTATCAGGTATCTTAGGAACTTTGAATCATCACAATAGCATGTACAGTTTTGGCACAAATGGCAATAAGCTATTTTAAAAATGGACACAGTGCAAAAATCAACTGTTCCTGGGGAGGTAAGTATTTGTTAGGTTCACAGGTAAGTAAAGCACTTACAGGGTTCAAAGTTGGGTCCACGGTAGCCCACCGTTGGGGGTTCAAGGCAACCCCAAAGTTACCACACCAGCAGCTCAGGGCCGGTCAGTTGCAGATGTCAAAGTGGTGCCCAAAACACATAGGCTTCAATGGAAATAGGGGTGCCCCTGTTCCAGTCTGCCAGCAGGTAAGTACCCACGACTTCGGAGGACAGACCAGGGGGGTTTTGTAGGGCACCGGGGGGGGGGGGAAGACACAAGCAGGCACAGAAAGTACACCCTCAGCGGCACAGGGGCGGCTGGGTGCAGAGTGCAAACAGGCGTCGTGTTTGCAATAGGTTTCAATGGGAGACCCAGTGGTCTCTTCAGCGATGCAGGCAGGCAAAGGGGGGCTCCTCGGGGTAGCCACCACCTGGGCTAGGAAGAGGGCAACCTGGGGGTCGCTCCTGCACTGGAGTTCGGTTCCTTCAGGACCTGGGGGCTGCGGGTACAGTGTCTTTACCAGGCGTCGGGTTCCTTAAAGCAGGCAGTCGCGGTCAGGGGGAGCCTCTGGATTCCCTCTGCAGGCGTCGCTGTAGGGGCTCGGGGGGGTCAACTCTGGCTACTCACGGGCTCGCAGTCGCTGGGGACTCCTCCCTGTAGAGTTAGTTTTCCGCAGGTCGAGCCGGGGGCATCGGGTGCAGAGTGGAAAGTCTCACGCTTCTGGCGGGAAACCTGTGGTCTTTAAAAGTTGCTTCTTTGTTGCAAAGTTGCAGTTTCTGTGGAACAGGGCCGCTGTCCTCTGGAGTTTCTTGGTCCTTTTAGATGCAGGGTAGTCCTCTGAGGCTTCAGAGGTCGCTGGACCCTGGGGGACGCGTTACTGTTTTTCTTGAAGTGGGGAGACAGGCCGGTAGGGATGGGGCCAAAGAAGTTGGTGTCTCCGTCTTCTCTGCAGGGCTTCAGGTCAGCAGTCCTTCTTCGTCTTCAGGTTGCAGGAATCTGTCTTCCTAGGTTCTGGGGGTCCCTAAATAATCAATTTAGGGGTGTGTTTAGGTCTGGGAGGGTAGTAGCCAATGGCTACTAGCCCTGAGGGTGGCTACACCCTCTTTGTGCCTCCTCCCGGTGGGGAGGGGGTCACATCCCTAATCCTATTGGGGGAATCCTCCAAACTCAAGATGGAGGATTTCTCAAGGCAGGGGTCTCCTCAGCTCAGGACACCTTAGGGGTTGTCCTGACTGGCCAGTGACCCCTCCGTGTTTTTCTCATTATCTCCTCCAGCCTTGCCGCCAAAAGAGGGGGCAGTGCCCGAAGGTGCGGGCATCTCCACTAGCTGGGATGCCCTGTGGCGCTGTAACAAAGGGGGTGAGCCTTTGAGGCTCACCGCCAGGTGTTACAGTTTCTGCAGGAGGAGGTGTGAAGCACCTCCACCCAGTACAGGCTTTGTTACTGGCCACAGAGTGACAAAGGCACTCTCCCCATGTGGCCAGCAACATGTCTGGTCTGAGCAGGCTGGCAAAACTAGTCAGCCCACACTGGAAGTCGGGTATGTTTTCAGGGGGCATCTCTAAGATGCCCTCTGGGTGTATTTCACAATAAAATGTACACTGGCATCAGTGTGTATTTATTGTGCTGAGAAATTTGATACCAAACTTCACAGTTTTCAGTGCAGCCATTATGGTGCTGTGGAGTTCGTGTTTGACAGACACCCAGACCATATACTCTTATGGCTGTCCTGCACTTACAATGTCTAAGGTTTTGCTTAGACACTGTAGGGGCATAGTGCTCATGCACCTATGCCCTCACCTGTGGTATAGTGCACCCTGCCCTAGGGCTGTAAGGCCTGCTAGAGGGGTGACTTACCTGTGCCACAGGCAGTGTGAAGTTGGCATGGCACCCTGAGGGGAGTGCCATGTCGACTTAGTCATTTTCTCCCCACCAGCACACACAAGCTTGCAAGCAGTGTGTCTGTGCTGAGTGAGGGGTCCCTAGGGTGGCATAAGACATGCTGCAGCCCTTAGAGACCTTCCCTGGCATCAGGGCCCTTGGTATGAGAGGTACCAGTTACAAGGAACTTACCTGAATGCCAGGGTGTGCCAATTGTGGAGACAAAGGTACAGTTTAGGGAAAGAACACTGGTGCTGGGGCCTGGTTAGCAGGCCTCAGCACACTTTCAAATCATAACTTGGCATCAGCAAAGGCAAAAAGTCAGGGGGTAACCATGCCAAGGGGGCATTTTCCTTCTTTCGGGAAACACGGACGCGGGTAGGTCGCACGCAGTTAGGAGCACCGTTTGACAATTAGTCTCACTCCTGACGATTGGTCCATGTTATCCCATGTAGCTCATTCCTAAGATGGGGATGGGGATGGGCGACAAATAGGACTAAATGTTCCTCCCAATACTAGTGTAAGTGACTGGATACGCTTGTACTGACTATTTTTGTGTATATTTATCCATGTGTTTTTTTTTTTTTTTAATAGGGGATACATATAGTTAACTGGTCCTGAAGAAGCGTCACCGGACCCTTATGGGCCACTAGCGACGCAAAACATGTGGACCCTGATGAGGGTTGGCTTAGAAATTTTCCACCCTCTGTTCTTCTTCTTTTCTACGATAGAGTGATTGAGCATTGCCTCTGTTTCACTCTTTTGATTATACCTTGTTTTTTTAATCTTGGCCTCTGATTTCCGTGCTGATTAAGAAACGGATTATTCTCTTCGGATCTAGAGAGTCAATTTTAACCCTTTTCGTTTGATCTCCTTTTCCCACACTCTTAGGTAGGGCTGTGGCATCTTCATCAATTAAGAACTCCGGCAAAGAGCCCCCCCATTTGGGGTGGTGCCCGTCAGATATTGCAGCGCCAGTCTGACGAGGAGCAATGCCGATGATGAAGCATGACACCCTCACGGGTGTGTGAGGCTTCTGCTCCTAAAGATTAGGATCCCCCCTGAGTATCCTTTCCTTCTTTAATTGGAACAGTGTATTTTCTTTACTTAGGCATTTCCTTACAATCAGTGTTTTGCCCATTTGGCCCAGTCAGTAACCTAGACAACCAGAATAAACAATACAAAAAAATTGCATAGATATCGGACCATTATTCTGCAATGTGTTCATTTTAACCGGTCCACAGAACAATTCCAAATCCTTGCTCAGAAGGCCACAATGGGTAAAGTAAATTGTCCACTCTCATCTGGGTGAGCTTAGGAAGCCAGTCATTATCATCATCCCTGCTGCTATTTCCATAAGAGGACTTCCACACTGGGGGCTCAGAGTCTATTGTATTAGAGTGATCCTGTTTTGGGCTCTCTCTCCACGTGGAGATCTGTTCCAAGATTTCCTTATGTTCAGTTTATACAATAAGCTGATTTTCGCATTCCATGTGTCCTCTTCAGTTCTTGTCTCTTAGGAAGGGAAATGGATAAGGAGTGCTTGGCTGCACACCAGTCCGCCCGGGTCTAGAAACAAGTAGGATTCCTTGTTATCAATTACCTTCAGTCTTACAGGAAATATCAACATGAATTTAATGTTCAATGATCATGGCCTATGCTTTAGTTCCTGGACTTTGTTTTGCTACCGCACAGCAGCTGGGTAGAATGGGAATAAGAAGAGCTTGAGTTTCTGCAGTTTTTATGACCATTCCTACGAGCTGGCTGCAACACGTTATTTCGGTACCTATGTTAAAGCCATCTATGACTGCTCTATAGGAAGCGCCAGGCAGCAGAAGCTGGGTGGTAATCCTGAGAGCCTGCTTCACCAAGCAAAACTTGGCCAGGTCCATCCACCGACCTGATTCATAAGCCAGTCTTTACAAAATAACTCCTTCCCGGGCTCTATTTTCCCAGGAAGGCCATTAATTTGGATGTTGTTTCTTCTTGCGCATTCTTATGATTCTGCCTGTATTTAATGTAATTTATCAGTTCCATCATGTGAGCTAATTGTGTACGTACATCACATACAGCTGTCTCATCTTTAATCCTTTCAGACAATTTCTGCTGGTCAGCACACAAAAGTGTGAGGTCTGTAGCCACTGTATCAATTTTAGTTTCAACGGCTTCCGTTGAATCAGTATTGCCTTGGAGCATGACATATAGTTTATCTTTTGGGTGGGTATACCGTGGCAGGTTCCTTGTTTTCCATGTGTGGATTTTTTTTATAGTTAGTTCACTGTCTGAGTGTACTGTCAATGGCAGGGTGAGACTTGGACAGAAGACAGGCTTGGGCACCAAAATAAGAGTGGACCAATTAGTGTATTAGCTAAAATAGCTACAAAGGTAGCTCATGTTTACAAATTGGAAAAGTTTTGAACATGTAAAGAAAAGCTGCACATGTGTTTTGCAAGGTATAGAAGACAGCACTGATTTGAGTATGCTGAAGGCAATTTTGTTTTATTATCAGTGAAATCAACAGCAAATAAACAGCCCAGCAGACCAAACAGACCCACACAAGGTCAGAAAAACACCCACACACTGGCCTGTCAGACCAGCCCATCAGGCACTGCCTGATTTGTCTATAGGCCAGTCTGACCCTGGTTAATTGAGCAGGCACTGTAGAATGTGTTGATTTTAGTCTACTCATTAAACTGTAGTGTATGTATTCCTTTGTGTAAGTGTGTCTGATGTGGAGTGCACTGGATCTCTTTCTGAGTTATGAACAGACTTTATCGCTAGTGTATCCTTTCATCGGCATCAAGGTGTTGATCTCCAAGACTGACGGGGATGTGAAAGTGGCTTAGTAAATGGCAGCACGTTCAAGTATGGTATAGGACCTACGGGTTGAAATCAACTATATGCACCCTTGAACCAGGTAAGTGGGCCAGATGTCCTGTCCGAGGTCGAAGACCACTAAATTCTAAATGGAGTGACCAATGTCATATCCACACCTTGTTATGATGCCGTGTTGGCAACACTCAGTTTTGAGCAGTACTCACAGACACGTTAATTGAAGTGCGCTGGTTTCTTTTACGGTGGCCCATCCTGCAATCATTCCCAACAAGAAGAGTAGAGGGTGTCTCAATCGTTGCCAGGCCTCAAGAGAAGGTAAAGAGCAAACAGAGGTATGAAAGGTAGGAGCAGGGCACGGTGATACTTACTGTAAGCTTTGGGGTAGACTAATGCCCCCACATTTCCGTTAAACTACCTTAACCCCAGGGGGCCCACTCGGGGGTGTTCAAGGCTTCAGCCCTATCCAACTAACTTGGTGCAGGCAGCATCCCCAGTCCTCAACATTAGTCATCCCAGTTGGCCCTAAAACCACTCCCCCAAAAGTGACTGCCAGATTCCAACATCGGAGAAAAGGAGGCATGGGTATGCAAACCACACCCACAAAAGAACCCTGTCGCCCACAACACCTCAGAAGGGTGCAACAGTGGAGTCAGGCCACCCCCGCCTGTGGCGCTGCTTGCAAATGCTCAAGTAGGCCCCAGAGTAATCTCGGAAGTAGGCACTGACATAGCCCGCACATCAATGGAAATGAGTGAGCACCAAAAGGCCCCACTGACAAGGACTGTCTAGCAGCACAGTACAGCACTGTGCCACTGGCCTACCTTCTAAACTGCACCAACGGCCGGAGTGAGTAGGATAGGGAGCGATGTCAGAATCAAGCCACTCTCCACCTATAGTCTCTATGTCAGGTCCCACCGCAATCGTGGAAAAGTGGACTTCTCAGATGGTTTGTCCAAAATGATTATGCAGCATTTTGACAGGAGGTATCAGAGCTCACAGGTTTTAGCTCATGTTGGCCAGCTTGCCAAGCTTTGCCTCCCTGCCAAGGCTGCCTCAGGTCCCAGCCCACACACGACCAGCTATAGACACAAATATTCCAACAAAGTTCAGGAAAGAATAGATGCCTTTAAAATAGGTTAACCTGGGGCTCAACATGTTTCTGTACAATTCTCCACTCATTTGGTCGAGTCTCTAGTAACCTGGTTTAATTCCTTAGGCTCCATGGGAGAATGAACCAATTTTAGGACTGTGGCAAACACTGTATAGAACAAGGGCACCAGTAAATTGGGAGAGTAAAATGTTTCTGAAAATACTTGCCAAAACATAGACTTTCGGACATATCACATTGACCCTGATCATGCAGGCTTCATTGCCAGGACATATGCCTTTAATAATGCTCAGAGAGTTTTGCCTTGCTAATGTTCCAGGTGCAGGAAATACACTGCAGGTGTATGCTCACTTGATGGGGAAAAAAAAGCATTTGCAATCCCTGGCCAGCAAGACCAATTACACTCAAGTTTTGAGGGTGCTAGAGTTTGGCCCATATCCACTCAAATAACTCTAGCCAACTATGTAAAATATCCTACCAAAATTCAGATGAATGTCTACTAGACAGAAAATATAAAGTTATGAGAGGGAGAAAGAGAGGGCGCCCTTGGCCAACTTTCCTTGTGCAAAGTATTCCTGGCCGGAGCTATTTAATGGAACCAGGAGATCAAGTGATTCGCTATGGACTGACATGACAAAAAACAGCCAAAATCAAAATCTGAGTAGCAGATTTATAAATCAGTGCACACCCTGGTGGGGCAATTGGCACAGGGTAATGCTCTTTAGCCTGCCACGCCGCGTTACTCCTGAGAGTGGATCACAAATCCACACATCAAAGAGCAGAAGATGATGCATAGAGAGACAAGGGCAAGGAAAAGTACATAAACAGCTATGAAACCAAAGAAAAATGTGCAACAAATTGAGCAAAGTTTTCTGCAGTCATTTTTTTCATGTATGAAAGTTGTACAGTTTTGACTGAGTCAGATATAACACAGCAGACATGTGCTTAGTCCCCTTAAAAGGGTTTTTTCCACATCTGTAAATATAAATAATATAAAGGAGAGAAGATGATACAAACATCTAATCTAAACCTACACTGAACATAACCTTGACAAACTAATCAAAAATGTTGTCTTAGTATAGGTAGCAGTGAGAAGGTTCTAAGTCAAGGTGTACAGGGAAATAGATCTATGTCACCATCTGAGCACAACTGTTACTAATGTATAAATTGGCATTGGTAACAAATTATATTTTGTTGACAATAAGGAGAGCTGAAAGATCACTATTGTAGGAAAGTACCCACTTTTTGGCATGGTTACCCCCACATTTTGCCTGCTCAGTACACTTTGACTGTTTTCACTGGGATCCTGCTAACCAGGACCCCAGTGATTGTGCTCGCTCCCTCTAAATGTGGTTGCTTAGGACATTGCACACCCCACAATTGGCATACTGGTGCCCCCATACAAGTCCTTGGTATAAGGTACTTAGGTACCCGGGGCATTGGGGCACCAGGGGTTCCCCATGGGCAGCACCATGTATTGTGCGACCCATGGGAGCCCATGCAAAATGTGTCTGCAGGCCTGCCATTGCAGCCGGTGTGAAAAGGTGCATGCACCATTTCACTACAGGTCACTGCACCAGGTCACTAAATCACCACTATGGTAGGCCCCTGCTAGCCCAGAGAGCAGGGTGCAGGTACCTGTGTAAGCCTAGGCATGTTTGCTATCAAACATGTCGGAACCATACCCCAATACTGTTGCCAGTATTGGAAGTATGATTCCATGCACTCAGGATACTCCTTAGAGGACCCCCAGCATTGCTCCTACAAGCCTTCTGGGGTTTTCCAAGCATCCCAAACTGCTGCCACCCCTCAGACAGGTTTCTGCCCTCCTGCTGCTTGAACAGCTTAAGCCCAGGAAGGCAGAACAAAGGATTTCCTTTGGGAGAGGAGGGTAACACCCTCTACCTTTGGAAATAGGTGTTTACATGTCTTGGGAGGAGTAGCCTCCCCAAGCCACTGGTATGCTTTTAAGGGCACATTTGGTGCCCTCCTTGCATAAACCAGTCTACACCGGTTCAGGCATCTCCAGTCCCTGCTCTGGCATGAAACTGGACAATGGAAAGGGGAGTGACTACTCCCCTGTCCATCTCCACCCCAGGGGTGGTCCCAGATCTCCTCCAAAGGCTCCCTGGGTTCTGCCATCTTGAATCAGAGGTTGGCAGAGACCTCTGGGAGCATCTGAGGGGCCAGGTCAGGGAGGTGACATCAGAGCCCCCTCTTGATAGGTGGTCACATGGCTAGGTGACCAGTCCCCCCTTTCAGGACTATTTACGGTCTCTCTCTTGGGCGGGTCGTCAGATTCGGCTTGCAAGATTCCAACAGGACTCCTCTGCAACCCCTACTTCGAATTCTGGCCACTGGAACTGCGACTGGACCCTCCAGGAACCGACAATCTGCATCCACAATAAAGACTCTGTTTGCAACATTGCTTCCACGGCTCCTTCCAGCTTCTGCAAAATTTCCCCAGTTGTGCATCCTCTGAGGCTGGCAAGTCTTCAGTCTGCACGAGAAGGAAGAACAAATCTCCCTTGGAGTGAATGAGTCACTCCCCTGCATCCGTAGGCACCAACTGCAACAATGACCGGCTGCGTGGATCTCTTCTCATCCTGAGCTGCATCATGGGTGGTGGTCCGAAATAGTACTCTTGGTCATCTCTGCCAGCTGTCCAACTTTGGTGGAGGTAAGCCTTTGCCTCCCCACGCAGGGCAGTATCCCCTTGCACCACATCTCTTGCAGCTACCAAGGCTTGTTGGCATCTCCTGCAAGGGATCGTCAGGCTCTGTGTAGCCCTCAGCCCTCTTTCCTGCGACGCACAGCCCTCTGCATGCTTCTCCTGCAGTGTAGGACCCTTCTTCAGTTGTGCTGCGGGGGCTCCTCTGCGACTCCTGTTTCCTCTTCCAGTGGGTCTCCTGTGGGGGCTGCCTTTTCTTCAGTGGACTCCCTACCTTTCTGAGGGTCCCCGTAGGACTCCTCCCATGGGTTGAGTTCTCCTGGACCTTGCTGGTCCCCGGCAGCTCCACTTGTGCTTCACCATGACTTCTACCTTTGCCAAGGCTTGTTGGTGGCTTTTCCACGCCACTGACTGATTGCAATTATCCATCCTGCGTGGGACGTCAACTGCATTCTCCAGGAACTCTTCACCTGCTCCAGGGCTGCATTCCGGACCATCTTCGTCCTACCGCAACCAACTCCTGCAACAGCAGATGGGTGGGTAGTGGCTCCTGTCCCCACCCGACGCTTCTGTGACTTCTGGACTTGATCCCCTTCCACAGTTCTTCCTCTTCAGGAATCCACTGCTGGTTTCTTGCAGTCTTGTCTGGGTGTTCCATTATCTTCTTTTTTGTCCTCTTGGATGGTTTGAGGAAAATCCAGCAACGTACTCTTTTCTTCCTGGTTGCTGGGGGGGTATTGTGGTACTTACCTTTGGGGTTTGCTAGTTCCTCCAGCTCCCCTCTACACATTCCATTTACCTAGGTGGGGGTCCTGCATTCACATTCCATTTATTTAGTATATGGTTTGGGCTCCCCTATGGTCACTATTGTCTATGGCTATTTGCACAGTTTTCTAACATTTGTTATGCCCATTACTGATTACTAGTGTGCATATCTAGTGTGCTACGTACCTCCTATTGGAGGGTTGCCTCTCTAGTACTTTTTGGTAATTGTGTCAGTAAAATAAAGTACCTTTATTTTTGTAACACTGAGTGTTTTTCTTTCATGAGTCTACAGTGGTGTTACACGAGTTTTGCATGTCTCCTAGATACACCTTGGCTGCTCATCCATAGCTACCTCTAGAGATCCTGACTTCTGGACACAGCCTACACTACACTAATAGGGGATACTTGGACCTGGTATAAAGTGTAAGTACCTTAGGTACCCGCCACACCTTAGGCCAGCTTCATACAACACCCAAAAGGGTGATCCATGTGAACCACCTCAAGCTCTACTGTGACAGGGCTGATGTAACTATGCTGATAGTTACTGATGAGGATCAGGAAGCAGAGAGTGAACCTATCCCTGACCTCCTCTCACATAACCCTAACGTTGGGTCAGCTGATGGAGTTGCCTACTCAGACACCCTTTCTGACCAACAGCAGGCTTACTGCAGGCAATTCCTGCAGCCATATGCTGAGCTCTTCTCCTTGACCCCTGGACAGGCACACCTGTGTACCCATGATGTGGACAGAGGAGACAGCCTGCCTGTCAAATCCAAGATCTATTGGCAGTTTGACCAAGTCAAGTAGAGCGTCAAAGTTGAAGTCAGCAAGATGCTGGATTTAGGGGTTATTGAACTCTCTGACAGTCCCTGGGCTAGCCCGGTGGTCTTGGTCCCCAAACCTCATTCCAAGGATGGAAATAAAGAGATGAGGTTTTGGGTGGACTACAGAGGTCTTAACTCTGTCACCAAGACAGATGCTCACTCTATTACAAAGGCTGATGAGCTGATAGACAAATTAGGTGCAGCAAAGTTCCTCAGCATCTTTGACTTAACTGCAGGGTACTTGCAAATTCGCATGGCACCAAGATCAGAGGAGAAAACTGCATTCTCTACATATTATGGACATTATCAGTTCATTGTTATGCCCTTTGGTTTAAAGAATACCCCTGTCACCTTCCAACGGTTGGTGAATCAAGTCCAATGCAGCAGATCTTGATGATATTGCTGTCTTTAGCTCCTCCTGGCAGGATCACCTGATCCACCTGGGGAAGGCCTTGCAGGCTCTGCAATCAGCAGACCTCACCATCAAGGCATGAAAATGCCAGATAGGGCAGGGTACTGTTGTACACTTGAGCCAACTTGTAGGTGGAGGTCAAGTGCAACCTTTACAGCCCAAGATCCAGACAATTCTGGACTGGGAAGCTCCAAAAACCCAGACTCAAGTCAGAGCATTCCTTGACTTGACTGGTTGTTACATGAGGTTTGTGAAGGGGTATTGGGCCCATTATGACCCCCACTCCCTCACAGAACTGACCTCTAAAAAGATGCCCAACAAGGTAAACTGGACTCTTGACTGTCAAAAGGCATTTGACACCCTGAAGGAGGCCATGTGCTCAGCACCAGTTCCCAAAGCTCCAGATTATTCTTGGCCAGTGGTTCCCAACCTTTTGACTTCTGTGGACCCCCATTTTATCCTTACTGGAACCCAGGGACCCCCACTGAATCATTAGTAGAATCCAGGGACCCCCCATTGAGTCATTACTGAAAGCTGGGGACCTAATCTGTTAATTTTATTTAATTTTCTAAGCAGTCGGGGACCCCCTGAGGAGGATTCACAGACCCCCAGTGCTCCCCGGACCACAGGTTAGGAACCACTGTTCCAGGCAGTTCATTGTGCAGACAGATACCTCTGAGCATTGGATAGGAGCAGTCCTGTCCTAAACCAATGATGATGGCCATGACCAACCTGTTGCATTCATTAGCAGGAGGTTATTCTCCAGGGAACAGCGTTGGAGTGCCATTGAAATTGAGGCCTTTGCTGTGGTTTGGTCCCTGAAGACCATACTTGTTTGGTACTCACTATATTGTTCAAACTGAACACAGACCTCTCAGATGGCTAATGCAAATGAGATGTGAGAACCCTAAACTTTTGAGGTGGTCCATCTCCCTATAGGGAATGGACTTTACAGAGGAACATAGACCTGGGACTGCCCTTGCCAATGCAGATGGCCTTTCCAAGTTTTTCCACTTAGATAATGAGGACTCTCCTGCAAAAGGTTAGTCTCATCCTCTTTCGTTTGGGAGGGGGTTGTATAGAAAAGTGCCCCTTTTGGCATGGGCACCCCCCACTTTTTGCCTGATATTGATGCTGACTTGACTGAGTGTGTGCTGGGATCCTGCTAACCAGACCCCAGCACCAGTGTTATTTCCCTAAACTATACCATTGTTCCCACAATTGGGGCACAGCTATGTCCCTTGTAAAAGGTACCAGTGGTAGCAAGGGCTCTGTAACCAGGGAAGGTCCCTAAGGGCTGCAGCATGTATTGTGCCACCCTAAAGGTCCCCTCATCGAGCAAATGCACACTGCCATTGCAGACTGTGTGTGTTGGTGGGGAGAAAAAGGTAAAAACAACATGGCATACCTCTCAGGGTGCCATGTCTATCACCCACTGCCTGGGGCATAGGTAAGTCACCCCGCTAGCAGGCCTTACCTGTTGTGTAGTGCACCCTGCCTTAGAGCTGTGAGAGCCCCACCACCACACCCCTTCACTTTGTTGTGTCCCAAAATAAATCTAATAAAACAAAACAAACATACAACAACCAAAATGCTATTGGTTGTTTATCCCCTCCCAACCACCCCTTCCTTAAGATTGGCACGCACCTGGAAAGGCCACGCTTCTCCTGAAGCGTGGCTGGAATTCGCGCTGGGCGCCTCCCAAACCGCTGGTGCTGTTCTGTGTCTCTCCGTGGCTCTGTCCTGCTCCTCCCGTGGTAAAGATGGCTCCTCAGATCCATTTTGGGTCTGCCGGGCGTCGTCTTCTTCACCGCGTTTTCAGGCTTCTATGTCTGACTGTCCTCGACTTCCAACCGCTTCTCCGTGGCTGTCTCTGGTTTTACGCCCGAAAGGGCGCGAAGCTGCTGTCTCTGCCCTTCGGGTCGGGAGCGGCAGGGTCAGTCTAGGCCGCAACATCGGGCGGGTCTGTTGCTGTTTGCAACAGCCCGTCACAGAGCCTCAAAGGCTCAGGCCTACTGTTGCAGGGCCACGGGGCACTCCAGCTAGTGGAGATGCCCACCTCTCAGACAAAGCCCCACTTTTGGAGGCAAGTCCGGCTGGAATATTAAGTAAAACAGGGAGGAGTGACCACTCCATCTAGGACCACTCCTAAGGTGTCCAGAGCTGAAGTGACCCCACCCTGCAGAATCATCCATCTTGGTTTGGAGGACAGGGAACAATAGGGTGGTGAATGTGCCCACCTCCCCAGAGGGAGTGGACACAGAAAGGGTGTAGCCACCCTCAGTGACAGTAGCCATTGGCTACTGCCCCCTGACCCCTGTAACGCCCCTAAATGTAGGATTTTAGGGCACCCTTGAATCTAGCTCACCAGATTCCTGGCGACCTCAAGAAGAAAAGAAGAAAGAAGTAAGAAGAAGGACTGCTACACTGACCCCAGCAGAGAAGACTCCAGACACCAAATGACTTGGCCCCAGCCCTACAGGCCTGTCTGCAGGTTCAGAAGCCCTGCAACAATAAGGCGACCCGTCCTGCATGACCAGCAACCTCTACAAACCCCCAGGGAACTGCCTGGCCAGCAGAGGACCAAGAACTCCCAAGAACAGTGGCCCTGTCCAAAAGAAACTCCAAAAAGGACTCCAGAACTGGCCGGATCTGTGAGTCCTGCCCACCCTGCACAGATGCCTGTGTCTAGGTTGCCCACTGGTTCAGAGTAGGTCCCCAGGCAATTCTGACCCTGTGTCCACCCTGGGTTGACCCCTCCTGGCCAACACAACAATGCCCGCAGCCTGAAACCAGAGGACCCCTTGACCGCGACCAGATCGGACGAAGATACCAGACGCCAAAAGGTACCCCTGCACCCACAGCACCCAAGCCTTGGAGAATCCGACCGACAGTCCAACAAGGTTCAGCAGGTAGCCCTCCTCCTTGCAACATCACAAAAACTAAAACCGGTCCTAGGATGCTGGTTTCCGGTCCAGGGAGGACCTGGCCTAGCAGTTTGGGCTGGACTGTTCCCATGGGGATCAGGGTCAAGACTGATTTGCATATGGCTGGGTCCAAACTGGAGTGGCATGGTGAGCAAAAGAACGATGGATTAAACCCAGATCTGAGACTGGAGGTGAGTGTTTGAAAAGTTTCAACACTCCGTCCATCATCCTTTTGTGTTGCTAAAGTTGCCCTAAGTGGGAAGGGTATGCCCAGACGTGGGTCCCTTGCTCACTGTGCCACTGGATTCAAGCTAGCCTAGCTGATGAAGGGTGATACCCTGAAACCAGTCCTAGGATGCTTGCATCCAGTCCAGGGAGGACCTGGCCTGGCAGTTCGGGCTGGATTGTTCCCATGGGGAGCAGGGTCAAGACTGATTTGCATATTCCTGGGTCCAAACTGGAGTGGCATGGTGAGCAAAAGAACGATGGATTAAACCCAGATCTGAGACTGGAGGTGAGTGTTTGAAAAGTTTCAACACTCCGTCCATCATCCTTTTGTGTTGCTAAAGCCCTCCTCCTTGTCCAGCCTGTGGTTTTCCGGAGCCGACCCCCTGGACCCAACCTGCCGCATCTTTTGTGACCCTCGGGGTCCCTCTATTGAAAAGCAATGGGCGCTCTGCCATGTGTTTGCACGCTGCACCCGGCTGGGCCTGTGCCGCTGAGGATATGTGAGTGGTGCCTGCCTGTGCCCCCCCCGGTGCTCGCCTAAACCCCCAAGGTCTGCTCTCCAAAGACACAGGTACATACCTTCAAGCAGATCTTTTCCAAGCACCCCCAGGTACTCATGGGATTCCATTGCAAACCCAAAGCCAACTTTGACCTCTGCACCCAGCTGGCCCCATGTTGCTGGTGGTGCACTTTTTGGGTCAGCCTAAACTTTGGCCTTTGGACATCCTAAATCCCAACGACTGGAATTGTAAGTCTGGTACTTACCGGTTTTCTGTGCTAACACTTCTACCCCCACTAGGTCTCTATGGACTCCTATGGAAAACTGCACAGTGTCAACTTTTGAAATAGACAATTGCTACTTACTTGTCAACTGCTTTATCTGCTAAAACCTTAAAAGTACATTTGATACAAATGCTTGATACCTACTTACAACTGTACTTACCTGCAACAAGTTCTTCTGGTTCTACTCATAAAGTAACAAAATATATTTATGCTTATATAAAAACAATTGGCCTGGAGTTAGTCATTGAGTGTATGCCTCATTTATTGACTCTGTGTGTACAACAAATTATTTGCACTACCCTCTGATAAGCCTAACTGCTCGACCACACTACCACAACAGAGAGCATTAGCATCATCTACTTTAGCCTCTGTTTAGCCTCTGGGGAACCCCTGGACTCTGTGCACACTATATATAATTTTTATATAGTATATAGAGAGCCAGGTTCCTACAATGAGGCCTCAGCCTGGCCATGTGTCTCTATGTATCTATTAGATGGCCTTACTGTTTCTCAGTATGTCAGTTGGATAGTTTTACCTACCATGGCAAGAATCTCAGATGGCACTCGCCCCAGTTTGTAGATCCCCTTTCATTTTGCGGTTTGTCACTATTAAGGCCTACCATAAGGAATGTGGGGTGAATATGTCAACCTAAAAGACATTGGGTATACAGTGCTTAATTGCTGCGAGTGGCTTCTGGTTGTGGGCACCACCGCTCATTCTTGAAGCCACATACTTTTTTTTCCCCCAATCATTAGGCTATGACCTAGAGAAAACGAAGGCAGAATACAGACAAAGGTGGAAGAGAAATATAGGAAAATAGTGTGAAAGGGAGAAAGAAGCTATGAAAAGAAAGCTGAAAAACTGAGATAAAGGGACAGAAATTGTAGGGTGGTTGAAGAAAGGAGCATAATGTGGAATCGAGACTAGGCAGACTTAATATTGGCCAGCCTTGTTCTTAAGCAACCCTGGCATTTGACAACCTTGACGGCAAGTTCCTAAGGGGATAAAAATGATGGACCCAACAAAAACAAATGAAGCTGTGTGTGTGTGTGTGTGTGTCTTGCAGAAAGAAAAAGCTGTGTCAGGGAACAGTTTCCTGACAGAATGTGAATGTTTTTCCAGAGATTTCATCTTTTTCAAAGTGCTTATATCACAATTTGATTACAATATGAGGGACTACTATCACCGGTGCGTACACAGGAAGTGAAATGGGACCATGCCTTAACAATAAGGAGAGGCAAGAAGCATCACAGAAGAAGACAAGATCTCTGTATGCACGCAAACTAAAGGGGTGATGAAAGTTTCAGTACCACTGCTACTATACCTAATCTCAACGACAGACCCTATTCCCAGCATATTCAGGTCCATGTTGGAGGGGTTGCAAGAATACGGATATAGTTCTCTGCATCCAGTGGGGATGGTCATCAACTGAGCAGTTCTGTTATTACCAAGGATATTATGGGCATTGTCCTTCCCTTTCTCTGCTAAGAGACCATCCTATAGAGAGGACCACCTCAAAGGCTCTGGCTAATCCCACAATTATACAGCTGCATTTATTACCATCATAAAAGATTGCCTAACTTTTCGTCAGTTTAGGGCATATCATCAATATGTGGCAACAAGATACTCTAAGAAACAACAGACTTAGATAACATCACTCATGTAATCAGTAGTAATTTCACCCACATATTACACTTGCTTCATGAGTATGTTACTTCAGAAAAGGGAGTACTTATACCACAAATTACATATTTGCAATAATTTGCATAAAAGGCAAATCTCCTCATGAATATGCATTGTATGTATAAATATAGAGCAGACATAACCGAAAAAGAAATATCTGTGAAACAATAAGTTGTCCACTTGAATGGAAGCTGCTGCAGACTAGTCTATATTGCAATTCTATGTTTGATTCATGTTTAAATATTCTAATGCTTTAAGACGACTCAATAAAAAGTCAAACAAAAAAGAAACGCTCTAATTGGGTTATTTCGCTCATGTTGTTTAGGTGAAGTCAACAAGTACTTACAGTTTGTGCTGTAAATGCAGAAAACATTTGGATTAACTTGATCTATTAACTCAACAACTCTTTCTGGGATGGCTTTGCCCATATTCATTGAATAAAGAGCTTTTCTTTGACTGCAAAGCTGTTCGTCATTCCTGCAAAGGAAAGAGAGTTTTTAGACTGATAAAATGTGATTGTCTGCTTGTGATATTTGGTAAGCTCAGAACAGATCAGTGCGGGCATCTGAGCACCGTACAGAGTTATGATGTGACTAAAATAACATTATAAAGCACACTTAGACACACAAATGAAACATTTTTTTTTCGAGACAGGACAACATTAACCACGAAGGAGTAGCTAAGCCCTGTGATTCACTCTTTTGGACCCAAAATTATCCTTTAGATTAACATACAGATGCTGAGCATAGAAAAAATGTTCTTTTTTCTTTGAAAGGGACAACCATACCTCTGATTGTTCTCTTCCTGCAATCATCCACTGTATTCCTGTACCACTGTTACAAATAACAGAAAGTGCTGCAAATATCAGAAGACTTTTTTTTAAAATAGCATTGACATCCTAGTCAACTAGATGGCAAAAGAAGATTGGTCTAAAAGTGCACTACCAATATCTGCAAAACTGCAATAAGCAATGCATTAAATCCATTTTGTAAGTTGGAAAAGCCTTCACAACACACAAAATGTGCTCTGCGACTCATTGTGCATAACATTTAAGAGGGGGCATGAGAGGGCATCCCCTCCACAAATAAAGTCACCATTGTGGTTGCAAACCATTGTTCAGTAACCAACAGCTCAAAGGGTGTGGTAACTGATTTGCAAAATGAAAGATGCCCCCAGGCAGGGCCAGACTGACCGTACCATGCATTGGGCTTTTAACCCAGGAGGTTGGGGGCCGGTTTTGTTACTGAGAGCCGGTTTTTCAATGGTGCTGCAATATGGCCCCCAGTATTAAAAGCTGCAAACCAGGAAAATCCACTCCATCTCTGTAAGAAAATGCCTCCTGGCATGGTTACCCCCTGACTTTTTGCCTTTTGTTGATGCCAGTTATGACTGAAAGTGTGCTGGGACCCTGCTAACCAGGCCCCAGCACCAGTGCTCTTTCCCTAAACTGTACCTTTGTTCCCACAATTGCCCTGGCACCCAGATAAGTCCCTTGTAAATGGTAACCCTGGTACGAAGGGCCCTGATGCCAGGGAAGGTCTCTAAGGGCTGCAGCATGTCTTATGCCACCCTGGAGACCCCTCACTCAGCACATGCACACTGCCTCACAGCTTGTGTGTGCTGCTGGGGAGAAAATGACTAAGTCGACATGGCACTCCCCTCAGAGTGCCATGCCCACCTCACACTGCATGTGGCATAGGTAAGTCACCCGTCTAGCAGGCCTTACAGCCCTAAGGCAGGGTGCACTATACCACAGGTGAGGGCATATGTGCATGAGCACTATGCCCCTACAGTGTCTAAGCAAATTCTTAGACATTGTAAGTGCAGGGTAGCCATAAAGAGTATATGGCCTGGGAGTTTGTCAAACACGAACTCCACAGTTCCATAACGGCTACACGGAAATCTGGGAAGTTTGGTATCAAACTTCTCAGCACAATAAATGCATACTGATGCCAGTGTGGAATTTATTGTACAATGCACCCAGAGTGCAGATTAGAGATGCCCCCTGAATACCAGTCCAACTCCTAGTGCTAGGCTGACCAGTTTCTGCCAGCCTGCCACAACCAGAAGAGTTTCTGGCCACATGGGGAGAGTGCCTTTGTCACTCTGTGGCCAGGAACAAAGCCTGTACTGGGTGGAGGTGATTCACACCTCCCCTTGCAGGAACGGTAACACCTGGCGGTGAGCCTCAAAGCATCATGCCTTTTGTTACAGCACTCCAGGGCACCCCAGCTACTGGAGATGCCCGCCCCTCCAACCACTGCCCCCACTCTTGGTGGCAAGGCTAGAGGAGATAATGAGAAAAACAAGGAGGAGTCACCTACCAGTCAGGACTGCCCCTAAGGTGCCCTGAGCTGAGGTGACCCCTACCTTAAGAAATCCTCCATCTTGAGATTGGAGGATTCCCCCAATAGGATTAGGGATGTGCCCCCCTCCCCTCAGGGAGGAGGCACAAAGAGGATGTAGCCCAAATCAGATTCCTGCAACCTACACAAAGAAGAAGGACTGCTGATCTGAAAGCCCTGCAGAGACGACGGAGACGACAAATGACTTGGCCCCAGCCCTACCGGCCTGACTCCAGACTCAAAGAACCTACACAGCAACGCATCCGACAGGCACCAGCGACCTCTGAAGCCTCAAAAGGACTGCCCTGAACCGAAGGACCAAGAAATTCCAGAGAACAGCGGCACTGTTCACAAACAGCGAAATTTTTTGCAACTTTGAAGGAATGTTTAAAGAACTTACTCTTCCCGCCGAAAGTGCGAGACTTCACACTCTGCACCCGACGCCCCCGGCTCGAGCTCCAGAGAACCAACACTGCAGAGAGTACTCAGAGGTGACTGCGACCTCGTGAGTACCCTGAGATGACCCCTCTGCATCCCCACAGCAACGCCTGCAGAGAGGATCCAGAGGCTCCCCCTGACTGCGACTGCCTGGAACAAAGAACCCAACGCCTGGACCAAGCACTGCACTCGCAGCCCCCAGGCCCAAAAGGAACTGACCTCCAGTGCAGGAGTGACCATCAGGCGGCCCTCTGCCTAGCCCAGTCAGTGGCTCGCCCGAGAAGCCCCCCTGTGCCCTACCTGCACCTCTAGAGTGACCCCCAGGTCCCTCCATTGATTTCTACAGAAAACCCAACGCCAACTTTGCACACTGCACCCGGCCGCCCCTGTGCCGCTGAGGGTGTGTTTTGTGTGCCTGTTTGTGTCCCCCCCAGTGCTCTACAAACCCCCCCTGGTCTGCCCTCCGAAGACGCAGACCTGTTGGCATACTGAAACCGGAGCACCCCTGTTCTCCATAGGCGCCTAGGTGTTTTGGGCCCTCCTTTGACCTCTGCACCTGACCGGCCCTGTGTTGCTGGGGTGGTGACTTTGGGGTTGCCTTGAACCCCCAACGGTGGGCTGCCTATGCCCAGGAAACTGAACTTGTGAGTGCTTTACTTACCTCAGAAACTTAACCTTACTTACCTCCCCCAGGAACTGTTGATTTTTGCAGTGTCCACTTTTATTTTTTTTATAAACAATTTTTTATTGTTTTTTTGAAAGACAGATTTTTGAACATTTAGTACAGACAGTACTACAGAATTCAATTCCATACATTATTTACCTTAAACCATATGACATTTCGGAGAATACATGCAATTCTTCCAACAGGTTTCGACAGCAAGGGGCCTTCCTCACCCATTCTATCTTAAGACAACATCCCCAGCCAGGCTGCCCATATCTTATCGTGCTTTCGGGGGCATCCCCTCGATTCATACACTCGCCTCTCCTGATTAGCGCACCAGTCCACACCTCTTCTCCATTTTTGTAGGGACGGACCAGATGGTGAGCTCCAGGCTGCGGCAATATCCCTTTTTGCAATCAATAAAGCTGTGCCAATAAAAGCGCGGTGTGCCCGGGAACTCACCATGTCCTCCATCACCCCCAGCAACACAGATTTGGCAGAGAGTTGTATCTCCATCTCCAGTACCGTGGTCAGCTCAGTTAGTACCTTCCCCCAGTATATTTGCAGAATCGGACAGGACCAAACCATATGGAAGAAATCCGCGGGTTCTCCAGCACAGCGTGGCATTGACTGTTAGGGCGCAGTCTGGCGCGGCTCATTCTGGCAGGTGTTAGATATGCCCTGTATAGGTAGTGGAACTGCACTGTGTGGAGACTCGCCGATATGGCTAGGGCCCTAGGGGCCCTAAGCGCCTCCAGCCACTCTGTGTCATCCAGAGCGTCCACCCATGCCTCCCATCCCGCCCTGGTTGAGTTCCGATCCTCAGGTGTATTGTTGATCAACATCTTGTAGATCTGTGAGACCCCTTTCCCGTCTAAACTCCCCATAAGTAACTTAGGGCCAGATGTAGCAAATGACCAATTTGCGACTTGCAAATTGCGAGTCCCTGCGACTCGCAATTTGCAAATCGCAAATTGGTATGCAGTACAGTGTCTCAGACACCGTCTGCGACTCGCTATGGGGTCGCAACGACCCACCTCATGAATATTCATGAGGTGGGTCGCAAATTGCGGCCCCATAGCGAGTCTAGGCACTCGCAAACATGAAGGCCTGCTGTAGTCAGCAGACCTCCATGTTCGTGACTGCTTTAAATAAAGCAGTTTTTTTTTTTTTTTAAGTGTAGCCCGTTTTCCTTAAAGGAAAACGAGCTGCACTTAAAAAAAAATCCGAAACCTTTTTTTTTAAGGGCAGGTAGTGGTTCCTTGGACCACTACCTACCCTGAAAAAATATGTGTGGGTCCATTCACAAAGTGGAAGGGGTCCCATGGGGACCCCTTCCAATTTGCGAGTGGGTTACCACCCACTTGAAGTGGATGGTAACTGCGACACCATTTGCGACCGCATATGCCGTCGCAAATGGTATTGCATACCACTCAGAATCGCAAATAGGAAGGGAACACCCCTTCCTATTTGCGATTCTGAAATGCATATTGCGAGTCGGTACCGACTCGCAATATGCATTTCTGCATAGGGAAACGCGAATAGCTAGTCGCAAACTGCAATTTTTGCCATTTGCGACTCGCTATTTGTTTCCTGCATCTGGCCCTTAACTTCTAGTGGGCTAAATTCTGGCAATGGGCCTGTTCTCGGGATGTGTGTCCCCAAAGCATGTCTAAGTTGAAGGTACCTGAAAAACTGTGTTCGTGCTAGTTGAAAGTCTGTCTGCAGTTCCTGGAAGGTCTTTATTGTCTCGCCCCTCCACACATCTCCCACTAATGAAATACCTAACAAATCCCATTCGGCAAATCCCTCCAGCGCAGCCATAGCGCTCGTCCATTTCCCTCTCCACAACGGAGTCTGTAGAGTGACCACTGCGTTCCAGCTCGTGTGTCGCAGCGCCGCCCGCCATGCCCGGAAGACCGCCTTGGTGACCCCCTCCATATTTTGGTGGAGGGGTATACCATATAACAGATCGAGGATGCGTGGGAACCCTAGGAGTTCCAATTCTACCTGATAAGTTGGATCTGACCAGCCTCCAGCGAACCAATCGTGACTCACTAGCAGCTGGGTCGCCAGATAATAAAAGTAGGGGTCTGAGGCTCCCAGACCTCCTTCATAAGTTCCTTTCCGGCAATACCGCGTTGCCATTCTGTGTCTAGCTCCCTTCCAAAGAAACAGAGCCGTGGCAGCCTCCAGAGCTCGGAACCACAAACGAGGTATTGGAAAGGGAAAATTTTGGAACGCATATAGTAACCTAGGTAGAACCATCATCTTATACAGGGCAACAAGGCCCATGACATTCAGTGGCAAAGTCTGCCATCTCTGTAGATCTGTCTTAACACGCGCAAAAACTGAGTCTAGGTTCTTGGCCCGTGTCAGTTCCGGTAGGAGAGTCACCCAAACGCCGAGATATTTGAAGCTTAATCTACGAAGGGGTATCATGTCTTGCCAATCGAAACAGTCTCGGGTATTCGCCAGGGGGACCAGCATTGATTTGGTAGGGTTCATTTTTAAGCCCGATGCCAGTGCATAACTGTTTAAAAGAAGAAGGCTGCGTGGACCCGACACACTCGGTGAGCCCATATATAGCAGGACATCGTCCGCATACAGGGCTATTCTATCTTCTCGGGCATGTCCCCATCTCCATCCACAATACTCCGGATCAGTCCGGAACATTTGGGCCAGAGGTTCAATAACCAGGATAAAGAGGAGGGGAGACAGCGGGCAACCCTGTCTCGTGCCTAGTCTGACTTCAAAGGCCGACGACATGGTCCCATTAACCTGTACCCGGACTGACGGGTCAGTGTGTAATGCCTGGACAAGGCGGCAGAATCTCGGTCCAATGCCTGCCCTTTGGAGCACCAAGAAGAGAAAGCCCCAGTCCACCAAATCAAACGCCTTCTCAAAATTGATGGGGGGAGAAACACCAGCAGAGGATCGCCCCACGATATATCTCTCCCCTTGTCTCTGCAGGAAGGGGGGGGGGGGGAGATGACAATAGGCGACAGGAGGGGTGGTCCATTTCCTCCGTTCGTCAGTCCGGCCCCACTCTGTGCCGTTCCGTGCTCCCCCCGCACCGCAGTCCCAGTACCTCTCAACCGCCTCCGTTGCCGATGTTAGGCCAATTCAGGTCAGTTCTATGGCAGTCCCTGCGTTCCCGTCCCCGTCTCTCTGCCTCCACCGCAGGGGCTGGATCCACTCGCAGGGACTACCGCCGTCGGCCACTCATTCCGGCCGCCATCTTGGATGTGGGCCTCCTAGGCTCGTCCGCGCCCCCGGCGCGATCAGACCTCCTCACTCGCCAGGGAGGGGGGACTGGAGGGAAACGAGAGATCTGCCACCGTCTCTCCCCCCCAGACAGCCACCTCCGGGGATTCGGAGCCGCACTGCCCGGATCTCCAGCACTCCCCGCGCCGCCAGCCGATCCCGCCGGCCAATTTCCGCACGCAGCTCCTCCAGGCCTCTCCTCCTCCAGAACCGGACAAAGAGCTCAGACTAAGCGACTGTCCCGTCAGGAGAGGAGCAACGAAGCCTCCCAGACTAGAGGATGCCCTGGATATAGGCGGATTTGGGGGAAAATCGAAGGCGGATGACGGAGGGGTCCGGAGCACTACAAAAGTGCGTCCGCCATCTTGACGCCTTGGCCACGCCCCCCAGTGTCCTACACTGGGCAGGTTACTGCTCTAATTCAAAGTTCCTTACTTACCTGTGTGGAGTACCTTGCATTTTATGTATTTACTTCAGATCTTGAATCTTGTGGTTCTAAAATAAATTAAGAAAAGTTATTTTTCTATATAAAAACTATTGGCCTGGAGTTAAGTCTTGAGTGTGTGTTCCTCATGTATTGCCTGTGTGTGTACAACAAATGCTTAACACTACCCTCTGATAAGCCTACTGCTCGACCACACTACCACAAATTAGAGCATTAGAGTTATCTAATTTTGCCACTATCAACCTCTAAGGGGAACCCTTGGACTCTGTGCACACTATCTCTCACTTTGAGATAGTATATACAGAGCCAACTTCCTACACTCTCGTTTCTAGCCTCCATGCGAGGGCAGGTCTGACAAAATTGTCAAGGCTGCTTTGGGTTCCCAGTCCCCCCAGCCCGCAGGAAATAGCTTCTTATTATGAATTATGTCTGGCAACCCGCAGCCATACAGACAGTGGTACACTAGACCACTATTATCCTCAATGTCTTCCCAAACTTTTTTCTTTTAAAAGCAGCACTTGTTTATTAAGGGAGAAGAGCTGCTTAAAAAAAATAAAAATGTTTCAGGTTTGGAATGGCAGGAATGGATGTAAGTTTCAGGTTTGGAATGCAGCCAATCGCATAGGGTTGTAAATAGCAGCCTGCCTAAATAATATTTATCAGGACAACTGGTTTGCGAACCTGTGCGAGTGGGAAATACGCAATACAACCTATAAGTACATGAGCTGCATCGCAAATTGCATCAAGGTGCTCAAGTCCATCGGTGTTGACATCCTGGTCTGCGGCTGGGGTTTGTACGTCAAGATCTAGGTGTGCACATTTCAAAAAGGTCACTCATTAAAAGTTTTCCAGTGTATACAAATGTAAGTACACTACAATCTTCACAATATGAAATGATTCCACATTATATCACAAGTGAACGTTGCACAGAAGATCAAACAGGTGTCATTGAATGCAAGCTGTCTAGGTCAATGAATGACTTCCTTCAAAGAACCTTCTGCCCATGAGCACCTCGTTATCGCGCTATTTGAAAAACAATGTTGGAACTTACATGACAACAGGAACAGAGCACGAGGAGAAGACGCTGAAGTCCGAAGCAGTGCAGTCGGGATCACAGCAGCAGTTAACATCACACTGCGCTACCAGCAAGTTACAAACACAAAGTGTATCAACTAGAAAGGGAAAACAAACGGGTTAGATATTGAGAACAGTAGACTTATAAATACTCTTAGCCTACCTCACCTGAGGTTTATTAAAACAATCCTTAGAAAAATACGTTTTTATCATACGAGATGCAATGAAGGGATTATATAACCCTACCACTGCTATTTGTTTTCGCTTATTTACTTTGTTAAATTTTCATAGAAAAATACATTTCTTATTAAAAGCTGTGAGGCATTCTGCTTTTCTATGGAAATTATGGACTATTATTTTTTCCTCAAGTAATTCTTTATTGTGGTATAAGCATACAAAATGGACAGATGGACCAAACATTTCAAGTGCATTAATACAGATATTCAATAAACCCAAATTCGTTGTGGGTTGATGCCAAACAGTACTGATGACTAAAGAAAACTCCATAGCAGTACAGTACTTTTCCAATGTTCATCTAGACTTTGAGTAACAGTCTCATTATCAGGTGTTGCATTGGTATTTATCATTCGGCAGAAGCTTACCACCTCCAAACCCAGAAACTTGCCCAAAAGGAGCTGTAATTTCGTAATCTGGCAACCAAGGAGTTAATCTTCTACTTGTGTGTCGGGGAACTGCGGGCACATATAAGTCATAACTTTTCGAGGGATAAAAGTGCCAACAGGAGGTTAGTGGAGTGCCTTCCGGGGCTCCGCTTTGTGGGAGATCACTGGGGAGCATCCAGGAGGTTAGGAGGGTGCATGCACGAGCACAGCAGGGTACAAGCAAGAGAAGGCAGGAGACCGCCATGGTGCACGCAAGAGCTCGGCAGTATGCAAGCAGGGGCTCGGTGGGATGCAAGCAGGGGCTCGGCAGCTCGCAAATTTGGGCTCTGGGATCGTTATTGACTTGATATGGCCTGGTTTCAGATTACAGTGATCGGGACTATTGGGTTTCCAATTCAACTCTTCCAAACTAGTCTTTAACTCCCCTAATTATTAGACCATGACCACCTTCACCCGATCAGTTCTGTTTAACCCATGTATTTGGCTATGCTCCTTGTGCCCAGTTAATGGAGATTCATTTTTGTCTCATTTTCAAATTTTCCGTCATAGAGTGCTTACGTGGCATTGTAAATGTCTGCAATCTGAATGCTTGGGTAGGTGATGATTTTTTGTTGTCTCCTAGACAAATAATAAAATGCATGACACAACTAAAATATATATTTATATTACTGTAACGCGGCCACAATAGTGAATGTTATTTATTTTTTAAAGTTTGATTGCAAGGATGTGGCCGCTACCTGCTGCCTCTATTTTCGTGTTGTATGCGTGTGATTAAAAATAAAAAATAAACATTTAACCATTGCATCACTTTACCAAGTTTATACTTATCAGCTTTACCAATCAATGCTTGTTTACGTTGCTTTCATTAAAACGAGTGTGAAACGAGAGAGGCGGCGATAATGTCAGAAGTCCTTTAATCAGACGCCCCCCCCCACCCAATCCCCCCAGAATACTGCGGCATGGAGTGCCAACTTCTGAAGCACAATAAGTGGAAATTTTGCAGCATACAATTCTGTTTTTGCGGTGCTTTTTTCCCCCAAAGCTGGTTGTCCTATCCCCCCAAAAGACTGAGGAGCCAATTAATGCACACAACGGTGCTTGTCCCAACCCACCGCCCCTCCTCCCTTTGTCAGTGTTGCTTGCACCCCAACCTGCCCTCCCTACTTCTGTTGTTCTTGTTGCTTGCCCCCACCAGAGTTAGAACTGTTAAAAACCACAGGGCACCCCTAGCTCCTCTTCTTGTGAAATCACTGTACTGCTAGAAATAAATTCTCAGAGAGCACTCGGGCAGGCAAATAGGCATGCACATTGCACACAACGCAGACACACACAGAGTAATATACACACAGGTGCATAGACACAGAAATACATCATACACATACTCACAGTGATGCCGCCACACTCATGCACACATATACATACACAAATATGCAATATGCACAAAATCTCAAACACACGAATATACAGAACCACAGATACACATGGACACATGCACACAGTGATAAAACCACACCCATGCACACAGCACAGACTCACACACACCTACACACTCACAGTGATACACCCATACATGTGAACACAGTATAGACACCTAACAGAGTGATATACACACTCTCATATACCAATAGATACACTGACCCAATGCCTCACATCTATCCACACTCACAGTAATACACCAACAATCACACACACAACTAAACAGTCACACACTGCGATACACTCACTCGTGCACATCCTACAGATACACATATAATTATATATACGCACACTCTTGTATGCACATGCACCAAGACCAAGAGGCGCAGATAGGGGCACACACACATACACACCCACAGTCTTTACCTGCACAAATGTAGGCAACAGAAATACACAGCCACATAAAGTGATACACACTCTCATACACACAGTGACACAGGTCCACAGAGACGCACACATGGGGCCTCATTACGACCCTGGCGGTTGGACCGCCACCAATGCGGCGGTCCGAGTGCCATATTACGACTGCAGCGGTAGCACCACAGTCAGACCACCAGCACTGCCAGATTACGACTTTACGTTGGTCTGGTATTGCTGGCGGTCCTAATCCATCAGGGCAGCGCTGCAAGCAGAGCTGCCCTGGGGATCACGACCCCCATTTCCACCAGCAGATTCCTGGTGGTAGCACCGCCATGAAAAGGCTGATGGAGACGGGGTGAAGGGGGCCACAGGGCGGGGCCTGTACTGCCCATGCACTTGGCATGGGCAGAGCAGGGGCCCCCCTGGCCAGCTTTGCAGACAGTGAACATTGCGACGGGTGCTGGTGCACGCTATGCACTACAGCATTGCCACCAGCTCAATTACTCAGTTTTCGCCCGCTTGGCAAGCGGGAAACTCGTAATGGGCCCGGCGGGGAGGCTGCCACACTGGCGGCAACCTTCCCGTAGGGACTTCGAAGGACAGGCTTTTCCATCTGCCAAAGTCATAATAAGGCCCATGATGTCCTCCACTTAATTTTGTTCTGTGTGGTCTAGCAATTAAGGGCCTCATTACAACATTAACCGTTGGGCGGCCACCAATGCGGCCGCACTCCCGCGGTGCCCATTATGACATCCCCACTGGGCCGGCGCCGGCGGTGTTGCGGACATGCGACGGGTGCAGTTGCACCCGTCGCGCTTTTCACTGTCTGCTGTGCAGACAGTGAATACTGTGTGGGGCTGTGCCGGGGGCCCCGCAACTCCCCTTTCTGCTAGCCTTTCCATGGCGGTTCCTACCGCCATGGAAAGGCTGGCAGGAAGAGGAGTCGTAATCCCCTGCAAGCAAGCAGCGCTGCCCTGGAGGATTACAACCTCCGGGACCACCGTGGCGGAAAACCGCTGGTCCCGGCGGAAGCGCCGCGGTCAAAATACACAAGATTGCACCGCCAGCCTGTTGGCGGTGCAATCGCCAAAAAAGCCCTGTCGGTCTTTGACCGTCAGGGTTGTAATGAGGGCCTAAATGTCTCTTTCTCCAGCCTTTGATTTCAACCTTCCCTGTAACCAGGATCTGCTGTGTTACTGTTGGTGCATTACGTATTATATTTTCATGTTGTACAGGATGAGCTGTTGTACTTCTTGAATTTGTTTTGTTGTTGTTCATACTAGAATATTTGTATCCAAATGTATATAGTGCTGATATGCCAAGAGATCAGCATTAGAGCACGTACATAGAACAAGCATCAATACATGCAAACTAGACAAAGGCAAAACAAAGGAGGACAACAGAGTATAACAACACGTTCCGGTGAGTAACAGCCCCATCTTGTTTGTATTGCTGCGTTTTCGGCTCCTCAATGTGTCATATGTTTAGTAGTTATTGCTCTCAGTAAAACACTCTCACTCACCCCAGGGGCCTTCTATATGCTATAAAAATTTTTTTAAAAAATTAAAAATAAACTTAGATGCAGACAGACTCTAACAAACGTGCAACTACACATATACAACAACACATAGACACAAACCCACACAAACACACTGACATGCACACATTCGGAAACACAGCCACCTACAGCCGCATACACAGATGCATGCAAACACACAAGCATACATACACACATACACACGCATGCAGGCACAAGCACATACAGACATGGACATAAGCAAGCATGCACATACATATACAGCATTACTACATACATACATACGCATGCACCCACACAGTTCTACATAGTTACCCAAACATGCATGGTCAGACACACATACATGAAAGCACAATCACACATGCATGGAGGCATGCTCGCGCATGCACATACAGACATACACAGAGGCAAACATGCATATACATATACGCACATACACCCACAGAAGTACAATCACACACACATTAACAGGCAACATTCACATGCATACAGAGAATCACAAAAGTATGTTAGGTCCTGGTTCCCGTTGCATCGTTCTCATGCCTAAATTAATTTTTCGGAAAGCTGTAGGTGCGATTAATGTTTATTCTTTGTAGGTAAATTACTTTTAACCTAGTGTTAAATAACTCTTGTCTAGTGTTATGGCTATGCTGCCTGTGAAGAGTTAAAATTTATGACAGCGTCTGTAAAACGATCACTAATTACTGGATTAATGGAGGGGTGGAAGGGCTGACATAGGAAGGTCTCGAACACTGGAGATGGTGGACATGTTGTGGGTGCTGGTCTGCTTCTCACAATACAATGAGGAGTTGGGCAGTAGGTGTGCATTGACATCTTACCTGTCTGGTCACTGTGAAGTGGCGTGAACATAGGAATTTTCACCCCTAAGGTAGACATTGCTGGCTTGCCTTTGAACAGATTGTCAAGCTGAACATCATGCAGAGCAGCCAGATTTAGCATGAGCGCCACCGCTAGTTTCTTTCCTTTGCATAATACAGAGTTATGATTGTCACTGTCAGGTAATAAAGGTATATTTTGGGGTAGGAATACCCTAGAGTTTCATTTGGGCAATTTTCGGGCTTTTGGAAAATATATCCTTTCTACCTAAGATATTTTGGCTATTTTTACATTTACTTTCTCTGCAGCTTTTGTTTTGTATAATTATGCCATTTTTAGGTTTAGCAAGAAGGCATTAATCAAAAATGACTGCGTACATTAGAAAACAAAAAGTAAAAAGAGACATATTTGCAAGTAGCATGGCTCAGAAATGCAGCATACATCTATTCTACACTAATTGTTAATCAGTTACTTTCATTGGTTACTGCTGCTAGTAGAAACAATGTGTTTTTATAGAGCACATTTTCAGTCAGGCATCTCTTGTGATAGCTAAGTGACCAATATCAAGGTTTGACTGGCTGCTGGTGACAAATCTCTGCTTCACAGCAGAGCTCTCATCCTGACATTAGTGCATGCAAGCTTGGAATTAATTGTCAGCAAGTAAAACGAACATATGGACCTGGGACATTGTACAGCAATTAGAAAACTGGAACATATAACTTTTCTGACAGTAGTAAGATGAATAAAATAGCTGTGAGAGGCACCAAGATTAGGTGCGCACTGTAAAACAATCTACATGATTGTGGAGCATTGTCTATCCGTTTTCTGTGCCTGGCTGTGATTAACTTCAGTAATACAAAAAACATACATATTTAAAGATATCAGTGGTTCCCAAAACTTTTGACTTCCGTGGACCACCACTATGTTATTACTGGAACCTAGGGACCCCCACTGAATTATTATTGGAACTGGGGACCCCCACTGAATTATTATTGGAACTGGGGACCCCCACTGAGTTATTGCTGGAAGCCAAAGACCCGGGCCTAAACATTGTTGATGATTTGAACCACAAAAACAATACACAAAAAATACAGAAACTGGCATTCATCAAACACAAATAATAACACATTTTGTTTAATTTACAAAAAAAAAAACATTGAATTTTAAAAGGAAGGTTGGAGCTTTTCTAAATTTAATTGAATCCACACACCGTCCACCATATATATTCTGTTTGATGCACCTTCACTGCTCTCATAACAAATTAAATTTTTAGCCTCCAATGTCAAATTCATTGCAATTGTACATTTAGCGACTTTACGTATATGCACTTTATTAATCTTTTAATATTATTTAATTTTCTAAGCCGTCACGGACCTCCCCCACCCCTGAGTACGCTTCGCGGACACCCAGGGGTTCTTAGATCACTGGTTTGGAACCACTGATCTACATCACTTCATGTACACTGGGCATGATGATCGTGGTCCTGGATTTTTATTTAACAAATAGGTGCATTCAAGGATGTGTTGTCTCTATTTCCAGTTAATCTGCCTGAATGTGCAATAAAAGGTTTTTCACTTCAAAGTGGTGGAGAGTGCAGCTGCAGCCCAGTTACAATTTTCATAAATACCAGGAGTAGAAACTAACGTGAGCACTTGCGATGTCTTCTTAATCTAATCTCATGAAAAAAACATAGGGTAACCTTGGTAAATCTGGAGGTGGGGAGAGTTCGCAAAAACTACTCGATCACTCACTATGGCAAGTCCTACTAGCCCCTTCTGGCAAGTTGACAAAGAATAGATGTTCTGTTCAGTCAGAAAGTGGAGGGGCAATAAAAGATGCCTTTAAATCTTCTTCTTCTGTCAGATGTTTTCTGTACTCAAAGACAGAGGTCAAAAGTCAGTTTATCTTACAATTAATTTTCCTTCTGAATGCAAAGTTCCAGTACTTTGTAAGGTGAACTGTGTGGCCTGCTGTTTTGAGTGTAAATTAAATGGAAATAGAGTGTCAGGTTTTTCCTAACACACAACATTTAAATGACTGAGTCAATTGCACAAATATTTCAAAATATATTTCAGTAGGTGGTAAAGCCCAATTTTTAATATTTCTGTGGGATGGAAAATATATTTTAATAGGATGAAAACAAATTAGAATAATTTACATGTTGATGTGCAAAGAATATTTTTTTTTAAACCCAATTTTCACAGATTGTTAATATACTATGTAGTTTTACCAGTAGAGCTGCAAGTTAGTGAATAGGTTTTTGGACATTTCTTGGAAATGTACTGTGTGCAGATGACAATATGCCACCACATCATGGTTTAGTAATGTATTTATTAAAAGTGAGTGTTTAAACATAAACTGAGAAACACTCCTGCCCTCAGGGCAATGCTTTTAGTAAACTAAAAGCAAGTCATGGGTCATGTGTGCCCTATACGTGGGCTAGATTCTTGTGATATATGCAGCAAACCTTAGTCTACTTAATCATACAAAAGCTTTTTTGTACTGCAGAAATGCTGAGCTCACATATTTGAAGGTGCAATCATATGTGAGAATGAGGAAAAAGGTATCTCTAAACTATTTGCCTAGGATCACACAATTTGAGACCCGTTTATGGGTCAAGTACATTACAGTTAGGTCAAGGAGATTATTTAAGTTACTCAACCTGCAGGTCTAGTAACCTTTTTATGATTTTTCAAGGCCTGTGGGGCTGCCTCAAAAGCGAAAACCTGGCACCTAAATTGGTAAAGTTGGTATGTATACATCTGTGCAATTTATCTAAGTTCCCTAAATGATTCGCCATCAGCAACAAATTGTCCAGGAAACTATTGGGTGATGTTGAAAACAGGCTAAGATCAGCTGCTCCACAATACGTTAACAGTCTCCTCCCATTCGTTTCATGACCACTGAGTGTAAATTAATGTGGCAAAAGTAATGTAGTAGAGAGCAATCGCGCCCCCCCCCCCCCCCACCCGGGGCTTAATTTTATTTTTAAAAAGAAAAAGAAATGGACACGGGGGGTTGCCCGTGGGCAGGGCGACCCCCTGTGGGGAAAATATTTTTTTTTAGTTGTTGTAGGGTTTCCCTGGGGGGCCATATATATATATATATATATATATATATACACACATATACACATATACACACACACACACACACACACACAAGAACACTTCCTGATAGTGTGCCGGTCCTGCTCCAGAACGTCAGCGGTGCTAGTCTGCTAGCGAGCGCTACCTTGCTTACAACTCCACACTTAATTCCCTTGGTTAAGAGAAAGACAGCACTCCGCGGGCATCTTGATTCATCCGGGTTTATTTGCACAACAGGAACACTTTCCTGTTGTGCAAATAAACCCGGATGAATCAAGATGCCCGCTGTAGGAGGCTGGACTGGCTTGTAGTGAGTACCAAGGGGTACTTGCACCTTGCACCAGGCCCAGTTATCCCTTATTAGTGTATAGGGTGTCTAGCAGCATAGGCTAATAGATAATGGTAGCTTAGCAGAGCAGCTTAGGCTGAACTAGGAGACGAGTGAAGCTCCTACAGTACCACAAGTGTCATATGCACAATATCATAAGAAAACACAATACACAGATATACTAAAAATAAAGGTACTTTATTTTTATGACAATATGCCAAAAGTATCTCAGCGAGTACCCTCAGTATGAGGATAGCAAATATACACAAGATATATGTACACAATACCAAAATATGCAGCAACAGTATTAGAAAACAGTGCAAACAATGTATAGTTACAATAGGATGCAATGGGGACACATAGGGATGGGGGCAACACAAACCATATACTCCAAAAGTGGAATGCGAACCACGAATGGACCCCAAACATATGTGACCTTGTAGAGGGTCGCTGGGACTATTAGAAAATAGTAAGGGTTAGAAAAATAGCCCACCCCAAGACCCTGAAAAGTGAGTGCAAAGTGCACTAAAGTTCCCCAAAGGACAAAGAAGTCGTGATAGGGGAATTCTGCAGGAAAGACACAAACCAGCAATGCAACAACGATGGATTTCCAGTTGAGGGTACCTGTGGAACAAGGGGACCAAGTCCAAAAGTCACAAGCAAGTCGGAGATGGGCAGATGCCCAGGAAATGCCAGCTGTGGGTGCAAAGAAGCTGCTACTGGACAGTAGAAGCGGAGGATTCTGCAGGAACGACAAGAGCTAGAGACTTCCCCTTTGGAGGATGGATCCCCCACGCCGTGGAGAGTCGTGCAGAAGTGTTTTCGCGCCGAAAGACCGCCAACAAGCCTTGCTAGCTGCAAATCGTGCGGTTAGGGTTTTTGGATGCTGCTGTGGCCCAGGAGGGACCAGCATGTTGCCAATTGCGTCTGGGGACAGAGGGGGCGTCGAGCAAGACAAGGAGCCCTCTCAGAAGCAGGCAGCACCCGCAGAAGTGCCGGAACAGGCACTACGAAGAAGAGTGAAACGGTGCTCACCCGAAGTTGCACAAAGGAGTCCCACGTCGCTGGAGACCAACTTAGAAAGTCGTGCAATGCAGGTTAGAGTGCCGTGGACCCAGGCTTGGCTGTGCACAAAGGATTTCCGCCGGAAGTACACAGAGGCCGGAGTAGCTGCAAAAGTCGCGGTTCCCAGCAATGCAGTCTGGCGTGGGAAGGCAAGGACTTACCTCCACCAAACTTGGACTGAAGAGTCACTGGACTGTGGGAGTCACTTGGACAGAGTTGCTGGAATCAAGGGACCTCGCTCGTCGTGCTGAGAGGAGACCCAGGGTACCGGTAATGCAGTTCTTTGGTGCCTGCGGTTGCAGGGGGACGATTCCGTCGGCCCACGGGAGATTTCTTCGGAGCTTCTAGTGCAGAGAGGAGGCAGACTACCCCCACAGCATGCACCACCAGGAAAACAGTCAAGAAGGCGGCAGGATCAGCGTTACAGAGTTGCAGTAGTCGTCTTTGCTACTTTGTTGCAGTTTTGCAGGCTTCCAGCGCAGTCAGCAGTCGATTCCTTGGCAGAAGGTGAAGAGAGAGATGCAGAGGAACTCGGATGAGCTCTTGCATTCGTTATCTAAGGAATTCCCCAAAGCAGAGACCCTAAATAGCCAGAAAAGAGGGTTTGGCTACTTAGGAGAGAGGATAGGCTAGCAACACCTGAAGGAGCCTATCAGAAGGAGTCTCTGACGTCACCTGGTGGCACTGGCCACTCAGAGCAGTCCAGTGTGCCAGCAGCACCTCTGTTTCCAAGATGGCAGAGGTCTGGAGCACACTGGAGGAGCTCTGGACACCTCCCAGGGGAGGTGCAGGTCAGGGGAGTGGTCACTCCCCTTTCCTTTGTCCAGTGTCGCGCCAGAGCAGGGCTAAGGGGTCCCTGAACCGGTGTAGACTGGCTTATGCAGAAATGGGCACCATGTGTGCCCATGAAAGCATTTCCAGAGGCTGGGGGAGGCTACTCCTCCCCTGCCTTCACACCATTTTCCAAAGGGAGAGGGTGTAACACCCTCTCTCAGAGGAAGTCCTTTGTTCTGCCATCCTGGGACAAGCCTGGCTGGACCCCAGGAGGGCAGAAACCTGTCTGAGGGGTTGGCAGCAGCTGCAGTGAAACCCCAGGAAAGGCAGTACCAGGGTCTGTGCTACAGACCACTGGGATCATGGGATTGTGCCAACTATGCCAGGATTACATAGAGGGGGCAATTCCATGATCATAGACATGTTACATGGCCATATTCGGAGTTACCATTGTGAAGCTACACATAGGTAGTGACCTATGTGTAGTGCACGCGTGTAATGGTGTCCCCACACTCACAAAGTCCGGGGAATTTGCCCTGAACAATGTGGGGGCACCTTGGCTAGTGCCAGGGTGCCCTCACACTAAGTAACTTTGCACCTAACCTTTACCAGGTAAAGGTTAGACATATAGGTGACTTAGAAGTTACTTAAGTGCAGTGGTAAATGGCTGTGAAATAACGTGGACGTTATTTCACTCAGGCTGCAGTGGCATGCCTGTGTAAGAATTGTCAGAGCTCCCTATGGGTGGCAAAAGAAATGCTGCAGCCCATAGGGATCTCCTGGAACCCCAATACCCTGGGTACCTCAGTACCATATACTAGGGAATTATAAGGGTGTTCCAGTAAGCCAATGTAAATTGGTAAAATTGGTCACTAGCCTGTTAGTGACAATTTGAAAGAAATGAGAGAGCATAACCACTGAGGTTCTGGTTAGCAGAGCCTCAGTGAGACAGTTAGGCACCACACAGGGAACGCATACATATAGGCCACAAACTTATGAGCCCTGGGGTCCTGACTAGCAGGGTCCCAGTGACACATAACAAACATACTAAAAACATAGGGTTTTCACTATGAGCACTGGGCCCTGGCTAGCAGGATCCCAGTGAGACAGTGAAACACCCTGACATACACTCACAAACAGGCCAAAAGTGGGGGTAACAAGGCTAGAAAGAGGCTACTTTCTCACACCCGCGGAGTGCTGTCTTTCTCTTAACCAAGGGAATTAAGTGTGGGGATATATATATATATATATATATATATATATATAGATCTATCTATAGATATATCTATCTACATGTATATATCTATAGATAGACCTATATATATATATATATATATATATATATATATATATATATATATAAATATAAATAACTCACTTTTGTCAATACGTGTGTGGTTTCCCTGGGGGCTGCAATCGGCCCCCAGGAAAACCTGGGAGCACCAATAATGATTGTTGGACTGGGCGCAGGAGTTGCTAAAGACTGTGACGAATGGTTTGTGACAAGGTGTTTTTTGAGTGTCTTGAAAGAACGTGCTGATTGAGGGAAGAAGCGCAGGTAAGGTGGCCTCTACTGTTGCACTTATCTCACACACACCATCGATTTTGTGACTGTCTACGTAGGCTAGTGTTTTAGAGCAACAGTTTAGCCAATAGCAGAGATGGCATCTTGATGGATGACTACTTCCGTCACTCGGGTTATAGAGGACAGCTCTGACATAGGATCAGAGACTGAGACATCAGATACTGAGACAGCATCTGAGGGATAGGACAATGGCGCAGACTCTGGGAGTGATTTTTCAGTCGGAGGAATCCCATTTGATAACTCCTCTTCCAGTAAATTATGAGGAAGGTGATGAGAACAGTCCTGCTGTCCCTTCGCAAGCACAGTCTGTGCAACGGGGTAATAGTGGGTTAGCCCAACCCAGAGAGCAGGTGAATGCGGCGGCAAGCAGAGAGAGAGAGTGCTCTCTTGGGAGCTCCCCAATTTAGTTCAGCCCCAAATTCCACCGCCCAAATCGTATTGTGGAGACATCAAAATTATCGATCGCAAAACAAACTGGTTTTGTAAGGCAGACACCTGTGTTTTTGGTCCTGGGTTCGGCTGCCATATAGAGAAACACACTAAACCCAAACATTTCTGGAAACTAGACATTCGGGGGGAGTCCACAGAGATGTGACTTGTGTGGATTCCCCAAAGTTTTCTTACCTAGAATACCCTGCAAAGCTGAAATGTTGAATAAAAACTCTATTTTTCTCGCATTTCTGTCACACAAACTAGAGGAATATGTTGGGATCCACAAAATTCCTACCACCCAGTGATTCCTCACCTGTCCTGATAAAAACACTACCCCACTTGAATGCCTACACCTAGTGCCTGCGTCAGGAATGGATCACCCCAGGGTCAACAGCTGCCTCATGTAAGGACCAACATTAACCGTTGTGTGATCTATTCCTGTCGCGGGCACCAGGCCTATCCACACAAGTGAGGTACCAATTTTATCGGGAGACTTGGGGGAACGCTGGGTGGAAGGAAATTTGTGGCTCCTCTCAGATTCCAGAACTTTCTGTCACCGAAATGTGAGGAACATGTGTTTTTTTAGCCACATTTTGAGGTTTGCAAAGGATTCTGGGTAACAGAACCTGGTCAGAGCCCCACAAGTCACCCCATCTTGGATTCACCTAGGTCTCTAGTTTTTAAAAATGCACAGGTTTGGTAGGTTTCCCTAGGTGCCGGCTGAGCTACAGGCCAAAATCTACAGGTAGGCACTTTGCAAAAAACACCTCTGTTTTCTGTCAAAAAATGGGATGTGTCCACGTTGTGTTTTGGGGCATTTCCTGTCGCGGGCGCTAGGCCTACCCACACAAGTGAGGTATCAATTGTATCGGGAGACTTGGGGGAATGCTGGGTGGAAGGAAATTTGTGGCTCCCCTCAGATTCCAGAACTTTCGGTCACCGAAATGTGAGGAAAATTTGTTTTTTTAGCCAAATTTTGAGGTTTGCAAAGAATTCTGGGTAACAGAACCTGGTCAGAGCCCCACAAGTCACCTCATCTTGGATTCCCCTAGGTGTCTAGTTTTCAAAAATGCCAAGGTTTGCTGGGTTTCCCTAGGTGCCAGCTGAGCTAGAGGCCAAAATCTACAGCAAGGCACTTTGCAAAAAACACGTCAGATTTCAATGTAAAAATGTGATGTGTCCATGTTGCGTTTCCTGTCGCGAGCATTAGGCCTACCCACGCAAGTGAGGTACCATTTTTATCGGGAGACTTGGGGGAAAACACAGAATAGCAAGACAAGTGTTATTGCCCTTTGTCTTTCTCTACATTTTTTCTTTCCAAATGTAAGACAGTCTGTAAAAAAGACGTCTATTTGAGAAATGGCCTGTAATTCACATGCTAGTATGGGCACCCTGGAATTCAGAGATGTGCAAATAACCACTGCTTCTCAACACCTTATCTTATGCTCATTTTGGAAATACAAAGGTTTTCTTGATACCTATTTTTCACTCTTTATATTTCAGCAAATGAATTGCTGTATACTCGGTATAGAATGAAAACCCATTGCAAGGTGCACCTCATTTATTGCCTTGAGTACCTAGGGATCTTGATGAACCTACAAGCCCTATATATCCTCGCAACCGGAAGAGTCCAGCACACGTAACGGTATATTGCTTTAAAAAAATCTGACATTGCAGGAAAAAGTTACAGAGTAAAACGTGGAGAAAAATTTCTGTTTTTTTAGCTCACTTTCAATATTTTTTTATTTCAGCTGTTATTTTCTGTAGGAAAACCTTGTAGGATCTACAGACTTTTGTCTACTTTTCAGAAATGTTTAGCTTTCCGGGATCCAGCATTGGTTTCACACCCATTCCTGTCACTAACTGGAAGGAGGCTGAAAGCACCAAAAATAGTAAAAATGGGGTATGTCCCAGTAAAATGCCAAAATTGTGTTGAAAATGTGGTTTTCTGATTCAAGTCTGCTTGTTCCTGAAAGGTGGGAAGATGGTGATTTTAGCACCAGAAACCCTTTGTAGATGCCATTTTCAGGGAAAAAAACCACAAGCCTTCTTCGGCAGCCCCTTTTTCCCATTTAAAAAAAAAAAATTCACTGTATTTTGGCTAATTTCTTGGTCTCCACCAGGGGAAACCACAAACTCTAGGTACCATTAGAATCCCTAGGATGTTGGAAAAAAAGGACGCAAATGTGGCGTGGATAGCTAATGTGGACAAAAAGTTATGAAGGCCTAAGCGCGAACTACCCCAAACAGCCAAAAAAGGGCTCAGCACTCGGGGGGAGGCCCAGCAGCTAAGAGGTTAACAGACAACATTCACACGCGTACGTTTCTTAGAGGAGCTGGGCAGTAGGCGTGTGTGTCCAGCTTCTGGCAAAAACACTTTCCATATTGCCGAGACAACAAAGAACAAAAAGAATACCTGCTGCAAACAGAAACAGAAAAAAAATACTGTGCACAACAAAACATAAATGCACACAAGTGAAAGGAGACAAGTAATGCAACTTTGCTCTGTGGGCAGCGACAACACACAAAAAGGAGGGACATGAAAGCAACAACAACCACATACAAGCAAGCCTTTGCAAACGACAGCAAAAGTTACCAATTAGAAGCGGTGGGCAGGCTAGAAACTCACAAAGTGAATATAGCACGTCTTGACGAGACAGCACATGTGCTGCCTAGGCTCGACCTAAAAAGACTCTGGCTTTGACACTGCTAGCCACGTCACAGCAATTTATTTCCTCACACCCTCCTTTGTCCGTGTTGACCCACACAACCTTCTCGTTGCCTCCCGATGTGTTGCCTTACACCTCTCAATAAAATTTTTAAAAAGTGCTGTGTCGCAGCCAGCGCTGGCCATGTCATAGTGCTTTTTTGCCATACCCTTCGTTGTTTGTGTTACCCCCACACACGCCCTCTCCCGTCCATCTTGCCTCCCATCCCACCCTCCCTCCCACCAGTAATTTAAAACAAATTGATGCAGGCAGCTTTGGCTACATCACTGCTCTTTAAAAAAAAAAAAAAAAAAAAAAAAAACTTATTTTTCTTTCAACCAGACTGCAGGCAGCTGCACTGCTGTACATCGCGGATAAAAAAAAATTAAAAAAACATTTACAAAGCCAATAGCTCTCACCTCACAGATGAGACCTATTGACTTTGCCAATATTTGTTAAATCATGTGTACCAACCCACTTGCTACTACATGCACCCCTGTTTCACTATGTCTGACTGCCACACACCTACCCTCACAGTGGTCACCTCCTGCCTGATACCTGCCCTCACAACTGTGGCTTCAACTCAGTTGCTACCCACCTTCCCGGAAAGCTACTACATGTGTCACCACCATCCTGACACCCAAACCGCTGCCCCACCTCAGCCAATACACACCTGCCCCCCACCCATGATTTAATGTACCTGCCCCCGCACATAGTGAAACCGAATTGAATCAGCCCCAGCTCTGTTGGCTCTAGATACACTGTGCAGTCCCCCATATGACTGTGCCACCTGGTGCCTGGAGGTACCAGAAGAATTTCCTCATCAGTTCCCGTCTTACAATTATACTCTGCTGTGCACCCCTCACCCCCTTTAGCCTCTCTAACTCCAAGGCACTGAAATCTCAGGTGACTCATATTTACAGTACTGCCTGGTGTCTCCACCTCTATCCAAATGCTGTTCCGTGCATATTAAGCCATGAATGTAAGCATACACATTTGACCTTTAAACTGAGTCTAGTCTCCCCTCTGAGAAGCAGCTTGATCCCACCAGAGACACTGCTTCTGCTGCACTCAAGTCTGCTCCTTGACCCTGCCCAGGCTCTGCATGAGGCAAGAACAGAAGACAAACAGAATGCATTGTAATGCATTATATTTCATTCTGTTTAACTTATCAGCTGCACACTGGTCCAGACTACTGTGTGGGCCCACCTGGAAATTCCTGATAAAACAAATAAGATAGAAGAGGAAGAGAGGGCTGCCTTGTTTGCACCCCAATTACTATTCACCTGAAATGCAGGTATTAGGTTTATGGAGAGATTTCTTAGGTATTAATTCTGCAGGTAGCTGATCTGCTCTGCGATGAGCCATCCTCTTTGTGCGGAACAGCTCTGAAGCCAGAGTGTTGTTTAACTGCAGCCTGTGAAGAGCCCAGTTGTCAGAATATTTATGTTTAGAGATGACATAGTTGCGGCTTCTGGGCTTTTTGTAGTTTCATAAGTGCCTTGCTAGGGAGACCCAAGTGGATACCTCCTAGTATTTAGATGTGGCATTTGTACTGTAAGGTCATGGCTATTTTTGTGTGAGAGAGGGTAGCCCAGGTGGTTAAAAAGTTTCTACTCTCTGGTGGTTTGACCAACAAATTACCATCAAAAATGACTGTCAGACTCCAGGCCCCCTGTGTAGATTCGATACAGCCTGTTGCATCGCTACAGCCGGTCTTCCAAACACCCATTTTTCATTATGCTAGTGTTTCCATGTATGGTCATTGGAATACAATTCCCAAGCTGTAGAGGAGACAAGGGTAGCCAGGCCCCTTACTGATGAGTTTACCTTTGATGGTTATCAGTGTTCCCCATCCTCGGACTCCCCAGGCAGGCAGTAGCAAAATACTGCAGGGTAAAGGAGAACAGAAGCACAAAGGTTTCACTGAAGACAGACAGGGGCACTTAATTTTTTTTCCCCCCCGGTCAAAGCGCATATTGAGCAACTTATAGTAACCATGCCTTGTGTTGTATATTACAATCAACTTGTAGTCCTATAGCCACCCTTGTTCCATTACCGGTGACTAACCACGTAGCATAAGGTTGTGTAGGCAAAACATAAGCAGAAAAGAGTTGTATAGCTCAACCATACATGTCACTATCTGCACCAGTAAACAATAGAAGGGAAAAAAAGAACAGAGGGAGGAAGGAAGATGGAAATGGAATAGAGAGGTCCTCGCAGCTATATCATCCTACTTAAAAGGGGAAAGCTCTTGCATATGCGCACAGCAATAACGCCACACATCATCCAGAAGGGTCTCACCCATGTCCACCTCCCACTGCGCTCTGGCCTTGGGCGTTGTCGAGGGCGCAGTCATCTGCATGCATACATACAGGCCTGTGATAAGTCTACGAGGGGACGGGGACTTGTACACCAGTTCCAGGGTGTGACACACCAAGGTTGCCCCAGGGAAAACAGGATATCTAGCCCACAAAAGCGCTCGGATTATTAGATAAGTTAAGCGATGTAGCGCAGTATCATGCAGCTCACAAAGCACAGCTTCCGGGGAGATGAATGAGCCTTCCCAATACCAAGACCTCAAGGTAGCCATACTCATGTTGTGCAGATGCTCACAAATCCGTCTGCCGATCAGTGTCTGTGGGTTCACAATGTCCTGCACCGGTGTCGAAGGCGCAAAGGACTCCACAGCCCCAGCGTGCCACAGGAGCTCCCGCCAAGCCAGCGCCATGCACGCTTCTGTGTCAGCACTCCACACCCTAGGCCTAGGTGGCCCGTGCATCACTTCAGATAGCCTGTTGGGCCAAACAGAATTGTGTTCCAGAACCAAATGCGGTAGATATTTTATGGGGTGTATCCAAAAATGCACAAAATGTGCCTGTACGCAGTTATAATAAAGTTCCAGGACCAGACCACCCGGACCACCCAGTTCAAACGCCTGTATTAGCTTTTTCCATGCGATTCTGGGCTGTATACCCGCCCAGACCAGCGTTATTAGTGAAGAACGAAGCCTCCTCAGGAAGTTGGACGTGAGAGCGAGGGGAATATTGATAAACAAGTAGAGAAATTTGGGCGGGATTACCATCTTCGCTATGGCTATACGGCCAGTCAGCGAGAGTGGAAGTGAGCGCCAGGCCGCCACTTTGTCCTCTAGCCACATAATGGCCTTGCCATAAATGGCTCACCACAACTCATCCACCTTCCTGTTGCCCAAATAGCGCACCGGGCCCTCAGCCCATCTCAAGGGGTCTTTTGAGCTTTACTGTGTCGTAGCGGCCAACAGGGGCAGAACCACTGATTTTATACCAGTTTATTGTAATCTCAGAGAGCTGACCAAAGCGTGCAATCTTGTCTACCAGTATGTCAAGATGAAGATGTGGATCCTGCACATATAATGAAACATCATCGGCATACATAGAGACCAGGACCGGGCGTTGTCTGAATGCCAATCCCCTGTGGTTATGATGTTGTCTCAAACGCGCGGTCAGTGGCTCCATCGCCACTGCGAATATCAATTGCAAAGGGGGGCAGCCCTGTAGAGTTCCTAGGAAAGGTTCTGATATTATCCTATTGATTCTCAATCTTGCCACTGGTGCCGAGTACAATAAGCGGATTAACTGGATGCACCTAGGGCTCAGTCCCACCCTTGTCAATAGGCCGAACATATAGGCCACTCAGGAGAGTCAAACGCCTTTGTGGTCTCAAGGAACACAGCTGCAACGCAATCATCAGGGTTCCACATTCGGGTCACTGCAAAGAAAGTACGGAGGTTATATAAGGTTGAACGGCCAGGCAAAAAAACAGATTGGTCCGGTAGCACCAGAGGCGGGAGCAGGGGCTGCAGTCGAGTCGCAATTAGCTTCGCTAGTATCTTATTGTCTATGTTGATAAGTGATAATGGCCTATATGAGTCGCAAAGGCACAGGTCTTTACCTGGTTTCAATATGGTAACAAATAGGGCTTCACGCAGCGAAGGCGGGAGAACCCCATTCTCAAGTGCCTCCGCATATACCGCAAGTAGGTGGGGTACCAATAGGTCTGCATATTCCTTATAAAAGCCGCTGAGAGTCCATCCAAGCCAGCGGCCCTGTCTCCCGGCAGGCCACGGATAACCTGATGATGTCCTCAATGTGAACGGTGAGTCTACATACTGCCTGTGCATATATTTTTGAGCCAGAGCAGGCTAATGTCATCAAAATATTCTGTGTATGTCTCCGGGTACAGCCTCACCAATTGGGAGTAAAGGGAGGCACAAAGCCAGTTAGCACCTGCTTGTCCCCCTCAGATTCAGCATGGCGTACACCGGCCGAGTCCAGTAGCTCAACAATATAATTCCTGGCCCACAGCCGTCATAACATTGCTGCCAGGGTCTTACTGGCCCTCTAGCCCTCCCTGTACCATCTAACCCTGGCTTCTTTTCCCAGAAAACAGACCTCACAGATTGCCATCTCCTCATAATGTGATAACTTCTCTCTTACCTCAACTAAGAGGGCGCTAGACATATCTTCACACATTTGTTTCTCCAGCATGGCCAGCTGGGCCTCTAAATCTGCCAATTCACTTTTAGCACACCGTGCTGCTTGGCCAGACACCCCCCCCCCCTGGATCACCACCTTCAATACCTCCCATAAGGTGCCCGCCGATGATACCGAGCCCTGATTGACAGTAAAGTATTCCACTATATTGGCTCTAACCTCCTCCCTAAAGGCTTGATATCTGAGCACGCCGTGGGGTAGCCGCCACATGAATTTGTGTCGCAGGCCTCCAGGAATCCGCAGCTCCAATACAACCAGAGCGTGATCTGACAGAGTGCAAGGCAAATGTTCAATATACTCTGTCCATAACTCAACATCCCTGGTTCCCAACCATCTATCAATGCGTGGCCAGCTGTTGTGTACTGCATAAAGGCATGTCCTCTCTCTCTCTCAGCACCATGCTTCACCCTCGGCCATGATCAATGATAAGGCCTTAGCTGCTGCAACACGTTGATGCCATGCCCGGCTCTCATGATCTGCCTCCGAATCCAACACAGCATTGAAATCGCCTCCCCATAGCAAAGACCCCAAGCCCGGGGAGCCCACCAGGCACCAAACCTCTTCAAAGAACTCCAGGTCATTCACGTTGTGACCATATGCCGAGACCAGTTGAAACGGCGGCCTGTCTTGTAATGTACCCTGCAGCATAACATAGCGTCCAAGCGGGTCTGTAAGCACTTTCTCAGTTCGCCACTGCAGCCCCTTTTTAAGCAGGATGGCTACCCCCTCGCATAGCTCGAGTACGCTGCCACATGACTTTCTCCAATCCATCCAGCCCTCACCCTATGTTTCGTGGCATTAGTCAGGTGGGTTTCTCGAAGCATGCATAGGTCTATCGCGTGGCGCTGCATATAAGCCGATACTAGCCTCATCTTGTGACCATCATTCAGCCCCTGAACATTCCAGGTCAAGCATCTCACAGGTATCACATCACTGGGTGGCATTGTGGCAGACATCGCAACCTCGCTGCAACCACCATAACCCATCCGCACATCGAATCAGCTGCGAGGGTAGATAGGTACAGGTTAGAAAAAACAGAGGGAGAACATCAAACATAGCAACCAACAAAACAACTGCCACCCCCCAATTGAGCCAGACCACCCATCCCACCCCTGCCCAAAATCATCCCCTCCCCAAAACAGTGAACATCTTATTTAGACTCATCCAACGGGGTGCAGATGTGGCCATCAGACTTCCCACCCTGTATGGGTGGGTGGGCAGGAGCTGCTGCATCACCAGGGGTCTAACGGGCAGGCTGTCACCTGAGTGCAGTACGCGTGCAGGCCCTGGCAGGCCATAGGGCGCAGTCATGGTTCACGGACGCCCACCAGAGACTGCTGTTTTCGGTCATTGTCACTAAGCTTACTTCCATCTGCTTCATTGTCCTGCGGACACACCGGAACCTCTCTTTTTGGAATGGTTTTCACAAATTGTGAAGCCTGCTTCAGGTCTATGAAAAAATTTAGTTTACCCTTGTGCTGAACACGGGTAAATAAGGGAGTATTTAGCGTCCATATGGCTCAGATTGCGCTTAAGCGAGAGGGATGCCCGGCGAGCCCCCTGCATGCCAGGGGTGTAGTCCGGGAAGATGCTAAGCTCATTATTATTTGTAGACGATGGGTCAGCGCTCGCAGTCAAGGCATACAGTGTCTCCGTCTCTGTAGTTTAGAAGGCGTGCAATTATAGGACGTGTCAGCACCCCGGGTGGCGGCAGTGAACCAAGCGACCACAGCGCCTGCTCCACCACCAGCACAGGGGAAAGCTCACCAGGGAAAGCGCAGACAGCATAGCCTCCACATAATCCTCTATACATCCCATGGCTGTCGATTCCGGGAGACCTAAGATGCGGATGTTGTTACGTCTTGAGCGGGCTTCAAGGTATTCGTTTTTATACCGGATTACTTCCAGCACCCACTCCATTTGGAGAAGCTGCTCACTCTCCCCGCGCCGACCGGCCTCCAAGTCTGAAGTGCGAGATTCCACCCGCTCAAGACAAGCATCATGATCATCCACCCTATCTTTTAAGCGGCCCATTTGATCCGACAGGTGGTCTAGCTTAGCATCTATTCCCCCCAGGCTGTGCTTAAGGTCCAGAAACATAGCTTTCACTGAGGTCAACTGAGATTCTTCCTCCTGAGGCAGTTCATCCGTTGATTTGCCCGCTTGGATGCACTTTTTTTTGCCCTCAAAAGATAGCTTAGACTATTTGTGGTCAGCCTTACCCATCATAGCAGGATTTTACCCCCAGGGGGCCGCACAGTCCAAAGCCGACACCACAGACGTCTAGTCCAGCACCAGGAACCCACAGGCTCCGCGATCAAGAGGCATGCCGCACCGGAAAAAAGCGCCTCGGGCAGCCGATCTTTCCTGATTATAAAAGGATTTGTACCCCTGCCCTGCAGTCTCACAGAGTGGCGGCCATCTTGCAGGACAGCCAGACCACGCCACAACAGAGGCACTTAATTACGTGCAATTAATGTGCATTTTGTACCCTAAGGGAACATTAATGCAAACACGATAGGGAGAAAATACTGGCCGATGGCATTTTTCACACCAAGTTAAATTACGCAGGCATCGAGGTAGTTCACAAATATTGTGGAAATTTTGTGAACTGTGAAATTGCAATATGCTGGAGGGTCTGCTTAATGCCATGTTTCAGTGATGAGCACATGCAATATGCTTTTAGGTTGAGCCTAGACGGTGCTTGCACCGTCTCGAGATGTGTAATACCTGAATTGTGGGCTTACAGCCCACCTCTTGCTTGCTATTTGTTTGTTAATGTGTTGTTTAAAAAAACTTCCAAGTGGTTAATGTTTGTTTTTTGTCAAAAGATAGCTTAGACTATTTGTGGTCAGCCTTACCCATCGTAGCAGGATTTTACCCCCAGGGGGCCGCACAGTCCAAAGCCGACACCGCAGATGTCTAGTCCAGCACCAGGCACCCACAGGCTCCGCGATCAAGAGGCATACCGCACCGGAGGCCACCAACAGAGCGCCTGACAAGCTACCCGCTCCTCTTTTCCGCACTCAGTCAACTCCCGACATCGTGGCCCTCTGATCCTTCACCAGGGTCCGGGATTCCCAGATCATCGTCCGCCCACGCGGGTAGCTCTTCAACCTGCGCCCGCAGCAGGGAGAGGCATCTGCCCTCCGTTTATACCACTCCCCCCAGCAGCCACGTGCAAGGCGGCGCACCACAAGGGGCCAGCCAAGCAGGGCATGCAGAGCGTCACGCGTCTAATACGCGCTGGTACCTCCAGAGGGTCCGGAACGTGGCCCGGCGCACCCTGCAGGTCCTCCGCCAGCCACCGAGAGGGGGGGGGGGGCAGAGTTAGGCAACACCCATCACCACTGGCTCAATCCCGGGCCCCGCCATGTCAGTACTCTCACCTGCAGGGCCCACTGCCTAGCCCTTTCTGCCGGCACCGTCCCGCAAGCACACTCTGCCTGTCACGCATGAGGGTCTCAGGGGTACCTGCAGCTCTCGAGCACCAGCTCTCGTCATCCGGGACGGGGGGGAGGGCAGTCAATACCACCCACGCTGTTTTCCTCCTTTGCCGGTCCACCTCGGGGCTCCGCCCAGCAAGTATGTCCCCTGGCGGTCCACGAGGCATAGGCCTCGCCGCCAGGCCTCACCGTCAGCAGGGTAATCGGGTCTGCTCATGTTGTGCGCTACCGAGCTGGCCCCGCTATGCCAGCACTCTCCTCCTCAGAAGTTCAGCACACGTTGTGCATTGAAAAAAGCGCCTCTGCAGCCGATCGGTCCTGATTATAAAAGGATTTGTGCCCCTGCCCTGCAGTCTCACAGAGTGGCGGCCATCTTGCAGGACAGCCAGACCACGCCACCACAGAGGCACTTAATTACATGCCTTTAATGTGCATTTTGTACCCTAAGGGAACATTAATGCAAACACGATAGGGAGAAAATACTGGCCGATGGCATTTTTCACACCAAGTTAAATTACGCAGGCATCGAGGTAGTTCACAAATATTGTGGAAATTTTGTGAACTGTGAAATCGCAATATGCTGGAGGGTCTGTTTAATGCCATGTTTCAGTGATGAGCACATGCAATATGCTTTTAGGTTGAGCCTAGACGGTGCTTGCACCGTCTCGAGATGTGTAATACCTAATCTGTGGGCTTACAGCCCACCTCTTGCTTGCTATTTGTTTGTTAATGTGTTGTTTAAAAATACTTCCAAGTGGTTAATGTTTGTTTTTTGTCCCACCCTTTTGTATTTCATTCACACCTACTTAGCAGTGCCCCAGTACTTGTCGCCTTCCACTTATCTTGTTTTATTGTCTGCCTTAGGGACTCTTTTTTTAATTGGGAAACTACATTTCAGAAGAGTGCATGTGTTTTGACTAGCTATCACTAGTCTCTTTCTTCCCACCTCCCCAACTAGTTTGTGTTGGTTTCTTCTCTTACCCGACCCTGCTAATTGATGTTGCCAACTAACTTGTTAGCAGCATTCCGTATTGCCGCTTTTTATCACCACTTTTAAAACACCCTGCTATATCCATGCTCTGCACAGGCCTCCTGGGACTTAGCTCAATGCTCACCCGTCTGCCTCACCCAGTCCACAGCTTGTTGGCTGCTGTGGCCATCCGGGTGCCAAACCCAGAGCCTGACATCCAGGACAACTTATTGGCATTCCACATCTGGGTTATGCCATTTGTTTAGTTAGTAATCAAGCATCCACGGCGCTACATTTAATCACAGTCCATAGGAATATGGAAGCAGCCCCACTCCTCGCCTGCGTTGCTTTCGTATCCATTCCCCCACCAAACCCCATCTTGCTTTCACATCCATCCTCCCACCCTTCCCTGTGTTACCTCAGTGCTCACAGCCCAACCTTCCCTCTTTTTTTTTTTTCTTCAAACAGCGTCTAGCCTGTCAACCGCTACGGAAACAGTCCTACTCTGGTCCGAACATGCTCTGCACCAGCCTCAAGGGACTTTGCTGCAGGCTCTCCTGTCTGCAATCGCCACTTTCAAAACCCTCAGCTTTATCCATGCTCTGCACATGTCTCCTGGGACTTTGCTCGAGGCGCTCCTGTTTGCCTCTCCCGGTCCACAGCTTGTCAGCTGCAGCGGCCAACCCGGTGCCAAACCCAGAGCATGACAACCAGTACAACTTATTGTCATTCCACATCTGGGGTATGCCATCTTGTTTAGTTAGTAATCGAACATCCACTGTGCTACATTTAAACGCAGTTCGTAGGACTTTGAAAGCAGCCCGCTCCTTGCCCATTTTGCTTTTACATCCATCCTCCCCACCCAACCCCATGTTGCTTTCACATTCATCCACCCACCCTTCCCTGCATTACCTCAGCACTCACAGCCATACCCTACACCTTGTTTTTATTCTCTGACCATAGTCCAGCCTCTTGCCACCAGCGGAAACAGTCCTATTCTGGTCTGAACAGCCTCTACGCAGACCCCATGGGGTTTTGCTCCAGGCTCTCCAGTCTGCCTCATCTGGTCCGCAGCTTGTCGCAAGACTGTCAGAACAAGGAACGCTGCTGCACCTCATGCCCAGGCCACATATCACCACTGCCCCCCAGTGCCGTACGATTACGCAAAAAGCAATTGTTAAAGCTATTAGGCAAGACCCATTAGCTATGCCAATGCTTGTTTAAAAAGCGGGCTACCTACAATGCATGTCTTAAGCTCTAAAAGTCTGAACTGAAATGTAATATTTATTGATTTATGACAGCAGCGTTGGTTTGATCATTACAAGCTCTAATAGAGAATACTGATTAAACATCCTTGTTAGTAAACATTTGCTTTGTGTTGAAAAGTGCTGGCACTTTACCATAAAAGTTGTGACAGTCCTGCAGGAAAGCACTGGTCTTGTCGGACTGCGAAGAAAGGAACAGCAGCCCTGCTAAGAAGTGCTGGTAATATCACACTTAAACCTTTATTTTTAACTAGTGTAATGAGGGTTATCTTCTGCAAGTCCTGTTTTTTCAGGCAGGTGGAGCGTGCTGGAACGAGTCGGTCCACAATTATAATCAGCGCCACTGGAATTATAATGCCGCCTGGGAGGACCAAATTATGTTCCATGGTTGACTAAATTATGCAGCAAGAAAAGGCAAAATATGTGACGTAATAAAACACGATTGAATTACTTCATAAATATGTCAATTTTTACATATGTAAATATTGGCTTGGCAAAAGTTTCCCCTCATTAGTACCAGGTTAACATTTAAAAACAGAAACAAGCAACTGAAATGTGGCCTGTCAACTTTTACATCACACGGCCTTCCAAAGCACAGCAAAACGTGTCGCTGTGATTTTAGTAACTTTTGTTCCTTAGTAGTTAGAAACAAAATAGTTTTTGCTATTTTTGCAAAAATCTCTAAATTTTGCAGTAAAGGGAGGATAGTAACTTTTGTTCCGATTAAGTTAGAAACAAAGTAGGTTTTTGCTAAAATCTATACATTTTGCAGCAAATGATGGATTGTGTGGTAAATGCAGCAAATCCATAGTAATGCAGAAATCACCATGGATGCAGAATTGTATAATCCAAGGGTCCTGCTTATAACGGAAAACAAGATGCTAAATGACACAACGCAGAGTACAAATGACTAAAAAATAAGGACTTGCTGAGAATCAACCTCACCACATGGCACATTTTTTCAGAATTACATAAACATACAACTGATTTTACTGCCCAAACGAATATCAGACCTGCGAAAAAAATGTATACTTTCCATTTTTAGCGCCGCAGCCCTATTAAAACATGATGATAATACGGTGTGCCATTACAAGTATGATGTATCAGCGACTTAAAAAGCACGGATACGGTTAATCACATACACAGCAGCCTTGTTAAAATGTACTGTTTGTGGTGCAGTTGAGGGGAGTACCAAAAAAAAACACGTATTTCCACCATGTATTACATATACACTGACCCAGGGTAGAACGAATAGTGCAGCCCAAAATCCATTACTACCACCATGTGGCTGACGCCTAACACTATTCAGTGCCGCCCATAGTGATTTCCCAGAGTACAAGTGGGCCACGCTGGCGAATTGACCATACCTGCCAACATTATTAATATAGAAATAGGGAGATTTTGAAAATAAAATCGGAGGACTGCATTTTCCATGTGAGACTTTCATGGAAGATGCAATTTCAGTCGGGAGACTGCTAAAGTAAATCCGTTTTGTCTTAAAAAATGGTGAGTCGGATCTGCTGGCAGGTAGAGGATACCTACTGTCGGTTACAGGTGCTGGAAGAACGGAGACCGCATCGCGAGCAGATCCAGGGAATGCCCCGACTGGTGGAGGGGAAAAGGGATCTCCATGGTCCTGGGCGGAGTCGGGAGGGGCTGCTCGGTCCCCCCAGGGGATGGACGAAGAGAGCTCTCCAGGTGCCTGAGTCGGGTCAGGATGAGATGAAGCATCGAGGAACTCTGTGGGATCAGGAGGGGGTGAGACGTCAAGAGTCCCGGTCTCCAATGTTTCTAACTCCAAGTCGCCTTCCGCCGTCTCGGGCCCGGTGTCTAGCCATGCCAAGGTGCTCTGTGCCGCGATGCCTGAGCTCCCGTGAGCCAATATCAAAACAAAAACGTAGACCAGCATGGCCCAGCAATAACACCCGAGGCAACGGCAGCTCCTATGTCCGGTAACTATAAACAACTACCGCCATCCTGGAAACCAAGGACGCGCAGCATGACGGGAACTACAAGAGCCCATGTTGTTTTCTATAGCCCTATTCACCACAAACATCGAAGAAGGACAAAATGATGAATACACCACGGAAAAGGTGAGTTGCAAGTAAATGATATATGCTCCGTGATGTGCTCTACGCGGCGGCCATATTGACGCAGTATTGCCAATGCGGGTAGAAGTGTGGAAGTATCAAAAAACCATCAAGCTAAACAAACATTGTCGATACATCGACGGAAATAAGCGAAACTCAATGTGTTGTTATTTCAGTAAGCAGCTTTATCGTTTTTTGTGGACGTTGTAATGGACGTCAGGCCACATTAGCATAGCTGACAGGTTTTCAGTTTGCTTATGCGTGACATTTCCGTGTTTTCTCGTGTGTGACATTCATGCCCATTGTGAGTGACACTTTGAGAGACACTTTATTGCGAGTAACTACTAAGCATATATGCCAACATTATAATAAAAGGAAAGGAAACAAAAGGAAAGTGGGATTTAAAAAAAAAATCTGTATAATATATTTCTCCCATTGACTTCCATTGAAGCAAGGGTACTTTCAGGCAGTAGACAGCCAAAATAAAGAGATTTTTGGCTTAAAAATCATGAGCCTTGTTAGCGCGACTGACCTTATTAAGTAAACTTACAAGGGAGACGCGAATAGGCCAATCAGTGAGAACCCTAACTCACACCAGATTAGAATAGCATGTTTGGACTTCATGCAAAACAATTTAGTCACATAAATTTGGAAAAACATCTAACAATGGCTCTATCAAAATAGCAGTAAGTACCTAGAAACAAAAGCAAATAGACATAACAGCCAATAACATTGTCAGTATACCTGTCCTCAAAATGGTTCAGCAAGCTGTGACAGTCTAGTGCCCACCACAGGAAATGCCCCAAAATACAACGTGGACACATCACATTTTCCCAAATAAAACTGACCAGTTTTTGCAAAGTGCCTAGCTGTGGAATTTGGCCTGTAGCTCAGCCGGCACCTAGGGAAACCTAGCAAACCTATAAATGTTTTAAAACTAGACACCTAGGGGAACCCAGGATGAGGTAACTTGTGGCGCTCTCACCAGGTTCTGTTATTCAGAATCCTTAGTAAAACTCAACATTTGGCAAAAAAAACACTTTTTCCTCACATTTCGGTGCTGAAAAGTTCTGGAATGTGAGGGGAGCCACAAACTTCCTTCCACCCTGCATTCCCCCAGGTCTCCCGATCAAAATGGTACCTCACTTGGGTAGGTGGGCCTAGTGCCTGTGACAGGGAAGAGCCAAAAACAGGTCGAAATTGAGGGGGAACCAAAGCGGGTCCAAAAGGGCAGTTTGTGAAATGCTGGGTGGTAGGAATTTTAAGGATTCCTGCAAATTCCGGAAGGTTCTATCACAAAAATGTGGGAAAAATGTGATTTCAAGCAAAATTGGAGGTTTGCAGGGCATTGTGGGTAAGAAAATAGTGTGGGGTGCACGTGAAGCACACCATCCTGGACTCACCCAGATGTTTAGTTTTCAGATGTGTCTAGGTCTGGTAGGTTATCTAGGTACCAGCATCCCAAAGCCCAAAAAGTGCAGCCCTCACCATTCCAACTGGGATGATTTTGAGAGTTAGCCAAGCTCTCACGACCCAAACATAAAACGAAAACCTAAAATAATCAGATGTCCTCTTGCTTGCCAATGGGTTAAGATCTTTTAGTATGCGGGGGAGAACTGAAAGATTGTTAACCCCTTCAGTTGGGGTGGGGGCATGACCATGCCCATACTGGTTGGTAGCCACCACCCCACAATTTCTTTTTAAATTCCACGGCATCTAGTAGGCTTTCTGATCTCCCACCCCCATCCCCGGGGAGTGGATCGGGGGTAATTGTCCAATCTGCCCACCTGTGGGCAGAACAACTTTGTCCCCATTTATTTAGGGTGGGGGTATGGCCATACCCCCTCTTTTTTTTCAAAAGGAAAATCTTTCCTGGTGTCTGGTGGCCTTTCTGCCCACCTTGGGGGCAGATGGGCCTTACAAAAATGGGCTGATCTGCCCCCAATGGGGGCAGAAATGGTCAACGGTAATATGCCCCCATAGGGAGCGACCCTTGCCCAAGGGGCTGCCCACCAAACAAAACACACACACACCAATTCCTTGGTGCCTAAGTCGTTTCTGCCCCCCCCCCCTGGGGGCAGATATGGCCTAAACTTAATTTGCCCCTCAGGGGAGTGACCCTTGCACAAGGGGCCACCCCCCACACACAGAAAAAAAAAACTTTTAAAAATCCCTTGTGTCCTGGTAGTTTCTGCCCCCAACGGGGGCAGAAATGGCCATCAGTAATGTGCCCCCACGCAAAACACACACATACAAGATCCCTTGTGCCTAATTGGATTCTTCCCCCCTTGGGGGCAGATGGACCTAAAAATAAATAGGCTGATCTGCCCCAAGGGGGGCAGAAATGGCCAACAGTTCTGTGCCCCCTTTGGGGGGTGACCCTTACCAAAGGGGGAGCCCCCCCAACACAAAGAAACCATCCCTGGCGTCAGCGTGGCTTCTGCCCTGGGGGCAGATGGGCCTAAAAATAATAGGTCAATCTGCCCCCAAGGGGGCAGAAATGGCGTACAACAATATGGCCCCCTAAGGGGAGTGACCTTTGCCCAAGGGGTCCCCCTCAACAAACAAAAAACACACAAACACCCACACACAAACAACAATCCCTGGTATCAGGTGAGTTTAGACCCCCCCCAGGGGACAGATCGGCTGAAAAAATGACTGATCTAGTCTAGGGGGGCGAAACATAGAAAAATATTTTCCCCCCATGGCAGCGACCCTTGCCGAAGGGGTCGCTGCTCTAAAATAAAAACAAAACAAATCCCTGGTGTCTGGTAGGTTTTGACCCCCTCTGTGGGGCAGATCGGCAGAAAAAACATCTGATCTAGCCCCCGGGGGGGCTGAAACATGGATACAATAATGCCCCCAGGGGAGCGACCCTTGCCTAAGGGGTTATACCACAAAATCCACAAAAAACCATCCCTGGTGCCTAGTGGGTGAATTCCTGCGGGCCTTGTGGAGCAGAAATTCATTCTAAACAGGCACAGGGGGAAAGAAAAAACTATGTCCTTTCCCCCTGTGTCTGTTTTCCTCCCTCAACCCCCCCAGGAGAAGGACTCACCTGAAAGCCATCCTGTCTCCAAACGTGCTGGAAGGAAATGGCTTCCTGCGCGTCCCTGGCAGCATTTGATGACGTCGGCGCTCTGTGAGTGCGCTGACATAATTAGATCGCCGAGGGAGGGTAGGTTGGGGGTGAAAGGGGAAGCGATTCTCCTTCCATCCCTGACTGGGGTGTGTGGGCCGGGTGCAGGGCGAGCTGGTCTCGTCCTCGGCACACAGCAAACGTGGTTGAGGGCGAGGCCAGCCTCGTCCCAGGCACCCAAGAGGTTAATAATCCATTAATAAGTACACTTCGTGAACATTAGCAGCAACTCTGGTGGGCGCACCTTCAAACGTGTGCATTATTTTTCTCTAACGTAATACATTTTCTACACAAATCCAACACTCAAAATACATGAATATTCATTAATAACCTCAGCGTTAACAATCTCTCCTCTGATGACTAAATATGTCATCACACCAAATCTTCCCACACAAATTTTTGCTTCAGCTAAAATTCTGTCATTTCAATCCCCTCAAATCTTCGTTCCCTTCTTGAATTTCCCCTAAACAATTTTTCTCTTTTCATTTCTTCCCTCCTCTGATCATTTTTCATTTTCTTAAATTTAATCATTCCACGCAATTTACATATTTCCCATGCTCCAATTATGCAAATCACAATAATCAATATCCCTTGTATTTTTTTCAGTAATATCCCTTTCCCAATGTTGCTGAGTCAATTTCCCGCTAAAGCAAATCCTTTGCCAACTTTCTCCCAAACACCTGGTTCTTTCAACTCTTTCCAACCAGCACTCTCATTAGTCAGATTAGTAAGTAAGCTTCTAATTTCTTCACTATTATCAGGGATAAACGAACAGCAATGCTTTGAATTAAGCATTTTGCAAACTCTGCCGTCCTTTGCTAAAAGAACGTCTAACGCAAGGCGGTTCTGGGAGTCATAGGTCTTTCCACGGCCAATTCTGTATCTATCAGGATCATGGGTCCTGAAAAATTTGTCAACATGTTATCCACAATAGCAGACAGCTTTTGAATCTTTATTGAATTCAGAACAACTCCTACTGAAGGAATCATTGCTCCAAATATATCTCCCCCTATACTATTAGGAGACTCTCCCTTCTCTCTACTGTGATGTAACTCAATCAATTTCTGTAATTTTTTTAAGTCATCCAGTTTGAAAGTCTTTGTGAAAACTATCCCCAAATAACATGTGTCATACCATCCTCTTGGAAGACGGTAATTAGCATTAAGTCCACAAATGTAATATATGCCAGGAATCGCCGGATCCTGTCCATTCAATATAAATGTCCATTTACTCTGAAACAAAAACACATATCTACGTTCGCTCGTTCCCACAAACAAAGTGTCAGTGCTAGATTTAGGCCTATATACACAAAGCTTTCCTACGTGTCGCACATCTAAAGCTAATTTCCCTTGTGTTTTTATTGCACTATAAGCATAATAATTTCTAAAAGTCCTTTTCTCTAACCCCTTTTCTAACTTCTTCTTTAATGGTTTTCTCCTGTCATCTGTGTGATCTAAAAAGCTGTTTTCTAAAGATGTAAGCAAGCATGTCAGGTTATTCCTGTGAGTGTAAGCAGTCCCAAAAGTTAATGTAGGCTCAAACAAATCCCTTACTAATACTATATTATTGTCCTTAGCTACTCTATTCTGGTATCTAATTATGGGGACAAACGAAAACACCACATCTTGGTTGGAATAGAAATACTGAATGTACTCCTGGTTATAAAATCTTGTTAGTAACAGACTACAACTTATCCCATAAGTAAGAGGCAAACTATGATAGGTAACTCCTTCTTCGACTGATGAAGGAATCTGCGTACACCCAAAACAATTCTTCGCATCCATAGTCTCAACATACTCACTCAATAAGCGATAGAACACATAAGAAGAAAGTTCCCCTTGAGCATTGTCTAAGTGCAGATATTTCTCATATAACCTAAACTTTTGTATTTCTGTTAATGCATTAGTTGTCTCTAAAGCTGAAGTATGGCTGGCTTTACTCTTGTCAAGAAGAGTCATACCCAGAATCAATATCACATATAATATTACACACACAATTGCCAAACCAACACTTATGTATTTACAGCACCTGTTCTTCCTACCCTGCTGGCTAATGTTACTCTTGATCTGTAAAGAATCAGAACGTAGAAGAAAAAACGTATAATAATTTATGACTATGCAGCAAAAATCAAAAACAAAAATCTTCTTTCAGCAGTTATTTACAGCTTTCAGTCTCACTTCCAGGATCCTTTTTCTCAAAAATCGGTAAGCCTGTCAAAATTAGTTTAGCAGCTTGTCAACTCAGGTTATCTTTTCAAATCAGGTTTTCAAAACGTCTTTTCCGGTTACTTTTCAACAGTCTCTTTTTTCTTTGTACTTTTCTCAAATTTGTCTGAACAGTTCAGTTTGTTACTTTCCTTGAAGTGCCAAAATATTGACCTGGAATGTCTCGATCAAAACAAAATGATAAAAACTCTCTTTGCCATTCACTTGTTGTTGCATACTCCCATTCAGGACCTGCGTACCTTCGACTTGCTATTCTTTTTCTTTTCAATTTTCAATCTCCATTCAATTCTCCTTCACTTAGGTTTTCTCTCCTAGCCGTATCTACTTCTTCCTTGATTGTTGTCACAACAACTGCTTCCTTTCTCTGTGCTTGTGACTCCGGCCACTTATCTCCTTTCAGTGGACCCTTGGTCAATGCTCTTTTCAGTGTTGAACTTGAAACTTCTTCTTGCTTTGCAGTATTTTCTCTTGACGGACCTGCAACTGGTTCAGGAGGAGTCAAATCACATTGCTTTTGATCCGCCTCAACTCCTTCTCCCTCTGGGTCTGGAGTTTGCTCTGTTTGTCTTTCAAATTCATCTACTTCTGGGAGAGCCCTCCACTGACTAGACTCTCCTGCTGCCTCGATTGAGATTGTCTCACTGTCACCCTCCTGGAGGTCTTCTCCTTCATCTCTCACAAGAGTGAATGAACCGAGATCTGGTCTCAGTTCCTCTTTCTTATCTTTCTGGCTCTGAGGCTTGTCTGGTCGTTGTTGGTACTCTCAACAACTCCTCTTCATCGTCCAAAGGACATGCCACTTTTCTCATGTGGGTTGCATGTATCTAGTTCGTAACTCCAGCACACTTCACAGCTGTGGTAGTAGTCAGAACAACCTTGGAAGGGTCTTTCCACCAAGGCTCCAAACACGTCTTCCTCATGTGTTTCCAGACCACCACCCAGTCACCCGCCCTCAGGGGGTGTCCTTGATCATGAATCAGTGGCAGTGTGGTGGCTTCTTCTTGCTGAGAGAAAGAGAGAGCCACATCAGCCAGATCTTTGCAGTAGTCCAACACCGTATTATATGTTATGTTCACAAGAGCATTCACACAAACCGCTGGCAACCTCATTGCTCTGCCCATGAGGATTGTGTGCGGCGACAATCCTGTCTTCCTGTCAGGTGTGTTTCTCATTGTCATCAGAACTACCGGCAGTGTGTCAGGCCATTTCAGATTAGTGGACGCACACATTTTCGCCATTCTTGATTTTGAGGTACCATTCGTTTATTCCACTAGTCCTGATGCTTCACGGCAGTAACTACAATGAAACTTCTGCTCAATGTTCAAGGCTGCACATAGCAATTTAATTACTTCATTGTTGAAGTGACTTTCTCTATCTGATTATAAAGAGATCGGAAACCCAAAACGTGGTATCAGTTCCCTAAGCAGTAGTTTCGCTACTGTGAAGCTGTCATTTCTCCGTGCAAAGTACGCTTCAATCCAGTGACTAAACATGTAGACAATCACCAACACATATCATCTCAATAAAATCCATTTGCATTCTGCTAAATGGACCTCCTGCTCTTCCAATGTGGCTCAAATTAACCACTGTCCCTTTCCCCGCGTTCATTTGCTGACAAATGACGCAAAGATGGAAAACTGCTTCAGCAACTTGTCTAAACCTTGGATTGAACCAATTATGTTTAAACAGGCGAATCAGGGCATCCCTCCCAACATGTGCTTGACCATGAAAATATCTAGCCATTTGAGACAATAGACTGTTTGGCAAACCAATTGTCCCTCTTCTGAAAACCACAATTCATCCTGTCGCTGCACACATTTCAATTTGTTCCATGAACATTTTTCCTCCCTGTCAACATTATTCTGCATTGTTTTCAATTCTTCCAATGTACCTACTACTTGCATTGCAAAACTTAGACATGTTTCATCTTCTTCAGGTAACAATTCCCACTTATCCTTGAACGATATACAGTTCAATACGGAAAACCTTGCGACTGGATCCGCATATCCATTTCCCTTGGACACAAAATCTTGCGATTTCAGATGTGCACTGCATTTCACCACAGCAATCTTTTCAGGCATTTGGATAGCATGCAACAGTTCTTTGATTCTCTCACCATTTCTTACTGGTGAACCATAAGAGGTCATGAAACCTCCCTGTGACCACAACTGGTCAAAATCATGGACTATTCCTAATCTATAATGGCTATCATCTGCAATATGGCTGTGATCCTTTCCCTGGATATTGTTCTTGCTCCTTTCTCAATGTGGTGACCCAAGTATTTAACCTCTTTCTGACAGTATTGCAATTTAAGTGGAGACACTTCATGACCATTCTTTCCCAAATGGTTCAGTAAGGCAATCAAGTCATTCTTGCACTCGTCCCTCGTTTTGGATGCAATCAACAAGTCGTCAATGTATTTTACCAATGTCTATTGGAAAAGCAATTCCAACAACTCCAAATTCTTAGGTGATTGGATTGGTCAAATACTGAATCGCTACTCCTACAATCTAGGCTGTCTTTCCTGAAAGGGGCAAGTTCTGAACTTCTGCGGTTCTCACTGTAAAGCGTGTAGCTCCTGTGTCAACCAAGAATGAAACCGTATGACAAATTACCTTTCCCTTTACATTTGGGCCTTTCTGATCTACTTCTAATGAAGCTGCAAGAACACATTCCTCTTCATCCGAGCTCTCGCTCACACAATCATCATTTATTCCATTCTCACTGTGTAAAAGGATTTGATGAACTGTGTTATTGCTTTGGTTGGACCTTTGACCTGTGACCTGTTGAGGAAGCATCACCTGCTGCCGTTCCATTGGGGCTTGAGGTATTTGAATTTGCTGTCTATGTACCATTGGTACCTCCTTTTGCATTGGCTGCAACGGTGTCATTTGTACACATGGCATTTGCACCTGCTGCATGGGTTGAAAATTCTGCATCTGATTCACATTATTATGGAAATTCGGATTATGACCTCTCATTCTCGGTCCTCTCATGTTTTGGAACAAGTTGATTTCACTTGTTTGCTGAACGACACCTTCCTGCACCATCATCAGACACTCTCGCTTCCGATGTCCGACGGCTCCACAAGCGTGACAAGGCAACACTCTCTTCATCCCTGCACATCATTCTGAACCATTACAGTATTCAGATCGGGGCTACGATTTCCATTACCAATTCCTCCACGGCCTCTACCTCTCATCTGATTTTGAAACACCACATTTCCCTACTGCTGCTGTGGAAAATTTCCCTGCATCCTTGTTTGTGCTGCTTTAATCTACATCACCATTGCCTTGTCCTTCAACTTTCTCTGCTTCAATTCAGTCTTGTCACTACAGTACTTTGCATACTGCAGCACCCCATCAATCGGCTTTGATTGACAGCAAATCAAACGACTCTTAATCATCTGGCTAATTTCAGGTCTCAATCTTTCCACAAATCTAAACACAAATGCATCATGTCTTTCAGTTCAATTGTATCCATACCACTGTAATGCTTAAATGCCTGCAACAATATCTCATAATACGCATGTAGTGACTCCTTTGCTTCCTGAGCTGTCCTGTCTATTCTCTGCCAGTCAATGTTTTTGGGCAAAATTCTCGTCTTCAAAAATTAAATTACTTTATAGTAATATTTCATTATGTCAGGAGATGGCGCACCTGTAGTCTGGTCTCTCTCTGGTTCTTTTGTTGGCCAATCTATACTCCTCTTACACTCCATCCACAGATCAGCTGGAACTATATCTCTAATAGAGTGTTCAAGTCTTCCCAAAGGCACTTTGCAAGCTTCACAAGCCTGTCTGTCTGTGCTGATACCATTCTACTGGCTTCTCTCTCAACCTGGGATAATCATTGGTAAAGGACAGAATGTCACTTCTGCTCCAAGGAACATGAACAAAATTCCCTCCTGGAAGCTCTCTCATTGGTAAGATTTTTACCGGATCCTTGCTTTGCTGCACATTTGCAGTCAGCCTTGCAGAATCCTTTTTCCTTTTTATCTCTTTTCTTTGCCCTTCTGCCTTCCCATTTATCTAAGGCGCCCCATGTCTGGACACTTTGGAGTAACTCCCTAGGATGTGCCTTCCTTTCTGTGGATCTTGTGTGTTCAAAGTCTTTTGCGTCACAATCTAACCTGTAACTCCTTTTCAAATGCTTTGTTTTCCCTATTTATATGCCATACTTTTCTGCCCGGTCTGCTAACCTTTGATGCACATTGCTCACTTCCCACGTAATTTTCAGGCACAGATATCTCAACTCTGCTTCTGTGTAGGACTCTAATCTGTTCACACCCATAGTTCCCTCAATGAGCTCACCTGCTTCCATTCCTAGTCTAGTATAGTTCAAGTACTCCTCTCCCCTGGGAGCACTCTGCAGGGAATTCAGCTTGTCTAACCATTCAGTCAATTGTTGGGCAGTCAAACCTTGCAGCGATATATTGTTGGCCTGAGCATGTGGCACTTGTTGCACAACTGTATTCGGGGACTGCGGCGTCAGTAATTTCAGGCTGTGACTAACATTCGACCCTATCACAGTATCCGGAGGAACTCCGAATGGGCTAAGATCTAGCAATGATCTCGATCCATCAAGGGTCTGTCCCAGAGGAGAGACTACTTGGATATTCTCATTAAGTCCATTAAGTCCTCCCCTCATTGACTTCTGACCCAGGACTCCCTGTCCATTTGCACTGTTTTTCTCTTGTGCGAACAAAGGTGCAATCGGAACAGTAGTGACAGGTAGAGGTACAGCATCTGGGCTTGGTCTAACACTTAAGTTCTGTGGTTGCGTAGTTCCCATATTTTGGCTCATCAGTACAGACATATCTGTCTGGGTATTGCAGTGTACTTTGGCATTACTTGTGACCGCACTTGAGGTAGTAAAAGTGGAGCTGGCTCTGTCTGAACCAACATCGGTTTCGGAAAAACCTGTCCTGTTGGCACTTTTCGGTTCGTGGAAGGTTCCACTATAGGGACGTCAGGATAAATTCTCGGGACATTGGACTGTGGCACCTGATTTTGTGCTACCAGAGTAACAGGTGCGTCCAGACTGCTCTGCATTGGGCTCTGTGTCATACTGGGGTTAACCTGAACTGGACTCATTGTTGCGTTAACCTGTGTCGGTGCTGAAGGATTTACACTAGTGCTTTGACCACTCTCTTGTGCTGCATATGATGGGGGACAATTTCTCAATAACTGTAAAATAAACTTATCATTGTCTGACTCTTCCTCAAATATCAATGATCCTCTAGAATCTTTTGGTCTTTGCTCTCTACTCTTTGAAGGGCTCCTGTTTGTTTTTCTGGTAGCTTTCCTTCCTTCTCCTTGCTGTGTTATGAAATCGCTGGGAATGACTTAATCCCCTGTAAAGTCTTGGTTCTCCAAAATTTCTGATCACTGTTCCACCTGGCATCTGCTAGTGTCTTCTCTGCCCTCCTCATCCTCCTCTCGAATTTCTGTTGCTGTTGCTGTCTGGCTACTAATTCTCACCCCGCTAATGCCTTGAACTGTGCTGGTCTCGGAGGGGGTTTTAGATCATACAGCACCCTCCTTAGATGCTCTAAGCTCCTCAAATTAAATGTTCCATGGGTAGGAAACACTAAACTCCCATTCTTCTCTGTCACTTTGCACCATTGCTTCAGCCAAGACATGGCGCAGCACCCTTTTCTTCTATTACAATGTAAGCTGGTGTACCTTTGGTTGTGCAATATCCCCTATACTATTCATAATGTGCGTATCTTCTTTTAAAGCACTCTTTAAAGCTGTGAAACATTTCATTTTTGTGGCCTTATATTATTCAAAATAAAGAAGTGACTTTTAATCTCAGAATTCTCTTCACCCACCTTCTCGTTTTATGGACGGCTAACAATCCGTGTGCGACCCTTCTCACTAACCAATCTATTCCAGTGCAGCTCCAATGACGTCACACTCACATGTACTGCGGCTGACAAAGTCTTGCGGCTTGTCCTCCCAAACTCAGAATCACACTAAACTAATGCAATTTATTGTAAGCATTAAAACAAAAATCAAAACCCAATTTGTCCATTTACTATAGGTAGGGTAACACAATCGCTTCAGAAACTTTACGGATTTTTCACTGATGGCGTTTCACTCTAGCAGCTACTCCTTCTTTCCCAGTTTCTATGATTCGCAAGCAAAATTCGACCCGTAAACTTTAATCTCAACTGATCAGTGGATCTGTCCTGGTGCACATAGGACTCACCAGATCTCAGTCAAAAAATTATTTTGCTCACTTTGACTCACACTCTGACTTGTCGACCACGCCCGATCGACCTGTTAAATTACAACAAAAACCAAGTGTCTCATACTTTTTTCAATATACTCTGGAGTCTTAGACTACGCAGGGTTCGTATACCAACAACCACGTGGACAATGTTTGAGCACAAAGTGCCACACACATGTGAAGTTTGACAACTTCCCTGCTCTCACACTTCGGAGTACACACACTCCTACTACTTGAAAAAGAAAAAGGGAGCACACTGCCTTGCATTCAAGCGGAAAATAGCCCCAAGGCATCATGGTAAATGCAGTCATTTAAATATAAATAGCGAGAATTTTTCAAACAATGATTCACCCTAAGTAGGTGCAGCAAGTGCTGTATCGCTGTAGAAAGTCTTTCACCTAAGGTAGGTGCAGCGAGTGCCGTATCTCTGGACACGTGTTTCTGGCTTTCGGCCGTCATCAGCAGAGAGCGTATGTAACTGAAGGGGTCGCTTGAAATGCTGCCAAACGTCTTCACAGGTTTTTGTACCACTCAGTAGGCACACAGGTGCATCGCCAGTGCTCGTCAGCAAGAGGCTCACGGGAGCCGTCATTTAGACATCCAAAAAGAAAAAGGGAGCACACTGCCTTGCATTCAAGCGGAAAATAGCCCCAAGGCATCATGGTAAATGCAGTCATTTAAATATAAATAGCGAGAATTTTTCAAACAATGATTCACCCTAAGTAGGTGCAGCAAGTGCTGTATCGCTGTAGAAAGTCTTTCACCTAAGGTAGGTGCAGCGAGTGCCGTATCTCTGGACACGTGTTTCTGGCTTTCGGCCGTCATCAGCAGAGAGCGTATGTAACTGAAGGGGTCGCTTGAAATGCTGCCAAACGTCTTCACAGGTTTTTGTACCACTCAGTAGGCACACAGGTGCATCGCCAGTGCTCGTCAGCAAGAGGCTCATGGGAGCCGTCATTTAGACATCCAAAAAGAAAAAGGGAGCACACTGCCTTGCATTCAAGCGGAAAATAGCCCCAAGGCATCATGGTAAATGCAGTCATTTAAATATAAATAGCGAGAATTTTTCAAACAATGATTCACCCTAAGTAGGTGCAGCAAGTGCTGTATCGCTGTAGAAAGTCTTTCACCTAAGGTAGGTGCAGCGAGTGCCGTATCTCTGGACACGTGTTTCTGGCTTTCGGCCGTCATCAGCAGAGAGCGTATGTAACTGAAGGGGTCGCTTGAAATGCTGGCAAACGTCTTCACAGGTTTTTGTACCACTCAGTAGGCACACAGGTGCATCGCCAGTGCTCGTCAGCAAGAGGCTCACGGGAGCCGTCATTTAGACATCCAAAAAGAAAAAGGGAGCACACTGCCTTGCATTCAAGCGGAAAATAGCCCCAAGGCATCATGGTAAATGCAGTCATTTAAATATAAATAGCGAGAATTTTTCAAACAATGATTCACCCTAAGTAGGTGCAGCAAGTGCTGTATCGCTGTAGAAAGTCTTTCACCTAAGGTAGGTGCAGCGAGTGCCGTATCTCTGGACACGTGTTTCTGGCTTTCGGCCGTCATCAGCAGAGAGCGTATGTAACTGAAGGGGTCGCTTGAAATGCTGCTAAACGTCTTCACCTGTGCGCCATGAGTGGTACATTAACCTGAGAAAACATTTGGCGGCATTTCAAGCAAGCCCCTATACCATGCTGCACCCGGCTGATGACGGGCTAAACCCAGAAACACGTGTACAGGGATAAACAGCACTTGCTGCGCCTACAGAGGTGAAAGACTTTATTACTTTCTGAATGGACTACGAAGTCGACTGCATTTACCATGATGCGTTGGGGTTGGACTTTGTTGCTGGAGTGTAGGCAGTGTGCTCCCTTTCTTTGTAATTTACTCCTACTACTTGATATGGAGTACACAAACTCCCTAAACCTTCACAAACATCACAATTCACCTGCGATTTGCATAAGCTATGCAAGCGCAAAACCTACTTCATTCACACCGTCACTAGAACTCCGAGAACATCCTCAAACCATCATTGGCAAGCTCCAAGATTCTGGGAAAGTAATTCTAGGTACATAGGGGAACATTTTCTTTCCACTTTGTATCATCAAATCTGAAAACAAATCCAAAATTTCACCAATTCCTCCAAATCTGTGAATTATTTTGCTCTCTGTAGGGTATTAACCCTTACCCTACTATCATCTCTGGGGACACCTGTTATTTATCGCTTACAACCTCTAGGACCAAATACTCACCTATCTCTGGACAGTATGATGTGCTCTTAAAGAGCAAAACCATGTATCAGGCCTCCATGATTGGCTCTTAAGGAGACAAACCATCAATCTCTGATACCATTCGGTTAGCGCGTCAGACCTTATTAAATAAACTTAAAAGTGAGACACAAATAGGCGGCTTTTGAAGGCACTTTGGGTTTTTCCTCCATATATATCATGTACCAATGCAGATCAATACCATCAACAATCCCCATGACCTCTCGGCCATGAATAACCACACCGTTATGTAAAAGTTAGAATGTTTATTTCCCTATATTAAGAATACTAATGTCACGTAACTTAGTTTCAAAATCAAATGATAAACATACAGAAACAATACTGGTTGACCAAGGCGGCGAAAGAATAGCAATCTAATCAAAGCTTGAACTACTACACATTCTAAAGTTACAGTGCAAATTAATAGCAAGAATAACTGCACAAATGATATTACATACATTTAGATTCAGCAAAGAAAAGACATCAACTGTTATTACATGTAGCAAACTTAACCAGTGAGAACCCTAACTAACACCAGATTAGAATAGCATGTTTGGTGAAAATGGGAAAACGAGGAGGAACTTCCAGAGAGTGTTGCCAATGAGGTTCCTCACTAAGACTTCAGGCTAGCAGAGACATTCGTACTTAAGCACAGACAAACAGAGAGTTAAAGCATACGTGGAGGGATAATACTGCCTCCACGCCTTTAATAAAATCAAGACTTTCATTCACTTAAGCTAAAAAAATCTCCATTCAATTACAAGACCCGGAGGCTCCTATCGTGCTAGTTTAAAGCATAGCAACAACATTATTAGGAACATGGGAAACAGGTTTACAATAGAATGTTCTAAAAGTGGAAACATTTGACCAATCAGCAGATTTGAGAATGTCATCTAGACTCATTGGGGCCCAAAAAGCTTTAGGTGCCATAGCACCCCTAAATATTGAAGTATTAATGTTAAATAAAAACCAGACTAGAAAGGGTTACAAATGCCCTGGGAGAAGGAAATAGGAGAAAGAAGGTGGGCCAGGGGGTGTTACCACAAAAAATGGAGGCATGCAATCTTCTGATGTAACAGGGAGAAGCAGGAGGCAAGCCGAGGCAGATCGAACGAGGAGAGGGAGGGCGGACGCATGATTTCGGTCGAGCTGAGCAAAGGTTTAAAACAGCCTTGTGAGAAAGCGCTTGATGCACACCAGGCCTGGTGCGTCTGAGGAAAGAAAATGAGCTTGGCCGGTGTGAGGAGTTTCTTTACAGTAATGTGCCATGCAGAAGTAACAGTCAGCGCGCAATGCAAAGAGAGGCTTAGCGAATTGCCGTACACACAGGGAAATGCATGAATATCTTAATAAATACCAATAAAACATGTACTTTAAAGTAAAGAATAGCAATTTTAGATACGCAGAAAAATGATAAATATAAAATGATATGTATGTAATACTTACTTTGACTATGCGCAGTAAGAAAAGAGGGCTTGTTGCTCCCAGTCAAAATATTTATAGTATTACCCTGATGTGAATGGTTGTTTTTTCTCTTTATGACAGCATTTTATAGTTTTATTAACTAAGCATGCTGGGAGTTGTAGTTTATCTTGGCTGCTATTATAATAAAAGCAAGAAATGTGGAGCATAATTGGAGCCTCTGGTCTTGTAATAAAATACTAACCATCTGTTTAGTTGGACGATTCTGCAAAGGCCCAAACCTGATTCTTAAGTAGAACTTTATATGAAATGTCTGTCTTCATTTTTAACACGGCCATTCAATCTTTGTTTTACTTCAATTATCAGTCAAGGAGTTATTAGGGCCACATTTTAAAGTGCTTTCTCTCACATTTACTGTTTAAAGTATGTATTGATAAGGGGAAAAACATAGGCTTTAGGTGATTTTTCTATTTTTCTACTGGCAGATACATTCAAATACCTGTCATGCCGGTATAAATTGGCCAAGTAGCAACCCTAGTCCCAAGTCAGTCAGAGGTTACTGAACTACACTGATATTGATCCCCAAACTCTATATCTAAGCAGCCCTCTTTAGCTCTTGACTCTTTCTCAGAATAGTAAACTAGTGCTGTCCAAAGCTTACGCAAGGAGGTGATCAGCGTTAGACACTACAAATACATTTAATATAGCAATGCCATTCAAGAAGGTTAACACTTCCATCAGTGTTTTAATTCAGAAAAAGAAAACATACATTGGAAAAGATGCTTCATATGAAATAATGATAGCCAAACAAACCAGCAGTTCCAAGGTCCTACTTGATCCAGATATTATTCCAAATGCTACTGTGGTGCTTAGAAGCTAAGAGCTTTAAAAATCTCTTAGTCCTGAAGTCTACCTCAAGCAAAGATGAGCTGAGGTCTTGGTAGGATGCTGGTCCAGTGTGTGGTGTTCCACCTATGGTGTTCCACCTTATACTGGGTCCAGGCAACCCTTATCAGATAGTGTTACAGTATCCAGATAGCCAGGGCCCTCCTGTGGTAGCAGTGGTGAGCAGCCAAGATATATCTAGGAGGTAAGTGAAGCACTTGCACTATCACAGTAGTCACACAGTAACTAATCACACCTGAAAGGAACCACACAATGTTGCAAAAACAAAGGTACTTTATTACAGGGACACCAAACTAGATTACTACGGGCAACCCCCCTTCTTGGGGTACGTACACACAAAATATACAAAGGTAAGTATTAGGAAATAGCAAAAAATAGCAAGGGCCCTATGCGGGTGGGCAAACTATACACTAAAAAAGTGGGATGCGATAATGGGTCCCTCACCTGAGGATATGGAGTAGTTGGCCAAGGGCTAAGAGGGCGAGTTGAACCCCAATAAGTAAGTGTCTAGAAGACCCCCAGTGACCTGGAGAGCAGAGGTAAGTTACCTTATCGTCCCATAGGCTAACATAAGCTAACATAGGGACTCGTAAATGGAATATTACAAAAACAGGACCAGACCGGTGGAAGAGGACCTACAAAAGAAGGGGACAGAGTCCAGTCCCTGCAGGAGTGTCCAGGTGTGACAGGAGGCAATGCCCACCCTTCTGTGGATGATGATCCGAGTCGAGGGTGGATGAAATCCAGCTGCGGAGTCAAGGAGCTGCAGAGAAGTCTCTGAAGTCACCTAGGAGTTGTCCCTTGCTGGTCACTGGATTGCAGATGGGTCAGTGGTCAGGAGGATCACCAACAATCACAAGCAAATGCAGTCGGAGCTGTTGGAGATTTGCTGAGCTGAAGAGGACCAGCAAGGTCCTGGGGACTCGAACCTTGGAGGGGAGTCCAGGCTGACCCTGAGAAGACAGGAAAGCCAGCAGAAGCAGTCAGAGCCCCCACGAGCAACCCACTGGCAGCAGGGACAGTAGGTCAAAGTGAGGCCCAGGTAACACAGATGAAGAGGTGTTCCACGTCGCTGCAGCAGCAGAGAGGAATCTGTCCTTGCAAAGGTAGAGTGCTGGGGGCCGGGGCTACTTGGAGCCTGAAGATCCCTTGGAGCAGGAGTCAACAAGCCTTGGTTGCTGCAACAGTCACTGTGCACAGGGGTTCTGTCTTGGAGGAAGAGGCAAGAGCTCACCATCTCTCAAGTTGGACAGAAGGCAGTGAGGACCCTTCAGACCCTTCAGACCCTTCAGACCCTTCAGACCCACCACCTGTGTTGAAGAATCTTTGCAAGTCCAGAGGACAGCAAATCCCAGCAGCTGGATGTTGTTGCCCTAGGTGCCTGCGGATGCAGGGGAGTGACTCCTTCACTCCAAGGGAGAGTCCTTATTGCTTCTTTGGTGCAGCTGAAGTCTTGCTGACCCCCGAGGGCGCACAGCCATAGAAATGTTGCAAGTTGCTGGCAGGAGCAGAGGAAACAATGTTGCAATGAGAGGTCGTCTCGGTGTTGCAGTCTGATTAGGTTCCTGTGAAGTCCAGCAGCGGTTGCAGTTGCCAGGAGCAGAAGAGGTTGTTGCAGAGGAGTCCTAGTGAAGTCTTTCTCACCAAATCTGGGGACCCACCAGCAAGGGAGTCCCTAAATAGCCCAAAAAGGGGCTTGGTCACTCTGCAAGATGACCACCTATCATAGGGGGTCACTGACGTCATCTGCCTAACCTGACCAGTCAGATGCTCCCAGAGGCCTCTGCACATCTTGTTTCCAAGATGGCAGAAACAAGTGGCTACCTGGAGGAGCTCTGCCCACCACCCCTGGGGTGGTGATGGACAGGAGAGTGGTCACTTCCCTTCCCTTTGTTTAGTTTCCTTCCAGAGCAGGGACCGGAGGTCCCTGCACTGGTGAAAACTGGATTATGCAAGGAGGGCACCAAATGTGCCCTTCAAAGCAAACAGGTGGCATGGGGAGGCTACCCCTCCACAGCCCTGTAACATCTATTTCCAAAGGAGAGGAGGTTAAACCCCTTTCCCACAGGAAATCTTTTGTTCTGTCATCCCCTGCTTGAGCTGGTCAAGCAGCAGGAGGGCAGAATCCTGTCTGAGGGGCTGCAGCAGCGTGGGCTGCTCGCAGACCCTTCAAGACTGGTAGGAGCAATACTGGGGGGGGTCCTCTAAGGAGCCCCCAGAGTGCATGGAATCATGCCACCAATACTGGCATCAGTATTAGGGTATGATTCCAACATGTTTGATACCAAACATGCCTAGGTTCGGAGTTACCATTATGTAGCTGGACCATAGATAGTGAACTATGGCCAGTACATAGCTAAAATGGCTACAAACAGAGGTACCTGCACCTTGTCCTTTGGGCAAAGGCCTTACCATAGGGGTGACTTACAGTGACCTGGTGTAGTGACCAGCAGTGAAAAGATGCATGCACCTTTTCACGCAGACAGTAAATGGCAGGCCTGCAGACACAGTTTGCATGGGCTCTCATGGGTGGCATAATACATGCTGCAGCCCATGGGGACCCCTGGTGTACCAATGCCCTGAGTACCTAAGTGCCATGTAATAGGGACTCACAGGGGTACATCAGTATGCCTATTGTGGGTGTAAAGAGTACCAAGATAACCAAATTTAGAGGGCAGAGTGTGTCCTGGTTTGTAGAATCCCAGAGAAAACAGTCTAAGCACATTGACAACAGGCAAAAAGTGGGGGTAACCATGCCAGACAGACATTTCCTACAGTCTTTTTTGAGAATGATTAAATTTTATTTGTAGAATTTTATTTATGGTATCTTTTAAACGTGGTGACATAAACTTAATATACGTGTAGGCTGATGTATAAGATCACTTAATTTTGCTGGGACGAGGGCTGCCAATTTACTTTTGAATTCATAAAGTAATCCATTTGTAAATCCACTGTTCTTAAGCGACAGAAGTAACTGGGTTAGGTGCAGTCTTGCCACAAAAAGGTTAAAGAAGGAGAACAGTAATTCCCTTTGTGTCAATGGCTCTGTTTAGCAATGATAGTGAGATGGCAACTATTAAATTTGGTTGGGGAATATATTTTATCAAAATGAGTGCCCATGAGCCCCTAATAGATTTGAATTCCACTAGAGGCATAATAAAGGTATATGTCTTGCATAATGAGAATGCTTTTATAAAGTGTATGCCACTATAAGAGTATAGTTAGGCAGTCAAAGGGCAGGCAAGCAATTAAGAGCATTACAGCAGCTTTTTGGTCTTGTGGTTCAATGCCTGGTAGTGATTGTGTGGAGGAAGAATGGAAGCAGGGCACAGTTGGTAGCTCAAAAGATGTGCAGGATGTCTACTTCTGAAGGGTAGAAGGCAGACAGTACTACAGCTGGTGTACAGATCAGGGTTGAATATTATTGTGCTTACAGTTATCTCGGCAAATGTGATTTTCTTGGAGGTGTCACCTATTCTGGTAAGTTAGTCTGTAGCTGTCACAGGTAGGGAATTTTGTGTTTTGGAGTGGCAATACAATACGGCCCTGGGGGAAGGCTAATGTTTTTTGGTCATGAAACCTGGAAGAGTGCCAATAAAACTCATATAAAGAGTCTGTTACCTATACTGGTATCCAGGAATGGACATTCAAGCAAAATGCAAAATGTTGTACCACATTGTGTCCTGTGTGAGCCAACAAACACAAAGCAAATGTTTTTGGGACATATACAGGAAGGTAAACTTACACATGAATAAGTCCACACATGTAAGTTCACTCTACTATAAGTAACATTACTACTTTAGGCTATTCACCATTAACAAGGGTAAAGCTATTCATAAATGTAGACATACATGTCCCCACTCCCTGAATGCAGGGAGTGGAGCCTATTTTATTAGTGTAACTTGTAACTTTTCACGTATAGGCGGATATGTCTGTTAAAGGGGGAGCTTTTTCCCTATGGTAAATTATAAGGAAAAAATGTCAAGTTTATTAAAGTTTTGAAAACAATTAGAAAAAAATATATTGTGTTAAATAGTAATGTTAATTTTATATATTTATTTTAAAAGTAGACTAATATACAAAAAGTAACATCATTATTTACATAATTGTAAATATAAAAAAATAGTTATTCTGGATACATTATATTTAAAATAAAATTATTTTTATGAATTTTATTTAAACAAATCTCACCTGAAGTAAAAAAAAATTATTATGCATTTAAAATGATTTAAAGTGATGTAGAAAATTATCAATCATTTACGTAAGTTTGAAAATATAAATGTTGCATTCATGTTTATATCTGAAAAAAACGAATAAAATATTTAAAAATAAATTAAGAATCTTTTCATGTTTAGAACTTTTCAACAATAAATAACATGCAATTATATTTTCAAACAGTTTAAATCATTTCATTAATTTTAACTTGAGTTCATATGAGGTTTATTTTAAGCCCCTACCTCCTTTATTTTCTATGGGAGTGTGTTGCAGTACCTGAGAGTGGACATGGGTGAGTCTGGACTTACTCCCTCCTGCTCTGAGCCAAAGTATATTTATGACTGTTTAGGGTCTTTTTTGGCTGTAATAACTATACAAGGGCAATTTGTGAATAGGAAGGGGATTTACTCTTTTGTTGGTGAGCACATGTCGTTGCCATGCATTTGCCCCCCCTCTTCGTAATAAGTATGCCTCATTTTCCAGTCACTCCCCTGTCCCTTCAACATTTACTATTAAAACATACACCTGTGTGTGCAGATTTTTCCACAGTCAGGGCAGAGAACTCTGCACATAAAATATAGGTGATGCGGATGTTTGTGAACAGCATTTTGTAGTACATTAGTAGTACTATCGTAGTGCTGCTTAACATAGTACAAAATGCAGTTTGTGAATTTAACCTTTTGATTCTAACATTACTACTTGTACCATTCCACCCCACCCACTGAGGAGTAATAGTAGGATGCAGCAGTAATATAAAACGTAATAGGGTGATAAAGAGGCACTTGAGATTCGCCATTATCATTGGGGCAATGACTGAGTAAAACAAAAGGATCAAGGATGAAGTCACTAAAGGCTTGATTTAGATCTCAGTGGAGGGGGCACTCTGTTGCAATGGTGACAGATATCCCGTCTGCTGAAATCTAAATAGCATAGAACAGTGGTTCCCAACCTGTGATCCGGGGACCCCTGGGGGTCCGCGAAGCCTCCTCTGGGGGTCAGCAAAGACTCCTCAGGGGGTCCATTACTGCTTAGAAAATTAAATAATATTAACATATTAGGTCCCCAACTTTCAGTAATGACTCAGTGAGGGGTCCCCGGATTTCAATTATGATTCAGTGGGGGTCCCCGGGTTCCATTAATGATAAAGTGGGGGTCCACAGAATTCTAAAGGTTGGGAACCAATGGCATAGAAAACAATGGTATTTAGATTTCAGGGGATGGGATATCCGTCATCGTTACAATGGAGTAACCCCTCCGCCGAGATCTAAATCATTCCCTAAGCCTAGGTACAGTGACCCTATGCAGATTATTAAACGTAGAGACCTGATGCAGATTGTTGAAGTGCTGTGCAATTTAGTGAATGTGACGGAAGGTACGGTGTGTGGTATACACACAGCTGGTCTGAATGAAACACTGAAGGAATGAGAGAGGGCATTTAGGTTAAGGTGATGTGTTTGAAGAGGCATATGTGGAGAAAGAAGGTAGTGTAGAAGCCAGCAGAGTACTATTAGGAATGCAGGTTTATGTCGTTATTGGTGTAGATATTGCTATCAGTAAGCTGAGGTAAGAAGGGAACTTGCAAGGTTGGTGTAGGGAACACAGATTTACTAACTCTTCAAGGAGAGTGTGGGAGTGGGAACCATGAATCTGGGTAGGAATGATTGAGCGACTATATTTGCACAAAAGGTAAGACAATGCTTAATGAAAAAATTAACATTAAGGGGGTCATTACAACATTGGCGGTAAAAGCCGCTTACCGCCGTGCAGAAGACCGCCAATACACCGCCGCGGCCGCGGAATTCCGCCACAGCTATTATGACCCACATCTTGGAATCCGCCGAAATTCAGACACCCACACAAGTCCGCCACACCAAAGGTCAGTGATAATCCGGCGATAACAAATCCTCCACCGTCACGCCAACAGAAACACGCCTTTGCTATTACGACCCACAAATCCACGCGGTGGTCTTTCAACCGTGGTATTCCATTAGCAGTACACACCGCTGTGCTCAAAATACACACACATCTCCAAAACACCGCCACATTCGACAATTCGAAATACACACACCTGATACACATACAAACAACACTCCCACACACCCAACACAATATAAAACACACACCCACATCACCCACAAACCCCTACGACCCAAAATCAGAGACAAAGGCGACAGAGAGAGAGAGCACAGCAATAGAGAACCCCACCACACAGAGGCACAAAACACCATCACCCACACAACATCCACGCACAAAATTCCACACACCACTACACATCACCACACTCATCACCACATACACCACCCCACACATCACCTACACCACCCCATGGCACGCCAAAGACACCCCAGGTTTTCCGAGGAGGAGCTCAGGGTTATGGTGGAGGAAATCGTACGGGTAGAGCCACAGCTATTTGGATCACAGGTGCAGCACACCTCTATAGCCAGGAAGATGGAGCTGTGGCGAAGAATCGTCGACAGGGTAAACGCAGTGGGACAGCACCCAAGAAATCGGGAGGACATCAGGAAGAGGTGGAAAGACCTACGGGGGGAAGGTGCGTTCAGTGGCCTCCAGGCACAACATCGCGATTCAGCGGACTGGCGGCAGACCCCCACCTCCTCCCCCACAACTAACAACATGGGAGGAGTAGGTCTTGACCATTATGCATCCAGAGGGCCTCGGAGGAGTCGGTGGAGGAATGGGCACTTGTAAGTCAAATCTCAACTATCATATCCCCACCCTACCTGCATGCTATCACACACCCCCACCCTCACCCCCTCCCCTATCAGTTCAACTCCTCACTAATGTACTAATAACACAAACCACACATCCCAACACCAAGCCCTGCATGACACAACTAAGCATGGACACCCATCACTAAAGCAAGCCCACTGCACATACCCATAACACCCCCGAACCATCATCACACAAGCCCCCACACAGGAATGCTTGCACTGGGGTACACGCACACCCACCCATTGCACACCATGACACACACAGATGCAATAATCATGCTTTTATACCCCTGCAGGACCACTACGTAACGTCACCAGACAGGAGGGTCCAGACATGTCCACTCCACCCCCAGAAGAGGCCCACAGTGATGACAGCAGCTCTGGCCAACTGGATCCAGATGACCAGCCCGGACCATTGTGGGCCTCGGGACAGTCGGTTCCCCTCGCACAGGCACAGCCCAACACTGACCTTCCACCCTCTGGTAACAGAAGCACAGCACCCACCCAGCGGGCCCATACCTCCGTCCCCAGGACATGTCAATCAGCTGTGTGTCCACCACTACAGGGAACCCAGGATGACCCACCACCCCAACAACAACAGGGACCTGGGGGCAGTGGTTGTGGGCACACGGTCCAGGGGACGGAGGCACATGAACACAGGGGAACTGGGAGGGATGCCGTGCGACAGGGGGCGGACAGGCCAAGGGAACCCACTCTCCACGAGGCCCTCTCCTCCATCATGGGAGCATACCACCACTCCCAGGAGACGATGGCTACGGTCCTGGCCAAGTTTCAGGAGACCCAGCGCATGCAGGAGGAACAGTATTTGGGGTTCAGGGAGGAGCTCAGAACCATCAGCTCTGCCCTGGGCACCATCGTAGGTGTGCTGAAGGACATACAAAAGACCATGAGGGACACCGTGGCACTCCAAGGGGCCCCTGACACTAGCCTGGACGATGAACTGCCCACCACCTCCGCCGGCGCTAGTGGACAGGACGCCCCGCCACAGGACTACCACACCAGCATCCCACCCCCTGCAGACGGAGAACCACCCCGCAAGCGGTCCCTGAGATCCAGGAACAGGACAGAGCAAGATGGCAAGACCCCCGCCAGAAAATTAGACCACCCTGATTGTCCTCCCACTGTCCCACTTTGTTACCCTGTCCAGATTGGAACTGCCCCAGCTCCACTTCCTATGCCCATGTGGGCAATGCACCTGCGAGACTAATAGACTGGACTCTGCCATGGACATTTCTCCACCATCACCCATCACCATTTTGCCACCCCCTCCAATAATTAGAACATCAATAAACACCCTTGAACCACAAAACAATCTGGAGTCAGTCTGTGATTTTGAAAATGTGTATTAGCTATGACAGTGACAAAATCCGTTCTCAATAGTAATGTCAACATACCTATGTCACACATCACAAGTCCATGAAGGATGCAAGCAGATGACACACGTTGGTAACCACACCTGTGAAACCGTAATGGAAATGTATCACTCAGTTAGCAGATACTACTTGAGATTGACAGACAGGATAGAGGTAGAAGTGTGAAAGTGAATGTAATAGTAAAATAATTGTTCTCACCTGTGTGTCACTGGAAATATTGCTGTCTGACAGAGTCCCTGTTGTCAATGTCGTCTTCCTCTGCTTCCTCCTCATCACTGTCCACAGGCTCCACAGCTGCCACAACACCGTCATCTGGACCATCCTCCTGCAGAAAAGGCACCTGGCGTCACAAAGCAAGATTGTGAAGCATCGAGCAGGCAATGATGATCTGGCACACCTTCCTTGGTGAGTAGAATAGGGAACCACCTGTCATATGGAGGCACCTGAACCTGGCCTTCAGGAGGCCGAAGGTGCGTTCGATCACCCTCCTAGTCCGCCCATGGGCCTCATTGTAGCGTTCCTCTGCCCTGGTCCTGGGATTCCTCACTGGGGTCAATAGCCATGACAGGTTGGGGTAACCAGAGTCCCCTAATAGCCACACACGGTGCCTCTGGAGTTGACCCATCACATACGGGATGCTGCTATTCCGCAGGATGTAGGCGTCATGCACTGAGCCAGGGAACATAGCATTTACCTGCGAGATGTACTGGTCTGCCAAACATACCATCTGTACATTCATCGAATGATAACTCTTCAAGTTCCTGTACACCTGTTCACTCCTGTGGGGGGGGACCAAAGCCACAGGGGTCCCATCAATGGCACCTATGATGTTAGGGATATGTCCCAGGGCATAGAAGTCACCTTTAACAGTAGCCAAATCCTCCACCTGAGGGAAAACAATGTAGCTCCTCACGTGTTTCAGCAGGGCAGACAACACTCTGGACAACACGTTGGAAAACATAGGCTGGGACATCCCTGATGCCATGGCCACTGTTGTTTGAAATGACCCACTTGCTAGGAAATGGAGCACTGATAGCACCTGCACTTGAGGGGGGATTCCTGTGGGATGGCGGATTGGTGACATCAGGTCTGGCTCCAACTGGGTACTCAGTTCCTGGATTGTGGCACGGTCAAACCTGTAGGTGATGATTAAATGTCGCTCCTCCATTGTTAACAGGTCCACCAGCGGTTGGTACACCGGAAGATTCCGCCATCTCCTCACATGTCCCAGCTGAAGGTGCCTAGGAAGGACAACAGCGACCACAGAGTCAACAAATTCTGAGGTATGTACCCACAGCTACACAGAACACGACACTAAATACAATATCCTTCCTGTATGTGTGTTGAGTGTAGGCATAGGTATGTGTGACGCAGTTATAAATGAAGCCATGTGGGCCCCTGAAATGGCGGATGCCTGACCTCTAAAGTGGGACAATGGGATGTGAGGTAACTGCGCTGGTGTTGTACACCGTCGCGATAGGCGGTCAAATGCCCCGGCGCAATGCTGCATTGGTTAACATTGGACCCTATGGGTCCCAGGAGCCAATGACGAAGTGCGCTGGCGGTGATGATACGCAGCACCGCGGACGTGACTGCCATTTTCTATCTGTTGAATCACTCGATACCTGACCTTCGACAGGAGAGGACCTACACTGCAAGTGCTGCTGTGACCTCGGTCTGGAAGAGACAATGGCTGGTGCATCTGGGGAAAGGGCCCCTGCCTTCACTGCACAGGAGTTGGGGAAGCTCATGGACGAGGTCCTCCCCCAGTACACGCTACTCTACAGTCCTCCAGACCAACAGGTAAGTACACAGGGAGCACGCTGTATGGGCTATGCCTGGGTGGAGATGGCTGGATGTCAGTAGGAAGGGGGCAGAGTCCTGCGAGCATGAAGAAGTGTGATTGCATGTGCCACATGGCAAGGGCAGGGATGTGGGCCACTCACTTCGACGGTGCTGTTGCTAATAACTTCTCGTCTTCCCCTGTACATGTCATGTAGGTCAGCGCCCACCAGAAGAAGGGTATTTGACGTGCCATCGCCAAGGATGTCCGGACCCTGGGGGTCCACCAGAGACGGAGCACCCACTGCCGTAAAAGATGGGAGGACATTCGCCGCTGGAGTAAGAAGACGGCGGAGGCTCAGCTGGGGATGGCCTCCCAACGTGGGAGAGGTGCCCGTCGAACCATGACCCCCCTGATGTTCCGGAGCCTGGCGGTGGCCTACCCTGAGTTGGATGGGCGCATGAGGGCATCACAGCAGACACAAGGGGGTGAGTACACTCACATTCTCAGGACTTAGTGCACAGTGGAGGGGTCTGGGTGGGGGAGGAGGGCTGTGGGTTTCCCTACGCCAGGGCGAGTTCCGTAGGCTAGGCCCCTCCGGAATCCAGGTCATGTGCCACTCCACCCCACCTCTGTAGAGTGCCAAGTACAGGTATACATGCCCCTGTGTCATCTATGTGGGTAGATGACACTCATAGCCATGTAGGCCATTTCCCAGGAACTGCATCTGTAGAGGCCAAGAGCACGGCGTAGTGCAGTGGGCTGCTGTGTCTGTATTGTCCGCCAACGGTAGCGGTAAGCCATGCACTCAACCTGTCTTTCTTCTGTTTCCCCACCCCTTTTTGTGCTCTCCCTGTTCTTTTGTGCATCAACATCATCAGGTGGAGGTACAGTGGCACCGGAGCACGAGAGGGCTGCATCCCACATGGCCATGGAGGGCCACACCACGGACACAGAATACACCAGTGGGACGGAGGGCGAGGGGAGCTTCACGTCGGTCACCGGATCAGCAACCAGCGACACAGACTCGTCCTCCGATGGGAGCTCCCATGTGGTGGCGGCACTATCTGTTCCTCCCACTTCTACAGGTACAGCCGCCACCCTCCCCTACCAGCACCGCCCTCCCAGCAGCCCCTCAGCCTTCGCTCTGTGCCCGCTCATCCAGGAGGGTGGGCATCACCTTCGCCCCAGGCACCTCAGCCCCTGCCCCTGTCACCCCTGCTGCCCTCAGTGAGGAGGCCATTGACCTCCTCAGGTCACTCACTGTTGGGCAGTCTACCATTGTGAATGCCATCCAGGGTGTAGAAAGGGAGTTGCAACACACTAATGCATTCTTGGAGGGCATTTATTCTGGTCAGGCTGCCCATCATTGAACCCTGCAATCTCTGGCCTCAGCACTGATGGCAGCCATTGTCCCTGTGTCTAGCCTCCCCCCTCCAACTTCCTCCACCCAGACCCAATCCCCTGTACCCCAGCCTATCCCAAGCACACCATCAGACCAGTCTGCACACCCCTCAACACACAAGGGCAGCTCAGGCAAACATAGGCACCACACATCCCACAGGCACTCACACAAGCATCACCCACATACAGACACAGCAACATCCACTGCCTCCACTGTGTCCCCCTCCTCGTCGTCTCCCTCCACCCTCCCAGTCTCGTCTACACTCTCACCTGCATGCACTACCACTAAAGCCACTAGGACTCGCACCAGAACACCCAGCACCACACCCCGCTCACCTGCACTCACCACCCCCACTACCATTTACACATCCCCTGTGTCCTCTCCCAGTGTGTCTGTGACGGCCCCTCCCAAAGTACACAAACGCAGACACCCACACACCCAACATCCATCCGCCTCACGACAGCCTCCAGAACCTGCACGCAAATCATCTAAAGTTACACCTCCTACAACCACCTCCTCTTCCTCCACTCCCAGACCCCCTCCAGCTACCCATCCCAGTGTTCGTCAGAAACTTTTCCTGAGCAACCTTGACCTCTGTCCCACCACCCCCACCCCTCCAATTCATAGGTCCCGTACTAGCACCTCAGCCAAAAAAAGTCCGGTACCAGTGGTGCGTGTTAGAGGTATGTGGAGTGCACCGGCCACCAGGGCAGCCAGTGTGACATGGAGCCAAAGCACTGCCAGTCCACCCCCTGTAAAGCACCAGAAGTTGGACAGTGCCCGACGGGAGAGGGTGAAGACTCCTGCCGGCAAAGCCACCCACAAGGGTCCCGGGGGGAGTGTCGAGTCAGCTGTGACCCCTCCCAAGGTGGTGAAGGGGCAGAAGAAGTCTCCAAAGTCTGGTAAGAGCAGCACGGCGGAGAAGGCCGCCATCCTCCTCGCTGGACAGGACGCCACCGCCAGCCCCATCGTCACTGGTCCGGAGACCACCACCAGAGTCAGTGCCCTGGAGGGCAGCACTACCGACCACCGCCAGAGTCAGTGCCCTGGAGGGCAGCACTATCGTCACTGGTCCGGAGACCACCGCCAGCGTCAGTGCCCTGGAGGGCCCCGCCAGCCACAGCCCCGCTGGGCACTGAGGGACCGTCATGCCACACACCGCTGCACAGGTCAGAGACAGCAAAGTCAAGCACCTCTGAACATGGCAAGCACCGCTGAACAGGGCAATCACCGCTGAACAGGGCAAGCACCTCTGAACAGGGCAAAGACCGCCATGGCAAGCACCGCTGAACAGGGCAAGCACCGCTGAACAGGGCAAAGACCACCATGGCAAGCACCGCTGAACAGGTCAGAAACTGCAAAGTCAAGCACTGCTGAACAGGGCAAGCACTGCCGACTCAAGCATCGTTAGCCCATGTGCGGCTGGGACAGTGACGGACCTGGGACCGTCACGAGGAGCGTGATGCACTCTGGGCACCAGTCCCCCTCCAGAACCAGTGGGGAACTGCATCCACTACCTGGATCATTCACAGGATGAAGCACTCTGGGCACCAGTCCCCCTCCAGAACCAGTGGAGAACGGCATCCACTACCTGAATCCTTCACAGGATGAGGCACTCTGGGCACCAGTCCCCCTCCAGAACCAGTGGAAAACTGCATCCACTTGAGAGACTGTGGCTTTGCACTCCCCAGGATGGTACAGTGGGCAACCCACCCACTGTAGAGACTTGAGAGACTGTGGCTTTGCACTCCCCAGGATGGTACAGTGGGCAACCTACCCACTGTAGAGACTTGAGAGACTGTGGCTTTGCACTCCCCAGGATTGATCAGTGGACAAACCACCGACTGTAGAGACTTGAGAGACTGTGGCTTTGCACTCCCCAGGATGGTACAGTGGGCAACCCACCCACTGTAGAGACTTGAGAGACTGTGGTTTTGCACTCCCCAGGATGGTCCAGTGGGCAACCCACCCACTGTAGAGACTTGAGAGACTGTGGCTTTGCACTCCCCAGGATGGTCCAGTGGGCTACCCACCCACTGTAGAGACTTGAGAGACTGTGTCTTTGCACTCCCCAGGATGGTACAGTGGGCAACCCACCCACTGTAGAGAATTGAGAGACTGTGGCTTTGCACTCCCCAGGATGGTACAGTGGGCAACCCACCCACTGTAGAGAATTGAGAGACTGTGGCTTTGCACTCCCCAGGATACTTCAATGGGCATGGAGCCCCATCGTGGATCTGGCTTTGCACTCATCCGGCTGAGGCGCCCCCCCTTCCCTTCCCCCTGAGGTGCCTGTTGTATTTCTATCTGATGCCCCTGCAGTGTTCTCTCCGTTTCTGGACAGGTATCGTGTGTGGCCCTCGCCCATGCATTTTGGGCCCAGTAGTCCACGGACATTGAATTGTGCATACCTGCACTACTAATCGTGATGTATATATTTGGAATGTGTATATATTTCTGTATATATGAGCTTACTGTATTTTTATACATTACAACCGTTATACTGATTCCCTTTTGTCTTTGCATTCTTCCGGGGGGGGTTGTGGGTTGTTCTGTGATGTTTGGATATGCATTGGTGTGTGTGTTGTAGTGGGTGAGGTTGGGGTGGGGGTGGGGGTGTTGCGTGTGTGTGTCCCTGACGTTTGCCTCCACCCTCCCCTATGTCGTAGGTGCAGTACTCACCGTTGTCTTCGGCGCCGCCGTTGATGATGTTCGTAGAGGAGCAGGAAGACAAGCGCAGGGAGTATTTGGAGTTCGGGCTCCATGGTGCCCTCCTTCCTCGTGGAGTGTGTTAAGGTGAGCGTTTTCCCATTGCAAAAGCTGTTTCCGCCGTGTTTTTATCCACGGTGAATCCGCCCCGGAAAAGGTGGCGGATTGGCCTGTTGTAATACTGTGGGCGGTACATTGTCTCTCGCCTGTCTGTTGGTGGTGACCGCCGCGCTGCTTGTCTGTACCGCCGTGGCGGTCGGAGTGTTAAAGTGGCTGTCTATGTTGGCGGTTTCCGCTATGGTCATAATTCCCTTTTTTTTCCGCCGGCCTGTTTGCGGTATTACCGCAGCTTTAACACCATCCGCCAGGGTTGTAATGACCCCCTTGATCTTTTTGCTGCAATAGGTTATCAATTATTATTCTTTAATGTTTTTAAAGGAGGATGTTGTGTCACTTCATAGTTTTTCTCTTCTGGGTACGTCCTGAGAGGAGGCTTGCTGCATGTGGAATGCTGTATGTCATGTTATAATGTAGTTATTTAGTTACAGTATTTGTGTAGCATGGGCCATTGGTGGCACTCGCAGAGCAGCATTTGCAACTCTTGTTGCACCTGTTTAAAACAGAAAGCTTTACCAAATCCCTGATGGAGGCATGTGAAATTTCAAGTCTGGAGCCTCTGGGCTTTGATTAGTTGGAGCACCAGAACATCAAACATACATGCCTGATAGGTGGTGCTTCTCTATAAGACTCCCGTAGCACTTACCAAACAAAGAGGAAATCATGGTAGGCCACAGATCTGTCCATGAACAACTCCTGAAGTCTAGAGACGGAGGTGACTGAGACCTGAATGGTGATGACTAAGACATGAGTGGTGGCTAAATCCCTTGAGTATAATTGTGACACGAGAGGACGGAAATGTAGCAGAATAATGTGTTGGTGTGTACTCTTTGGTGGGTCGAACAAACTTTGGATAGGCAGACGCACCACTATTATTTATTGGATTATCTTTAGGTACCTTATCTCCATACCAATTATTTTCTAGTTAACCTTATAGCAGTGGTTCCCAAACTTTTTCGACCCGTGGCTCCCTTGACCTATTGGCCATTGGCTGCGGCTCCCTGTTATGTCACTTTTTTTGACGGGTGGGGGGATGTAAGCCAGGATTTGGGAGCACTTCCATTTTTCTTCCTAAAAAATAATTGGGATGAAGCTGATAAAGGGCTTCTGTGATAGGGACTTGTCTTTAGTGGCTTGGAGTATGCACTGCCAGTAATCTGCTGCTGAAGGCCAGTGCACAACATTTTTATCACACTCTTTCTGCCTGCCATTGACCTTTCTCCTTGTTCCTGGCAAGTTAAAAAAAAAATGCACATTAGTATTTTTGATCTCAGATCCTCCAGCACCACACTTGGAAGTCCCATATATGACAATAGACCTGATTCAGGCCTCAAGGGGAGAAATACATTCTCCCGATTCTTTTTTTTTCTATTTCCCGCTTTCCTCTTAAATGTTGAAATTTTTGTAATTTCATGATTACCCTCTTTTCTTGAGTAGCTGCAGAACACTGACAGAAGTGACATTCTAACATTGTCCTGATTGGGCCTGACCCTGCCTAAATGGACATACTCTTTATTTATTAGGCAAGACGTCATGTGCTAGTCCAAACCACTCCAGACGCTGACAGCTGTGGCTTCCATAACATCCCCACATGGCATTCCCACATGGGTTACTCAGGGCTGCAAATGGACATTGCAAAACCCTAACAAGTTTGATTTTTGCACTGTGATTCTTTCTTTATCATACTACCGTACGGCTCTGTTCTAAACATAACATCTTTATAATGGAGCCGTATAGTAGTATGAAAGAGAAAGAGTCGCAGTGCTAACAGTGCTTAATTTGAGCCAGTGCTTTCCGCAGGGATTAATCTGAGCAGGTGGTATCCGGTTTTCTGCATCAGACATTTAGGAAGAGCAAAAGATACATATGGGAAACGTGGAGGAAGAGAAACTAAAAAGCATCACTAAGGGAGAAAGTAGAAAGCTGCATGAGTGAGCTGAAGGAGTAGGGAGTGGCTGTAAATGGATTAAAGTGGCCCGAGAAGGCTCGCACATTTATATGCAGCATCCGCTTGTTTCAAAAGAGAGCTTTCATCACCATCACATTTTTATCTACAAATTAAGCACTGGGTATACAGTGGGGGGCACAGCACTTATTTTTAAGGACTGGCACTTAGGCCCATATTTATGAAACGTTTGTGCTACATTTGCATTATTTTGTGACGCAAAAGCAGCGCAGATGTACAAAATATACTTATATTTTGTGAGTTTGCGCTGCTTTTGCATAAAAAAATTACGCAAATGCGGCACAAACTTTTCATAAATATGGGCCTTAGTTTTCTGCATCAGGCATTTACTGTGAGCAAAGGCACATATGGGAAGGATGAAGAAAAAGAAGGACGTAAAAGCTCCACATTGGGAGAAAGATGCAAGAGTGAGCTGAAGGGGCAGGGAGAGGTTGTAAATGGATTGAAGAGGCCCAAGATGGCTTTAGGATTACTGCTGCCTCAATATTCTGTGCATGCATATTTAACTGCAGCAGCCACATGTTTCAGAGGAGAGCTTTCAGGCATGTTTTTATTTATAAATATTTAAACACTGAGTGGAAACAAATCAAACTTGATGGTTTTTACAATTTACTATGTAACATTGCAAAACCCTAACAAGTTTGATTTATTTCCACTGTGATTCTTTCTTTTTAATACTACGTTTCGGCTCCATTCTAAACGTAACTTGTCCTTAGAATGGAGCCGTACAGTAGTATGAAACAGAAAGAATTGCAGTGCAGATAAATCAAACTTGTTAGGTTTTTGCAATGTTATGATGTCTATTGTAAAATCCATCAAGTTTGATTTGTTTCCACTGCAAGTCTTTCTCTGTCATACTACCATGCAGCTTTGTTAGCTGTACCGTAGTATGAAAGAGAGACTCGCAGTGGAAACAAATCAAACTTGATGGGTTTTACACTTTACAACATAACATTGCAAAACCCTAACAAGTTCGATTTATTTCCACTGTGATTCTTTCGTTTTCATACTCCTGTAAAGCCTCATTCTAAATGTGATGTATTCTTAGAATGGGGCCCTACGGTAGTATGAAAATGAAAGCATTTCAGTGTTCCTTAGAAGTGTGCGGCGCCCCTGGTGAGTTCTGATGGCGCACCAGGGAGCCACGGCGCACACTTTGGGAAACACTGGTTTTACAGATTGTCCAGTAAGGTTAGCCTATTCCCTTTGTGGAAACCCCTCCCCATGCCACCTACTTACGAACGGATGACAGAGGACCATCTCTCCTTGCTCCATCAGGAAATGTTGGCTCTTTTGGCCAAGGGAGCCATTAAGAGGGTGCCCGCAGTAGAAGTAGGTCATGGTTGCTGTTACTGCTACTTTGTGGTGCCCAAAAAGGATGGAGGTATTCTTCCAATTCTTGACCTGCAACTTATCAACTTATTCCTGAAGAAGAAGTTCAAGATTCTCACCTTAGCTCAGATCCTGTCTGCCCTGGACCCTGGAGACTGGATGGTAGCATTGGACTTGCAGGATGCACATTTCCAGAGCCTGTCTTGCATGCCTACAGGCGTTTACCTGCAGTTCATGGTAGGCCAAGAGCATTTTCTGTTGGCCTCACCAGTGCCTGCCAAATGTTCACCAAGGTGATGTCAGTGGTTGCAGCACATCTGCAGAGGTCCGGGGTTCCAGTCTTTTCCTAGTTTGACAATGGGCTGTTGAAGGCAGGTTCACCCCAGGCAGTCCTGTTCCACCTCCAGACTATGGTGGACCTCCTCACTCACTAGGGTTCACTATCAGCATGCCAATATCACACCTGACTCCCTCTCAGATGCTCTCTTTCATCTGAGCTGTTCTGAACACAGTGCAGTTTTGGGCCTATCCTCATAAGTGTCCACAATATTCAGTCTATGATGGCCTTTCATAGCTCATCTACAATTAAGCTTGCTGATCCCCTCCGGTGCCCTAACACTAAAGAAACCTTTTACATAAATACAACCCAGGCGTCTCTTAGGTTGTAAAGGGAAGACACCTGATTTCATTCTGGAACAAGACCACTATTGGTACAATTACACTGGCCATTAAAAAAAAATCAATATATAGCAGCATCTTACGCCAATCTGTAAGCCCCCATTAAGAGTAACTATCATATTTCACCAGCCTTAGTTCCTTAATCCCTTTCTTACTCCTTACCTCATATGTTACTGTCCCCACAATTAAACTGCGTAGACACCTAATAGATTTCCTTTCTGAAAAGGAGGTCAATGCCATTTAATTTTTTGCTTTCCAGACTAATGTTGTTCTTAATGGAAATGTGCTTTTGGCATTGTTTTTGATTGTTAACTTGCTTTTATTCACTGATGGTACAATGCATCACAACCAGTTGAGTGGTTGCAGCGTAACTGCATCAGTCATAATAGTAGAGCTTAGAAAAAACATCCAGTCATGTCATGTATACAATGTCTTATTTCATCGAAGTGAGCCCCTGGGTCTTCTAGGCCTACCACATGGGGAGTTCATTGGTTTGTGTTATTGTTTTCCCATATGTGTTTTGCACCCACTGGAATGGAGATATAAGGAAACATTCAAACAATTCAAATATTACTAAACAGATAACGATGAACAATTGTGGCAGCAGCATCACAGTGCGTGTTCAATCCCATGAATCATATAAAAGGAGAGAAGGGGGAATGTGTGGGGTTAGGGAGGTAAAATCTACCAACAACCAATCCTCTCCATTGTAACTGGGGGTCCCTGGCGGGGTACTGTATGTGTGGCCAGAATACTGGGGACTCATCTGCTCGGTATGTGTATCTCCTCAACAAACCCTGGTGACAGGGAGGTTTTGGTTCCATTTGTGTAGGTCAACAATACTCAGAGGATGGGGGCATGGCACAGGGAGTGTCTGGTATTTTTTATATCTCTCATCCTCTCACCGGCTCTCCCATCCTGGCATTCGTCTATCTATCTATCTATCTATCTATCTATCTATCTATCTATCTATCTATCTATCTATCTATCTATCTATATACATATAGATGTATATACAGATGTATATATAGATAGATAGATAGATAGATAGATAGGTAGATAGATAGATGCATGTTTTCTCACATGTGACCTCGCTCCCCTCCCCCACCTGTACAGTTTCAGAGGACTGGGTTAACTGCATCAGCGGCAAAGTCCGGGGACGTACCATCACTCGACACCCGTGAGTGTCTAGGGGATACAATCTGTGGTTCTCTCCACATATCCAGGTCTCACTCTGTATACTCACCAGGGCAGACCAGTTTTAGTCTCCTCTCCTCCGCAATCCCTCATTCACAGACAACTGCTCTTCATTTCTCCAGTGGGGGGTGGAGATTGGTCCATTGCATTGCAATATGCCGTTTGGCCAGCACTAGGCCCATAAAAGGCAAACATATGCCGCAATAGGGTCCATTTTTTGGGAGATGGTAGTACACCCAGTAGGCAGTGTTTCATCGAGGACTCAATCTGGACCTTCATTACTTTCTTTAATTTGCTTAGTATCTCGGCCAAGTAGACCTGTAGCTTCATGCATTCCCAAGTCATGTGTAGGAATGATGCTGGTTTGAATCCACAGCAGGAACACTGGAGGAATGTGTTGAGTTGAACTTTTGCAACCTCTGTGGTGTAAGATAAGTACGGTGCAGGAAGGAGCAACTTGCAGGGCTTTGTCGGTGCGGGGGCGCATGGGTGTGGGTGAGGGATCGGAGGGGCATGGGAGAAAATGAATAAAAAATTACAAAATAAAAAATCACTTACCTGCTTTGCTCCCGCGCCGCTCCTCTCCCGTCGCTGCTGCAGGCACAGGCTCCCAGCCTGCCCTGCGCCAATCCTGATTGCTCAGAGCAGTGTCAGGATTGGCTGGGAGCGCCCAGCCAGGGCGCTCCCAAGCAGACTTGGAGCCTGTGCAGGCTCTCTCCAGCCCAGCAACTGCATGCATATAACTGTGTTGCTGGGCTGGAGAGAGCCCTGTGCGCATGTGTGTTTGGTCGGCCCGAGACGGCCAACCAAACACACATGTGCTCTGAGGGGAGTGCACGGTGTACTCCCCTCTGCTCATCTACCTCAATGCTCCGCCCATTTCACATGGAAAGGATAATAAACTCTGTGAAAGGATTTGCAGAGGTTGCTGCTGGTGGAGGGGTGATGCTTCTCCACCAAAACGGAGGAGCCACGCCTGGGTGCAGGTAATGGAACTGTGAGTTTGAACCAAGCGTTGCTGGCCACCGAGCAGATCAGTGCGATCGCCCGTCTCCATTCCCCATCTGCGAGGGGTGTTGGCAAGTCCTCTGACCATCTATCTCAAATCTTTGACATGTCTACTCTGCGGTCCATTTTCAAGGCCTTATATATGCGAGGGATCATCACTCTGGTAGCGCCAAGTTACAGCAGGAGCCGCAATGTATGCAACTTCTCGGGCTCTGCTGGGAAGTTAGGCTATATCTATTGCATAGTTTGGGAGATCTTGGCATATTGTAGAAACTGGCCTGGTGGTAGCTGATGGCATTCCTGGGCTTCTTCCATAGTTAGAAAAACACCATTAAGTATAGGTCTCCATCTGTGGTGCACCCTCCGGTGTACCATCTGGACAGGTCCATCACTTCTTGTATCTGTCTGAAGACTGGAAGCCACTCTATTGGCAATAATTTCACATATCGGGCACTGCGGAGTACCAGCGTGACCACTTGCTTCCATACCTCTGCAGCCTGATGCACTATAAAGGGGGACTCGGTTGGGATCCTTGATCCCCTCATTAAATATCCTGGAAGGTCTGCCGCTCCCTCTCGCTCCTTCTCGCTCCCTCCCATCCAGCCCGGAGAGCTGTTTTTCCGGTAGGGCCGTCTGTGAACCACTGTGCAGCGTATTGCAGTATCCAAATGAAACGAATACCGGCGCCAGACCTATCTCACCCAACACATACCATATGCATTCCAAGCTAAGGGTGTCAAAGGCTTTTTCGATATCAAGTGCGACCGCCGCCTGTGTGTCCATGCCCACCATTGAGTGTAGTACACAAGACAGTCTCCGCAAATTCATAAGTACCCCAGCCTGACATGAATCTGCATTGATCTTCATGGACAAGGTGTGTCACGACACACCCCAGATCCATCGCCAGGGCCTTAGCTAGTATTTTGGTGCCTACTCCCACATAGATAAGGGCCTGTACAAACAGGGATCCTTTGGGTCCCTGCCTGGTTTGGGAAGCATGACAATCTGGGCCTCTAGCATGGACAGTGGCAAGGAAACCATACGTCTGGATTCCTGAAGTGTCTCCAGCAAATGTGGTAAAAGGATACCCGTAATATCTGGTCAAGCTCAATCAGTAACCCATCTGGACCCAGGGCCCTGCAGCGTGCCATAGCGCCCACCGCCTCTTGCAGTTCCTTCAACTGGAGATCCTCCTCAATACCCTTACTATGAGCCTCAGTGAAACAAGGCAGTTCTAGACTCGTCAAGAATTTCTAAAGTGTTGCTGGAGCGACATGCAGAACTCCATTATAGAGTTTCCCAGGTGTATCCGTTTCACGGTGTAGTAGTTGTCTGTATTCGATCTGGGTAAGTTATCAAGTCTGTCCCATATGTTCCCAAGTCAGTGTTGTGCCTGTAGTAGGGACTCATGGCATGCCCCCAACTCTGGCAATGACTGCTGAGGGTCTGTCATGACTCCCTCTGCTTCCTGTAACTCCCTCTCAAGGTGGTGCCTTGTGCCTCCAAGTTTGGAAATACATTCACCATGAGTCACCACTTTTAGGGTGTCCCATTCGAACCCCCTCATTGCTGTTGATAACCAGTTTGTGTCAAAGTACCCTCATGCAGCTCCTCCTTGAATAGAGTATCCTTCAATGCCTCTGGCCATAATCGCCAAAGGGGGACTTTCGGGTGAATCACACCTACCTCCCACTTCAGCAACACTGGGGCATGGTCTGAGAGGAAATGGTCTGAACCTGAGGTACCGCTGATGCCATTTCACCAGAGATCAAGAATCTATCAAGTCAGCTATATGCCTCGCAGGCAGAGGTGTAACATGTGTATTCTCGCACCCAGGGGTGTGTCTCGTGCCACACATCTATGCAGTGCAGGCAATCCATCACCACATGTAGGGCATCTGTCATGTGTGGTTTGGGGCGTGGCTGTGGTGGGTGCCTGTCTAGGCCACCATCGAGCATGCAGTTAAAGTCCACGGGCCCACAATAGAAGGTACACTAATGTAAGGGATCAATTCCTTCTCTAGTTCCAGGTAGAAATCGGCATCGTCCATGTTCGGGACATAGACATTCAGCAGGCATACCTCCACACTATCTAATAGGCCATGCATCACAATGTGTCTTCCATTCACATCAGCCTGAAATCCCTGCACCGTAAACTATCACTCTCTGGGCATAAGATGAATATGTGGTGGAGTATAGTTGGCCTCTCCTCTTTTTCTGTACTCTGTTTATCTCGTTATCTAGAAGATGTGTCTCCTGAAGTAGAGCCACATGGACCCCATATCTGCAGAGGTAAGTCTGCACTCTATATCGTTTCACATATGAATTGAGCCTCAAAAGTTCCATGTTATGAACTTAAATGTGTTTACCATCTTGCTTTACAGATCCCCCAACCCTGTCACTGCTATCCAGGAGCCCAATTGTCACTGCTGCCACACATAAAATGAACTATGCAAGGATTCTCCTCCCCCCCCACCACCCACTGGGTAAATACAAAAAATCAACATGTGTGTCCCCAATCAATGTTAATAAACCCAAATTCCACCCCATATTATAAATACACAAAACAACTTTGAATCTCGATCAAGGTGAAGGTAAGTGAAGGGCAGTATGCTTGAAGGGTTTTTGGAACAAATTTCAGTTTCCACACACTGTAGTCACTCTACATGCATCCATACACTCTCATTCTCAGAACTGCTAACATCGAAGGGGGTCGTGATCCAGGCCCCGCAGCTGGTTGGGCGCCACGCAGCTCACAACCTCTTTCAGTATTTGCACTCACGCACACTTCTCAATAAATGTCATACATATACCGCTCCTACTCACTTAACAGTCGTTTTCAAACACACAGGTATAGGGGGATTGGCCCACCTGAATATCTTGCACCCGTGTCATGCTCATTCATGAAGGCAGATTATTATTAGTATGAAGGAGTCCCTGCAGTTCTAGCATAGCTTTTGATCTTAAAGTCCAACCACATGGTGTTCGGTCAGTGATTCGTACCATCTATGTTACCCACCACTGACAATCAGTCTTGTAGATTCCAGGGACCCTCGAAGGGTATGATCGCATACAAAAAGCTGGTGTTGCTATCTTCCGAATTGGAGGCCATTACCTCCTCCACTAGTGCTCTTGCCTCCTCTCTTTCAGATCTCTGTTGCCCAAGGTCAATGGGGTGTCTTTGGGTCCTCCCGTGATCCGACCCCGAACGCTCCAGGGCCAGGGTTCCATCGAAGCGGACCACCACACTTTGGGAGGATCGAGAAGCCTGTCCTCTGCTCTTCTTCTTCCCTTGTGCCTGCCAGGCTGTCTGTGACCTCGCGAGGTGGTCTCCATCTGTCCTCGGTGGCGGAATACAGTCTTCCCCTCACACCTTGAGCCAGTCCCAGACTACCTCTTGGGTAATGAAGAAATATGTACGCTCCGCATGGAGAACTTTTAACTTGGTCAGATTAAGCAACAAGTATTGGAGTCCCATAGCTCAAAGTTTCTTTTTCACACCACCGACAGATGTCCTCATTTGGTGAACTTGGCGGGTGCAGTCAGGAAAAACTTAAGATTCCCCATATGCCGTACAGCTCGAAGAATGGAGCCACAATCACTATAGTTGAGTATTTTTACAATTATGGTGCTGGTGGCATCAGAGTGAGGGCTTGGTGTGGTCTCTCCACCATGAAAAGTGGGGACAGTGTCACGGTTGGGCATGTCTCCCTGATTCAACACTCAAGGAAATGTTTGGGTGTCTGGCATTCTGCATCCTCAGCTTTACGCTCTACAGTGTCTGTTTTGGCTGAAAAATTGGTGAAAGCAGTTTTCAGTGAACTGACCTCATCTTGTAGCATGTTTACGTGTTGCTCTGTGGCCAGTGATCTTTTTACAACTGTGCGGAGATCCACCCTCAGTAGTTCAACATCGAGATAGACGCCGTCTATTTAAACTTTCCCACTGTGCTGGATGCCTCTATCACTGCTAGGATGATTCGTGTCTCTGAGACATCCAGTGGTGTGTCTTTATCCTCAGATGACTCCCTACGGGGGCGTCTCCTCTCCCAGGTGCTCTATTTGCTGTGTATTGGTCTATTTCCATTTGCTGCCCTTCTCTTTGACGGCTATCTTTCCCCTTGATGTTTGTGCCAACAGAGGTCATATTGGTGGGATCTGGCAAGCAGGGGCAGAGCGTTATATCTTTCCACACCTACGGGCAGCAAGGGCAGCCCTTCCAGGCATATTGGGGTGACCTCTCTTCTGTCAGGGCAGCACACAGGAGTGGCATCCAGGTCCCAATTAGGTGTCTAGGAAGGCCTCACCCACGCCTTCTTTTCCAGAATGTAAATCATGGTGGAATTAGTTGACCCCCTCTGTAGCATGGTGTAGGATAGTCCCCTCTTTCTTGGCATGGCTACCCCCATTCTCTGACTGTTGTCAGTGTGTTTAACTGTGTTTACTGGGATCCTGCTAAACAGTACCCCAGTGATTATGCTCTCTCCCTTCTAACTTGTTAACTTGGTTACGTTCACCCCACATGTGGCATACTGGTGCCCCCATGTATGTCCCTAGTTTATGGTACCCAGGGCATTGGGATACCAGGGGGGATCCCCATGGGCTACAGCATGTATTATGCCAACCATGAGGAGCCCATGCAAAGTGTATCTGCAGGCCTGCCACTTCAGCCTGCGTGAAAGGGTGAATGCACCCTTTTCACTACAAGTCACTGCACCAGGTCACTGTAAGTCACTCCTATGGCAGGCCCTCCTAGCCCACAGGGCAGAGTGCAGGTACCTGTGTGTGAGAGCACCCCTGCACTAGCAGGGAACTCCAGTTCCATTTTCATGGACTTCATGAGTGTGGGGAAGCCATTTTATGCCATTTTATGCGTGTACTGGACTTAGGTCACTACCTATGTCCAGCTACATAATGGTAACTCCGAAACTAGGCATGTTTGGTATCACACATGTTGGAATCATACCCCAATACGTTTGCCAGTATTGGAAGTATGATTCAGTGCACTCTGGGACCATTGCTCCTACCAGCCTTCTTCGGTTTTCCGGGCAGCCCAAGCTGCTGCCACCCCTCAGACAGGTTTCTGCCCTCCAGCTGCTTGAACAGCTTAATCCCAGGAAGGCAGAACAAAGGATTTCCCTTAGGAAATAGGTGTTTCATGGCTTGGGTGGGATACCCTCCCTGTGGTACCCTCCCCAAGCCACTGGTATGCTTTGAAGGGCACATTTGATGCCCTCCATGCATAAACCAGTCTACACCAGTTCAGCGACCTCCAGTCCCTGCTCTGGCACGAAACTGGACAATGGAAAGGGGAGTGACCACTCCCCTGTCCATCACCACCCCAGGGGTGGTGCCCAGAGCTCCTCTAGAGGGTCCCTGGGTTCTGCCATCTTGAATCCAAAGTTGGCATCGACATCTGCGAGCATCTGAGTGGCCAGGTCAGGCAGGTGACATCAGAGCCCCCTCCTGATAGGTATTCACCTAGCTAGGTGACCAATCCCCCTTTCGGAGCTATTTAGGGTGTCTCTCTTGAGGGGGGTCCTCAGATGTGGCTTGCAAGATTCCAGCAGGACTCCTCTGCAACTTCTACTTTGACTTCTAGCCACTGTAACCAGGACTGGACCCTCCAGGAACCGACAATCTGCATCCAAGATGAAGACTTTGCTTGCAACATTGTTTCTACGCCTCCTTCCAGCTTCTGCAACATTTCCCCGGCTGTGCATACTTTGAGGGCATCAAGTCTTCAGTCTGCATGAGAATAAAGAAGGTGTCACGACTCACGTGCTGCTTGCGCCTGGAATTTGCAGATCTGGTGGCGTGAATCTTCAATGTTCGGCTTTGGCCCAAAAAGGGGCGACTCTTTCTGGTAGCCACGGTGCTGTAGGCAATGGAGACACCAAGAACAGACCGTGCCCTTCAGAAAGTAGCGCCAGAGGGAAAAACCCCTTCCAAAGGGGAAAAACCTCCAAACAGGAAAAGTCCTGGAGAAAAACAAGAACAAACAAACAGGAATCCAAAAGGAGCAAAATTCAGAAAACACAGAATGCTGAGTCCAAAACCAAAAGGCAAGGAAATCAGGAGCGAAGTCACCAACTGAGCAGAAAGTGTTGCAGCGCAAGGAAAGAGGAAAAACACAGCCCTTATATACCAACAAACAGGAAGTGACCCACAGGAAGTAAAAGGACACCATCTTAGATAGGGAAACAATATATAGAACAGAATAGTAGAGGAACCATAGAGAATAGGGAACAAGGAATGCTGGGAAAGCACAGGAATCTGGGAAGGAGGAAAAGACATAAAGAAAGGCACACAACAGACTGCAAACAGAAGAAAGGACAAGGAAACGAAGAAAAACAGGTAAGAGGGTTCAGAGACCCCTGGGACAGTGAAAGGCAGAAGGAAGAACGAGGCCCCAAGCAAATCTGGGGCCTCGAAACGCGCAGGAGAGGCTGGGGGCGCGCCGCGTCTTAATAACGCGGTGCGCGGCCCGAGCCGAACGCCCGGCCGAAGTCGAGCTCTCGGCTCGCGCCGCACCGCGCGGCGCGACAGTAGGTCCCCCTCCCGAAGGCCCAGGTTTAAGAGGGAATAAACAGTGAAAGCGTTGAGTCAGGAGAGGAGCGTGAACGGAAGAGGCATCTTCCCATGAACATTCACTGAGAGGATAACCCTTCCAATGAATCAGATACTGAAGTCGTTTATGAAAAAGACGAGAGTCACAGATTTCCTGCACTTCATATTCAGGAGCATCATTCACAAGGACAGGAGGTGGACAAGGAAACTGACGTGAGTAAGGATCAGGCACATAAGGTTTAAGCTGAGAAACATGAAAAACCGGATGGATCTTCCATGTATGGGGTAAGTGAAGACGGACAGTGACAGGATTGACCAACTGGAGAATACGGAAAGGCCCATAGTAACGAGGTGTGAACTTGTTTTGAGAGAGACGTGAGGGCAAGAATTTGGAGGAGAGCCAGACTTTATCTTGCAGATGATAATTTGGATTGGTTGTACGTCTCTTGTCTGCAGCCTTCTTCATATACCTCTTGGTATGTAACAAATTAGATCGAATTAGTTTATGGAGTTGGAGAAGGCGTTTGGAGAAATAGTTAATAGCAGGTAGAGGAGAGTTGGATTGTGGAGAAGTAGGGAAAGAGGTAGGATGAAAACCATAGGAACAGAAAAAGGGAGTGACCTTGGAGGCACTATGGACTGAGTTATTGTAGGAAAATTCAGCTAAAGAGAGGTAAGTGCTCCAGTTACTTTGGGTAGAATTGCAAAAGCATCGAAGATATTGCTCTAGTCCTTGGTTCAGACGCTCAGTCTGTCCGTTGGTCTGAGGATGGAACCCTGAAGACAGGGCTCTATTCATATTCAGTGTTTTACAAAAATGCTTCCAAAATCGGGAGATGTACTGAGGTCCTCTATCAGAGATTATGGTATGTGGAAGTCCATGGAGACGGAAGACATGATCTATGAATATTTGACCTAGTTCTTGGGAAGTAGGCAGCTTTTTTAGGCCAGTGAAATGAGCCATCTTTGTGAAAGAATCCACTGTGACCATGATAACCCGGTTTCCTGCTGATGGTGGGAGCGAACACATAAAATCAGTAGAGATAGTATGCCATGGGGCCGATGGAACAGGCAAAGGTTGTAGTAATCCTGCCGGTCTGGTGTGAGGTATTTTGACTTGGGCACATATGGGACAGGCCTGAACGTATCTTTCCACATCCAGTTTCCAGGTAGGCCACCAAAAAAATCGTGAAAGTAATTCTTGTGTGGCCTTGATGCCTCTGTGACCAGCTACAGGGGAATCATGGCACATTTGTAATGCTTTCTTTTGCACCTTGTTTGTAGGGAGGAATATCAGGTCTTGGTAATAAAAATATCCTTGTCTTTTGTACAATAATGGTCTTAGTTCTTCTATGTCATGGTCCGATAGGTTGGCGTATTCTTGTTGTACTTCTTCCAGGAAAGACTGAGCCACTCCAATGATCTTACTGGGTTCTAGAAGATACTGGGATGAGGAAGGAGAACACTCTGGATATCGGCGAGACAGAGCATCAGCCAGAATGTTTTGAGATCCTGGAATATATGTAATATAAAAATCGTACTGACTGAAGAAAAAGGCCCAGCGGGCCTGACGACTATTCTGGCATACAAAATTTCTTAAACATTGTAAATTACGGTGGTCTGTCCTCACCTCAAATGGTTCCTTGGAACCCATCAGAAACTGCCTCCACTCAAGGCAGGCTGTTTTCAGAGCCAATAATTCCCTTTCAAGTACGGAATAATGTTGTTCAGCTGTGGAAAGGATATGAGACAAATAGAAAACAGGATGTTCAAGGCCATCATCCTCTTGTCGTTGGAGTAAGACAGCTCCGATGGCTCTCTCAGAAGCATCAGTTACTACTATAAATTGCTTGGTGGTATCTGGATGTCTTAAGATGGGGGCTTGGGTGAAGGCTCTCTTTAAGCTTTGAAAGGCTGCTTCAGCAGCCTCAGTCCAGACAAACCCCTTCTTTAAATTGTCCTTCTTTAAGGTGTGAGTTATGTGGCTAGTCTGACTGGCAAAGTCTAGAATGAATTGTCGATAGAAGTTTGCTAAACCTAGGAAACATTGTGTTTCTTTTATGGTAGAAGGAGAAGGCCACTCTAGGATAGCTTGTACCTTTTCTTGATCCATAGCTATGCCGGTGGGACTTAAATGATAGCCCAGATATTTGACTTCCGTTATGTCGAACTCACATTTCTCTGGTTTGCAAAATAGTTGATGATCACGAAGTCTTTGAAGAACTTGTTTCACATGGGAAGTATGGAGTTCAGGATTTCTAGAATAAATAAGAATGTCATCTAGGTAGATCACGACTGTCTGATTAAGTAGGTCTGAAAACACTGAGTCCATAAATCTCTGGAAGATTGCCGGGGCGTTAGTAAGACCAAACGGCATAACCCTATATTCAAAATGGCCAAATGGGGTCCTGAATGCTGTCTTCCATTCGTCGCCTTCTCTTATGCGTAAAAGGTGGTAGGCTCCTCGTAAATCCAATTTAGTAAAACGTTGGGCCCCTCTGATTGCTTCCAGTATGTCCCTGATGAGAGGCAAAGGATAACGATCCTTAATGGTGATTTTATTCAGACCTCGAAAATCCAGGCACGGACGAAGATCCTTAGTCTTCTTGGGCACAAAAAAGAGAGGGGCCCCAGCCGGAGACGACGATGGAACAATAAGACCACTCTGTATATTTTCGTCCAGATACTCCTTTAGAACTTCCCTTTCGGGTTCCGTGAGGGAGTACATCCTCCTAAAAGGAACAATTGTGCCGGGTTCTAATGGAATTGCACAATCATATTCTCGATGTGGAGGTAGCACAGGTTTTGACGGTTTTTGGAAAATATCCTGAAACTCCAAATAGTGGTCTGGGACCCCTTGGACCGTATTAATGGACATACCAGTGGCACCTTCAGTAGCTAAGGATCTTTTCGGAGACCAATACTTGTCGGAAGTAAAACAGTTCTCATGACAAAATTGCGAAGACAAAGAGACTGTCCGGGTAACCCAATTTATATATGGGTTATGTCTAATGAGCCACGGAATTCCAAGAATGATGGTATGGTTAGGGGACGTAATAAGATCGAAGGAGATGTGTTCTTGATGGTTTCCCACCTGTAGACTTAACATCAGGGTAGTGGTGTCTACAGGACCAGAGGATATCAAAGATCCATCCACAGTGTGTACCTGTTCGGGTACTTCTTTTGCTTGAGTAGGAACTAGGTTAGCAGCAGCCCATGTCTTGTCCATGTATATACCACTAGCACCACAGTCTAGTAATGCCATAGTCTTTTCTTGACGACCGTCAGGAAGTTGTAACAGGACAGGAAAGATGAACAAGGCAGTTGTATTGTCATTAAAGGAGCTGATGGAAGGTATAGCTGTAGATCCCGTCCCCTCCCTTCTTACAGAGGACGGGAGGTGGCGTTTCCCGAAGGTCTGGACGGACGTACTGGACAGGTACGGAGTATGTGACCAGCAGAACCACAATACAGGCACAACCCTCTCTTGCGTCTGTCTTCTCGTTCACTAGCAGAGAGCGGACCTCGGGTAGTATCCACCTGCATGGGTTCCCCTTCGATGTCTCTAGCAGGAGTGCGAGGTTCCTCGGAACGCTGCAGGTATGCACGTGAGCTACTTGGCTGGGTAAACCCTCTACTCCTTTTCTTTTCCGATCTCCGTTCCTGAAGACGATATTCGATGGACAGTGCTTGATCCATCAGGCCACGAAGATCTTCCGCTCTGGTAGAATGCACTAGTTCATCCTTTATTTCTTCTTTGAGTCCTCTACGAAATAATGTTACCAGAGTACGTTCCACCCAAGTGGTCTCTGCCGCCAGCTGACGAAAACGGGTTATATATTGCAGGACGTCTTGGGAGCCTTGTTGGATGTCGCACAAGGCTTCTTCAGCGGAGGCTTCCAATCCAGGACGGCTAAACATTTGTTTGAAGCGACTCACAAAGGCGGAATAGTCTGACAATACAGGGTCGTCGGAGGACACCATCGGGGTTGCCCAGGCCAAGGCTGGGCCGGATAAGGCACTGATAAGGTAACCCACCTTGGTCCTGTCGTGGGAGAATTGAGTAGGTCGGAAGGCGAAATACACCGTTAAAGCATCCAAGAACTCGCGAAGCTTGGTTGGTTCACCAGAGAAACAAGGGGTAGAAGCGGAGATTGTCGGAACATCACTGGTGCGGAGGGCCAAAGCCTGTCGTAACGCAGCATTTTCATTACGTAGTTGTTGCAACTCCTGGGCTTGTTGCTGAATCGTGGTTAACAGAGATTGCTCCGGATCTGCAGCAGCCGCCACTGTATTATCCATGGTGTTTGAGGACGTCGGAATGATTAGGCGCTGCAATCTGTCACGACTCACGTGCTGCTTGCGCCTGGAATTTGCAGATCTGGTGGCGTGAATCTTCAATGTTCGGCTTTGGCCCAAAAAGGGGCGACTCTTTCTGGTAGCCACGGTGCTGTAGGCAATGGAGACACCAAGAACAGACCGTGCCCTTCAGAAAGTAGCGCCAGAGGGAAAAACCCCTTCCAAAGGGGAAAAACCTCCAAACAGGAAAAGTCCTGGAGAAAAACAAGAACAAACAAACAGGAATCCAAAAGGAGCAAAATTCAGAAAACACAGAATGCTGAGTCCAAAACCAAAAGGCAAGGAAATCAGGAGCGAAGACACCAACTGAGCAGAAAGTGTTGCAGCGCAAGGAAAGAGGAAAAACACAGCCCTTATATACCAACAAACAGGAAGTGACCCACAGGAAGTAAAAGGACACCATCTTAGATAGGGAAACAATATATAGAACAGAATAGTAGAGGAACCATAGAGAATAGGGAACAAGGAATGCTGGGAAAGCACAGGAATCTGGGAAGGAGGAAAAGACATAAAGAAAGGCACACAACAGACTGCAAACAGAAGAAAGGACAAGGAAACGAAGAAAAACAGGTAAGAGGGTTCAGAGACCCCTGGGACAGTGAAAGGCAGAAGGAAGAACGAGGCCCCAAGCAAATCTGGGGCCTCGAAACGCGCAGGAGAGGCTGGGGGCGCGCCGCGTCTTAATAACGCGGTGCGCGGCCCGAGCCGAACGCCCGGCCGAAGTCGAGCTCTCGGCTCGCGCCGCACCGCGCGGCGCGACAGAAGGAATCTCTCTTGGAGTCAAAGAGTCACTCCCCTGCATCTGCAGGCATCAACTGCAACGACGACCCTGTGCACCGCATCTCCTGCAGCTACCAAGGCTTCTTTCCATCTCCTCCAAGGGATCTTCAGGCTCTGTGTAGCCTCAGCCCCCAGCACTCCTTCATGATGCACAGTTGTGCTGCGAGGACTCCTCTATGACTCCTGGTTCCTCTTCCAGTGGGTCTCCTGTGGGGGCTGCCTCTTCTTCTTTGGACTCTCTACCTTGCTGAGCATCCCCCTATGATTCACCCCATGGGTTGAGCCCTCCTAGACCTGGTTGGTCCCCTGTAGCTCCACTTTTTCTTCACCGTGACTTCTGCCTCTTCCAAGGCTTGTTGGTAGCTTTTCCATGCCACTGACCGACTGCAATTATCCATCCGGCGTGGGATGTCGACTGCATCCTCCAGGAACTATTCACTTGCTCCAGGGCTGCATTCCTTACTGTGTTCATCCTACTGTCGACCAACTCCTGCATCCACAGCTCGGTGGGTAGTAACTCCTACTCCTCCTAGACTCCTCTGTGACTTCTGGACTTGGTCCCCTTCTTCCACAGGTCTTCCTCTTCAGGAATCCACCACTGGTTTCTTGCAGTCTTGTCTGGGTGTTGCATTTTCTTCCTTTTGGGTGGTTTGGGGAAAATCTAGTAATTTACTCCTTTCCTCCTGGTCGCTAGGGGGCACTGTGGTACTTACCTTTGGGGTTTCCTAGTACCCTCAGCTCCCCTCAACACATTTCACTTACCTAGGTGGGGGTCTTGTGTTCGCAATCCATTTTGTTAGTATATGGTTTGGGCTCCTCCTAGGGTCACTATTGTCTTCTTGCATTTGCACTGTTTTCTATCACTTTCTATGCCTATTGCTGATAACTAGTGTACAGATGTAGGGTGTTTACTTACCACCTATTGGAGGGTTGCTATCTAGTGTTTTGGTATTGTGTTACTGTAATAAAGACCCTTTATTTTCGTAACACTTAGTGGTTTCTTTCATGTGTGTAAGTGCTGTGTGACCACAGTGGTATTGCATGAGCTTTTCATGTCTCCTAGATAACCCCTGGCTGCTCATCTGTAGCTACCTCTAAAGAGCCTGGCTTCTAGACACTAACTACACTAATAGGGGATACCTGGACCTGGAATAAGTTGTAAGTAGCTTAGGTACCCACCACACACCAGGCCAGCTTCCTACACACAGGCAATCCCTGGCCGGCACTGGGTAGTAGGATCTTGATCCATTGGGCCAACGATGGTGGGCAAGGATCTAGAAATTGGATCCTCGGGGTATGGGCTGAAGGTCTACCCTGAGAGTCTACCCCCATGTCCAATCTGGGTCTCAGGTACTATCTAAGGGCCCTCCTCTCCTCTCTGGCACTGTCCACTGGCGGCGGGGGTGGCGGCCTCCTCCGTGGAGTCCTATTCATCAGCAGACAGCCAGTGCATGGTATGTTGCGGCTCCAAGTAGCTCCTGCCACCTCAGTTATTGTCTGTTGATACGTTGAAAGGCCTCTGCAGTATAAGTCATGTTTCTCTGCGCCTAGGCCTCAGTGCTCTAGGTAGAATGTACTCTTGCTGTATTGGTCTCATTAACAGGCCGCGGGGAGGAATTGCCAATGTTTATAAGCCCTAGGGTGCAGTTGATGCACCTCTGCTATTCTATAGCGCTGCTGCAGTTCCAAGGTGATTCGGAGCTCCAGTCCCCAGTGATATGGCACATGATGGCTGATGTCTTACCAGCGGTAGGGCAATGGTCCCACACTCTGTCCCTGTGCTGGGTGGTCTGTTTTTCACTATGGTGCCCTCTCTCCCAGTTGGCATCCCCACCGTCCTGGTCACGCCATCTTCCCTTGCTTCTCTCTAGAGTCTCTGGAGTCTGGAAGGATTTCGGCCGGCCCTCCACCTCGGCCTCAGTGTGCCGGAAAGGATCGTCATTGGCAAGGGCTGATACCGGGGGACAGCGCAGGTCTCATTTGCGGGCCCAGCCGCCACCCTTTAGTTCAGTGGCCTTGGTCTCAGCACCCACATAAGGGGGCCACGAGCTCGGTCTTTCCTATCAGCTCCTCCACTGGGTAGGGCTGGCCCCGTGCTTTGTCGCTGCTCCTGGTGGATCTACCACAGGCGATGCACCTTTTTTTCACCCCAGGGGGTTGTCTCCGTGCCTCAGTCGCGCCGATGTTTGTCACCTCCTCCAAGGTCGAGGCATCCTCTCACCCAACTCCTCCCTGGGATCTCAGCATAGCAGCAGTGGTCAGCACCTCATGCGCCTGAAGCAGGAAATGGCTCAGGCCTCAACCGGGGTTGTCATTGCCACCCGACAGTACGGCAGCCTCACTCCTAGTGATTGCAAGAGGGCATCAAATCTGCCCCACTTGTCAGTGACAGCATTGCTGGACTCCAGGGTAGGTAAGCGGAGTTGGATGGCTAAAATTAATAAGGATTATTACGGGGCAAATGCAGAGCTTGCTAAAGTGCGGCCATTGCGGTCTCCATCTTGGCCACTCCCTCTGCTTTTGGCATTATTTTTGAAAATACACTGTGTAAAAGAGAGTGTTGTCATCTGATACACCATAAATGTTTGGTTGGTAACGCACACATCACTTCGGGCTCCTACGATGCTGACAGGGAGCTGAACAATGCCACCTACTGGTGGACACAGGTACTGCTTGAAAACTTCTGGATCCGGTCTGACACCTGGGTAATATTCTGAGGTAAAGACTATGCAGTTAGATAGAGTCTCCACCAGATAAGGCGATACTGAAGGTAAGTAACTTGTTCATTAGGCATATTCTCTGGGTTTGCTCTCATATAGGTCTTCATTGAATTCCTGGAAGTGCCTGGCCTTATCCTCTTCCCTATTATATAGCACCCCTTGCTTATTCTTAACTTCCATTAAATGATTTCTCGCTTGTTTTGTTTGGAGGGGGTTTGCTAATTATTTACTTAGCTCAGTGTTTCCCAAAGTGTGCGCCGTGGCTCCCTGGTGCGCCATCAGAACTCACCAGGGGCGCCGCACACTTCTAAGGAACACTGAAATGCTTTCATTTTCATACTACCGTAGGGCCCCATTCTAAAAATACATCACATTTAGAATGAGGCTTTAAAGGAGTATGAAAACGAAAGAATCACAGTAGAAATAAATCGAACTTGTTAGGGTTTTGCAATGTTATGTTGTAAAGTGTAAAACCCATCAAGTTTGATTTGTTTCCACTGCGAGTCTCTCTTTCATACTACGGTACAGCTAACAAAGCTGCATGGTAGTATGACAGAGAAAGACTTGCAGTGGAAACAAATCAAACTTGATGGATTTTACAATAGACATCATAACATTGCAAAAACCTAACAAGTTTGATTTATCTGCACTGCAATTCTTTCTGTTTCATACCACTGTACGGCTCCATTCTAAGGACAAGTTACGTTTAGAATGGAGCCGAAACGTAGTATTAAAAAGAAAGAATCACAGTGGAAATAAATCAAACTTGTTAGGGTTTTGCAATGTTACATAGTAAATTGTAAAAACCATCAAGTTTGATTTGTTTCCACTCAGTGTTTAAATATTTATAAACAAAAAAATGCCTGAAAGCTCTCCTCTGAAACATGTGGCTGCTGCAGTTAAATATGCATGCACAGAATATTGAGGCAGCAGTAATCCTAAAGCCATCTTGGGCCTCTTCAATCCATTTACAGCCTCTCCCTGCCCCTTCAGCTCACTCTTGCATCTTTCTCCCAATGTGGAGCTTTTACATCCTTCTTTTTCTTCATCCTTCCCATATGTGCCTTTGCTCACAGTAAATGCCTGATGCAGAAAACTAAGGCCCATATTTATGAAAAGTTTGTGCCACATTTGCGTAATTTTTTTATGCAAAAGCAGCGCGAACTCACAAAATATAAGTATATTTTGTAAGTCTGCGCTGCTTTTGCGTCACAAAATAATGCAAATGTAACACAAACGTTTCATAAATATGGGCCTAAGTGCCAGTCCTTAAAAATAAGTGCTGTGCCCCCCACTGTATACCCAGTGCTTAATTTGTAGATAAAAATGTGATGGTGATGAAAGCTCTCTTTTGAAACAAGCGGATGCTGCATATAAATGTGCTAGCCTTCTCGGGCCACTTTAATCCATTTACAGCCAATCCCTACTCCTTCACCTCACTCATGCAGCTTTCTACTTTCTCCCTTAGTGATGCTTTTTAGTTTCTCTTCCTCCACGTTTCCCATATGTATCTTTTGCTCTTCCTAAATGTCTGATGCAGAAAACCGGAAACCACCTGCTCAAATTAATCCCTGCGGAAAGCACTGGCTCAAATTAAGCACTGTTAGCACTGCGACTCTTTCTCTTTCATACTACCATACGGCTCCATTATAAAGATGTTATGTTTAGAACAGAGCCGTACGGTAGTATGATAAAGAAAGAATCACAGTGCAAAAATCAAACTTGTTAGGGTTTTGCAATGTGCATTTGCAGCCCTGAGTAACCCATGTGGGAATGCCATGTGGGGATGTTATGGAAGCCACAGCTGTCAGCGTCTGGAGTGGTTTGGACTAGCACATGACGTCTTGCCTAATAAATAAAGAGTATGTTCATTTAGGCAGGGTCAGGCCCAATCAGGACAATGATAGAGTGTCACTTCTGTCAGTGTTCTGCAGCTACTCAAGAAAAGAGGGTAATCATGAAATTACAAAAATGTCAACATTTAAGAAGAAAGCGGGAAATTGAAAAAAAAAGAATCGGGAGAATGTATTTCTCCCCTTGAGGCCTGAATCAGGTCTATTGTCATATATGGGACTTCCAATTGTGGTGCTGGAGGATCTGAGATCAAAAATACTAATGTGCATTTTTTTTTTAACTTGCCAGGAACAAGGAGAAAGCACAATGGCAGGCAGAAAGAGTATGATAAAAATGTTGTGCACTGGCCTTCAGCAGCAGATTACTGGCAGTGCATACTCCAAGCCACTAAAGACAAGTCCCTATCACAGAAGCCCTTTATCAGCTTCATCCCAATTATTTTTTAGGAAGAAAAATGGAAGTGCTGCCAAATCCTGGCTTACATCCCCCCACCCGTCAAAAAAAGTGACATAACAGGGAGCCGCAGCCAATGGCCAATAGGTCAAGGGAGCCACGGGTCGAAAAAGTTTGGTAACCACTGTGTAAAACCCACCGGTTGGATGTTATTGACCTCCAGTGGTGCAGGTGATGGTGTATCCTGCCCTTTGCTGGATGTCTCTGACGGTTGGACGACAAATTAGAGGGGTTTAGAGGCTGCGGCTCCTAGGGAGTGGTGGTCTGGCCCCACCTTTGGCTAACTGTCCCACGTGGTCTGTGGAAACTGTGTCATCAGCCACAGAAAGGCTCAGAAGCCTATTGGCTGTGGTGGCTGGGAGGGAAGGAATGCAGTTGTAAACCCCTTCTATGGCCACAAAAGGGGCAGAAGATGGACTGATGTATGGGAGGAGCCATGGAGAGGCCCAAGGATCTGGCCCTAGCCCTGCTACCCTTAACGTACTCCAGCACAGAGTCTTCCTTCTCACCCAAAAGACAAGAGCCATTCAACAACATGTTCATAAGTGAGACCTGGATATCCCCTGAAAAGCCAGTGGTTCTGAGCCAGGCATTAGCGTTCACTGATCACAGTGCTAGGCTGACAGAAGAAAACATCATCTTTCCAGATGTATCCAGCCTCTTGGATTTTCTATTTGCTGGAGTGGTAGAGAACACACTAGGATTGTCCCTGGAGGTGGAGACTTGAACCACCAAGCTCTCAGGGATGGGGTGCTGGGTAAAGAAACAGAGGTCCCCAGGAGTGGGGCTATGGCAGCGAGCAATTGTCTTGTCTTGTGCAGGGTTTGGACCAGGCCCGGAGTAGGACATCAGTAAGGGCTTCGTTAGAGAGGATTAAAGGTTCGGGTGGGGCAACTCCCAGCTGACTCACCTCTGTGAAGCCTTTTGTCTTGACTGCCACTGAGAGCAGCTGATGGCCCAGGACCTCAGTCACCCTACGTACCACCACAGCAAATGAGACACCCTTCTCCATAGCCACTGTGGGGGGAGAGACCAAGCCTGTGTTCGATTAGGTGTCTAAACCACTGGCATCTGCCAGTTCCTCATACTGATTGTCCTCATTATTATCTACGGGATGTTGGTATCCATAAGGAGCCTGAGAACACTCCTATTTGTCTCTCTGTCTAAGCCTACCGAATGTAAAAGGCACTGGCTCTAACCCGCAGGGTAACACCAGGAGAGAAAGTTCTTGAAAAAGGGTTGACAAAAAGTTGAGGAAAAAATCAGTCAAAAAGTGACTGAGGGTAGAGCTTCACAGATCAGCACTATCTGGTATGGAAAGCAAAGAACTGATGTCAGCATGTCTGGGTTGCACCTATATAGGCACCGCGTAGATCAATTCCGGCACTGGATTTCCCGGGGTACTGCTAAAAAACTTCTGGATCCAATCTGACACATGGGGAATATTCTAAGCTAAGGAATCTGTGGCTAGAAGTCGCTATGATGTATAAATCCTTCTTAATAGGTTTCTACATTCTCAGGCTCTAGGCCACAGACAAAGAATACCTAGACCAACTAATCTCAGAAAAGGAGACCCTTGGGCCATATTCAGTCTGCACCCATCAAAGGTCTAAGACCCGAATTGGTGTACAACGAAGTTACCTAAAATCTTTGGTTCCCCCAACTGCTACTCCTGGTTTTGAAAGTATATTGTGAGATAGTGACGGATAGTAAAGTGACACCCCCAATGTCATTATCTACTGTCTCTTTGATTCTCATCCCCTGGATTCATGTGTTTCATACAGGAAGATCTCTTGATTCACTATTGATGCCAAAACTCTAATTAAGATTGCTATCCCCTATTGCTGGGGGTAATTGGAGCCATTATTTACGTTGATAAGGCCGGCTTCATTTCAGGGTGACAAGTGGGAGACAATTCAAAATAGGCCCTTAGCTTAGCAACATCCGGAAAAAGGGAAGCATGAAAGCAGTCCTAATATCCCTCAATGCGAGACGGTTGCAAGCTGCCGCTCTCCGTGAGCATGAGAGAAATTGAATGGTCACCTTTCACAGTGGATACACATAAAAAGGTGAACAAGACAGGGATGTCCTCTCTCTCCCTTACTGTTCACCCTGACGTTTGAGCCATTACCTCAGTGGATTATGACCAACAATTCCAACAAAGAAATGCTGTTTGGTAAGGATGAGTTTAAACTCATTATGTCTGCTGACAAGATATTGCTTTCTCTGATGGAGCTGTCCAATGCCCTGCAATTCCTTATGGACGAAGCCGCTGAGTACCAGAAAGTCTCTGAATTTAAAAAAAAAGAGAGGAAAATCTGAAGCGCTTAATATCTTTACCCTGAGAAATACCCTGCAAAGTTTGCAAAATTTGGCCCTATTGAAGTTGGTGGACTCAACCACTACAAACCTGGGCTTCGAACCTGGAGGCCCAGGGAAGCACACAAGTAGAAGTTAAAGAGAGCAATAATAACCAAGGTACGAAGCTGGAAAACCAAGCTGCTCTCATGGCTATTACTTATAGCAGTTGCAAAGATATCCCTCCTGCCCAAAATTCTGTATGTATTTCATAAAATCCTATTGCATATTTCAAAAGTAGACATCGAGGAGCTGAAGCCTAGCTGCATGAATGCATATGACAAGGCAGGATGATGGGCATGGAAATAATAGCAAAATCAGCTCAGGGTTAAGAAAGGGACTTTAGGACGTAGTAGAGGCTATTGATTGCTTTTTTAGCAAAGACTTCTGGGAACGGAACTGTGATGCCCCATAATTTTACAAGCACTACAGGTACTGGACGAATCTGAGATCGCCCTCTACAGTCAAAGTACCAGACACTCCAAAATCGACAACAGGGCTTAGGAAAGATCTACAGGATCCTCATTAGGGGCCATATGTACCAAAGCATCTCCCCATTGACACAGAATGGGTAAAACCCTTTGATACATGTGGCCCTAAGTGTATTAAAAAGACTGTGTAAGGATGATTCGATGAAAGTGGCCAGGGTAGCTGGGCAGTTTAACATGCAGAGCGGCTATTGTCTATTTGCTTTCAAAATCAGCTGTAGGCCATGGTCATATGTCTGAGTACCAGAGACCCCATAAAGGCTCCCACTGTTTTAGGCAATAAAGTGTTTTTGCAAACCCCCTTTTATGTTGAGACAAGTGTTAATGTTAGCACATTAGCAGTGAGATACTCACATCTCCACTTGGAAGCTGTTTCTGGCCTCTGCCACTGGACCGTTTAATGGTCGATTGCCCATAACAAAAAGAGCATAAAATCACAAACAATTTTATTTTGTTTTTCACAGTGCTGAGAAGCGGCTCGTAGTGATTCCTTCAGCTATTTCTGGTTTATCAGCCAGTAGCAGGTTGCATTCAAGGGCTAATAGTTGCGCTGTGAGCTCAAAAGCCCCTACATGGAAAGTGATGCCGGCTAAAAATAAGGATAGTCACAGAACTTCACAACTAAATTTCAATATGTTGCTCAGCAGTTTAGTACGTTTCGATAACTGTGCTTGACTCCCATATACACAACCGAAAGTACGCACTGTCCACATAGTTTGTGTGGATCTAGTCTTTCATTCAAATCAAACATTGAACCAAGCACTGGCAATGGAAATTGTTTTGGCTTTTGTATGATAGAAAGCTTTATACCAAGCTTCACCAATGCACACAATCGTTACAACATGGGCGGCCTCAGTGCAAACTTGCCTAACAAAAAGAATATGTAAAGGACAAGTGGCAGCAGTAGGGGTGTCGCACAAGGTTCTGTCACACACACAAAACATGCACAACACATCTAACAACAGTGCAAACTTCCAGTTCACACAAAGTAGGTACACCTGCAGCATCAACAGTGCAGGCGCCTATCGTAGCAGGCACAAGTGAAGCATATGAGTGGAAATGGAAATTCTTCATAGACAAATAACAGCAGAACAGCAGCAGTGCAAGCTTCCCGGTCTCAGAGGACAAGCACAGCTTGCCAGCCACAGTGCAAGCTTTCCCTATTCAGGACAGCCACAAATCAGACAGCAGCAGTCTAAGCTTTGTATCCTCACAGAACAGGTGGCCCATGGCAGCAGCACAGCACGTTTCCATCTTTCACAGAGTGCAAGCTTCCATTCCCTGCAGAAGAGATTTCATATGGCAGTAATTGTGTAAGCTTTCATTTCTGAACATGTTCAGTTAAGGCATGGCATGCAGGTTACACATAGAGCTCTGCAGAGGGCGCGTCATCCTTTTTTATGAATTAATGTTTTACTGTTGAAACAAAAGTGAATACAATAAAACAGTGACACAATAACTATTCAGCACCGTCCTGAGCGATACAGATCTCTCCTCCTCCTCCACCCTTCCCTCGCTACACACATGAATTAATGAAGAGGTTTATTAAGGGCAACGTTTGCCTGGAGGCGTCTTGGCGCTGTGCTAGATAGGGAGAGGTGTAGCTCAATTGTCGGAGTGCTGGAAAAAGAGGCAGGTTTTCAAATATTTCCTAAATATTGAGAGAGAGAGACAGCTGCTTTTAGATTATAAGAGAGACAGTTCCAATGTAATGCCAGGGACCTAAAGAAACTTCTGCCGCCCCAGGATGAATGTTTGAAAGATGGCCCCACCAAAGGCATAGTGGAACTGGAGTGCAGACCTCCTGCCAGGCGTGTACCACCTCAGATTCTTCTTGAAGTAGGTAGGGCCCTGCCCATTAAGGGTCATATAGGCCATGTATAAAGCATTGAAGATGACACGTTGGTTAACCGGCATCCAATCCAGTTTACTTATGGCTGCTTTCGCCGAATAAGATTTAGGGATTTTCAGGAAGAACCGCGCAGCAGCATTTTGAAGAGTTTGTAGTGTCTTTAAGGAACCCTTGGGTAGATCTAAATAAAGACTGTTATAGTAATCCAGTCTTGTCAAAACAAGTGCGATGACCACAGTTTTTCCAATGTATGAATTCTCATGTGGCTAAGTCTTGTTTGCCTTACCCCTGCCACCTTGAACATGTACAACCTTGCCCACTACAGCCGGGCCATCCCCATTCCTGTGTCTCATGCTTTACTCAACTGAATGTGACTCCTCAAGTCTCCACGTCCTAGTGCATACCTCCAGAGGCCCAGGTGCCCTAAATCCTCTCAGTTGTTCTCTGACAGCCTCTACCAGCATACACCTCCCTTTCTTCAAGTTTGCATTGCTCCATTTCGATTTCTTAGTCTTGAAAAGCTGAGGTGTCTTGCAACCCCATCTGTGGTTTATATCTCACCTTGTCACCATGTACCCAATGTTTACTAGGAGTTTCTGATATCTTGTGAGGTCCAAGGGTCACCATATCCCAAGCAGAGCCAGCTGAGGTGTTAGATCAATGCCTACCCCGAAATATTCCTCAAGTGATTCAGTAATCAGTTCCCAAAAGAGGTGGCCATTCGGAGAAAGCCACCAGGTGTGGAAAAATGTTCCCACCATACTGCACCTGCTCAAGCACATAGGGGGTTATTCTAACTTTGGAGGAGTGTTAATCCGTCCCAAAAGTGACGGTAAAGTGACGGATATACCACCAGCCGTATTACGAGTTCCATAGGATATAATGGACTCGTAATACGGCTGGTGGTAAATCCGTCACTTTTCCGTCACTTTTGGGACGGATTAATACCTCCTCCAAAGTTAGAATAACCCCCATAGTGTCCTTTGTCCTCCCAATCTTGTGTAGATGTGTTCTGGTGTAATATGTCCTGTGTGGGAGTCTCAGTTGAATCAGCCTATAGCTTGCCTTATTAGCCACTTCTGTTGGGAAGCCAAGGGCCTGATTTAGATTTTGGCGGTATCGGTCTCGCCGTTGGTTTTCTGACTGAAAACCCATCTGCCACCTTGGCAGTTCACCCGCCAGATTTAGATGTTGGCGGTCCCCTAGACGATAACCTGTCTGAGTCCCGCTGACTCAACCAAGGATTCCCATGCACGTCGACGGTGCCATAGGAAATAGTGGCTGACGGCGAGACCCCAGCCGCCTTTACCTCCGTGCAGATTTAGATGTGCCTTACTGCCAAGCCAACTGTGGCAGTCCGACCTCTACACATGAGTTGGTGGATGGGAGGGGGGGATGGGGTAAAAACATACCTTTCTCACTATTCCACTTCTGTTTTCTAGTGGACACGACTGGAGAAGACCTTCCATTGCTGCTGTCACTGGCCCACAGAGAAAACTGATCCCCCGTAGCCGGACTCAAAGGTAGGGAACACGCACTGCCTTTGTATGTTGGGTGGGCACCGCATATGAGCTTGGGACCACTGCAGTCATCTGCATGCCGCAGTAATTTGATTAAATTACTGTGATATGCATGTGTCGGGGACACGATTGGGTCACACATGGATAGGGACACACTGGTACTACACACATTTTGCACACAAACGCAACTGTCATTATGGTGTTAGTATTCATTCCTAAATGAATACTGTCACCACAGTGATGGTACAATCACATTTGACAACTGTGGCCATGTGTGCACATTGCAAGGAGACCTGTCATGCTGTGCTTCCAGTTATCTGTGTGAGTCAGCACGTGTAGGTGTGTGTGATGTGATTGGCTGGTTGATGTGGAGGGAGCTGTAGTGGGTGATGTGGTTGTTTCAGTAGGTGTACCACTTGCATATGGCTTTAATGTTGTTATGTATGTGTTGTTGCTGCGTGCAACATTCAGATGCGTGGTGTTGTATGGCAGTCATTGTTGTGATGTGTGTAGTTGTGCTTATGTGTGTGTGTGTTCATGTAGATGAGTTGTGTTGGTTGTTGTGGTTGTGTTGTGTGTGGGTGCAGTGTAAATAATGTGTGTATGTTGTTTCATGGATGGTCTGGTGCTGGAATGGCAATGGAAAATAGTGTGTATGTGGTGTGTTTTGTAATGTGTTGTGCAGGGGGACACATATCGCCGAGATACAGGGTGTGTGTGTGTGTGACTAACCTGTATTCCATAGTCACTGCCTGTCCGATGTCCATTGGGTCCAACGATAACATCCCTCTGTCAGCAATCCCCCGGCAGCACACCACCTGCAGGAATGTAACATCTAAATATGGTTGGCGGGAACCTGCCAGCCTGAAAGCTAGGAAGAACACTCCGACATGGCAGTCGGCGGATCAGCCGCAATGCATCTAAATACGGTGAACAGAACACCGTTGACTTGAGGGTGTTCTCGAGTCCATCACCACAGTGGATTGGCGGTAACACCGCCAAGATTTAAATCAGGCCTCCAACCACTCACCTTCATCAGTGTCACCCACATCCTGTTCCTACCGGCCTTGTAAGTGCGTCAGTGCCCCCTGTATATTTTGCATAATGTGCCATAAGCCAGTGAGACCAATTTTTTACGGACTCACCCATCCAATAATCTCCCCTCCAACGGGGATTCCTTCTGGGTCTCCTCCTCCCTGTTTATGCTCCCCTGCAGTGTATGTCTGAATTGTCTATATTTTAGCCATTGAGCAGCCGGAATTTGGTATTCCTTTTGTAAGTAATCAAATGGGATTTCTCTGTTAGTGTCCCATACATCTGCAAGTGTGGTAATGCATTTATTTTCCCAACCTAGAAAGCCTCTCAGCGCGACCGATAGTCTCAGTCTTGCCCCTTTCCGTAGCGGCTTGTGAGCTGTAAGTCTCTTGTCCCACTGCATCTCTCTTTGCAGACCCCACCACACCACAAGGACCATCGCCGGATTTACCAGGTGGCTCAATCTACCACTGTACAGTGCCTGAACATAGCTCTGGTCGCTCATACCACACCTATCCACCCAAAACTCCAGGTCCTCCCAGTCTAACTATGCCCAATAATTCACTACACTGATCTGTGCCACCTTGTAATACTTTTTAACATTTGGGAGCGCTATACCGCTCTCACATTTGGAGCATTGCCGGACCTTCATCACTATTCGGAGCTCACCTCCCGCCTAGATGAGTGTTCCTACCAATGCGTCTGAGCAGGCAAAGATTGTCCTTGAGATCCTATAAGGGTTGTTTTCTAGAATGTATATCAGCCGAAGGACTGCAATAATTTTAAACATTGCAGCCTTCCCCAATAAGGACAATGGCAGTGTATTCAAATGCTTCTCATCAAACTCTAGACCCTGGAGGAAGGGCCTGAGATTTTCTTTGTAGTATGATGTGGCATCACCCAAACACCCAGATATATAAACTTATGGAGTTTCACCCACAGGGGCAAAGGCAAGTCTTCTTCCTGCACCCAAACCCCATTTGGAACAATAGGGCTTTCTCCCAGTTAATCACAAAGCTGGAGAACTTGTCAATTACCCAAGAGACATCCTGGATGCTGATGAGTGTTTGGTCCGTCTTAGTCTATTTATTCAACCTTTTCTATCAGTCTGTCTTTATAAGCCTCTATATCTTTTAAACCATCCCTATCTATTTGTAATCAAGATTTACAAAAACAGTAAATCATCCTCATACAATGATATTCTTTCCTCCCAGCCTGTGTTGCTAGTCCACCCCCAAATCTGGGCATCTCTTCTCATCAACCCTGCCAGGGGTTCCACTGCCAATGCAAACATCATCGACGAGAGAGGACAGCCCTGTCTTGTCCCTCTACCGATTGTAAATTCTTTGGAGAGGCAGCCATTAAGTTTCAGTCTAGCTTACAGTCTCATATACAGTAGTTAAACCCATGTAATATAGTGGGGTCCAAACCCCATTATTTCTAGAATTGCCGAACAGAAATGGCCACTCCACCGAGTCAAAAGCCTTATTAGCATCTAACAGGACAGTAGCCCATGGTGCCTCATCACCACCCATCTGAGCTATGTTCTTGTGAAGGTGCCTCAAATTCAGCCTCATCAACCGGTTTGACAGGAACCCAGTTTAGTCCACGTGTACCAGACCTGTCACTACTGTGCGTGACCTATCTGCAAGCTTTTTTGCTAGGATTTTCATGTCCATGTCAAGTAAAGAAATCGGTCTATGTGAGTCACACTCATCTCTTAGTTTCTGTGCCTTGGGAATTAAGACAACAGTCACCACTGTTGTCCACTGGTAGTTCCCCAGTGCGGAAAGCTTCTAAGTACAGCAAGAGCAAAGGTTCAGCCTCTCTCCTGGACATTTTGCAGAAAAACTCAACTGGCAACCCATTCTTGCCTGGAGCTTTCCCGGTCTGCATCTGTGTGAGTGCTAATGCAATCTTATACACAGTTCGGTCTCCAATGCTTTTCCCTGGTTTGGACTCAAGGATCTCACAGGGCAACCTTGCACAGTCTCTCACCTCGTCTTCCAAGGTTGCCGCTTTTGATTTTCTTTTTTTTTTTTTTAAACTTCATTTTTCTTTTTTTTCAACTCGCGGTACATTCTAAACAGTGCACTGTTAACACGTTTGTACATATTGGCCAGTCCCCTCCATCCTTCTTCAAGACATTCAATCTCAGTAGTAGACCCTAGCCCAAATTCAGGAGGTGCAAAAGGTGTGCATTGTACATCAAGTCATTGCATTCCCTGTAGTGGTATGAGCACAGTTCCTGATAACATAACCTGCACAACCGCTCTTCCGGTGTACCCAGGGAGACATCCTGCTCAGTTTCGTCAACCACATCAATTAGTCTGTCAGCTATGTCTGTATATCCTCCTCAAGGTGATATTCCCTTCTAACATGCCGTAACCATATTTCTTCTGCCACTGCCTATTCCTTGATGTCTTTACACCATCCTTGTAGGATGGGTCCCTGCGTGCTCTTCCAGGCAATTGCCACCCTACGCCTGGCCAACACCAGGGCCAACTACATAAATTTCCATTCGATTTTTGTATCTTTTTTTCCTCCTGACAACCCACAGAAGGCATTGAAAGGGGGTCTGTTGGAGTCTCACCCCCCTACTCCTCTTAAAGTTTGGACCACTGCCTCCCAAAAGCTTTGTGCTGTGGGACAATCCCATGCTAAGTGTAGGAAAGTTGTGAGTTGTGCACTACAGCATTGGCATCCATCATCCCTGCTAGGGTCAATTCTATGGAGGAAGGCAGGGGTGACATATGTGTGATGTATGTAATTAAAGTGTATTAGTTTGAATCTAGCATTACAGGTCTCCTGGCGGAGCAAGGCACATATTGCTTTCCACTGTGCCTCCTCCAACGGGGCCTCCAGTTCGATGTCCCAAGCCTCTTGAGCCCACAGAACAGACCTAGACGTATCTGCCACCATGGCCTTATATTTGCGCCCCCCCATTTTCCAGGAGCACCCTAAACAGTACCGAGGAAGGGAGGGGGGCCTCCGGGTAAGTGGGCCATATCTCTCTGGCTATATTAAGTATACCTGCATATGTTAAAAACTGTCCCTGGTTCAACCCGAATGTATCCCGTGCCCCCTCGAAGGCTATAAATGTCTTGCTGGGGTAGAGGGCCACCAGCATTAAGCACCTACCCTCCTGCCAGGGTCGAACATTCACGGTAGAGGTCAAGTGTTGAAATGCTGGAAGATCCCTAAACACAAACTCCTGGGCAAATGGTGCGTGGTGCAAGGCCACTTTCACGGCCCTCATCCACAGTGTTGCTGTATGTGTTATTATGTATGGGAGTGTTGGTTCCCCGCTACCCCCCACCATGTGCAGCAGCTGTGCAAGGGTTTCGCGCCAAGTGTCATCCCTAAGAAGGGTTTTATCCTAATTGTCACCCATTGCTACCCAGAGCGCCGTGTGTTGTAACTGGGAGGCTAAATAGTAGTACTCTAAATTGTGTAATGCTAGTCCCCCCTCAATGAGTGGGAGTTGAAGGGTCTTTGGCTTCACTCTGCAGTGGCCCCCTGCCCATACCAGGGACACCAGCCAGGAATGCAGACGCCTGAATACCAAGCAAGGGAGAGTGTCAAGCGAATTCTGCAACGTATACAAGCATCGAGGCAGAAATACCATCTTTGCGACCGCCACTCGCCCCATTATTGATAATGGGAGGGTGATCCAAAATCGCACCGAGCTTTCCAAGCCAACCCTCTCAATGTTAAGTTGATGACGCGCTGGACTGTGTGGGCCACCATAATCCTGAGGTATCGAAAATGGTCAGTCTCCCGGCGCAGGGGCATGATCGGCAGTGCACCCGGTGGGAGTCGCGCTAGGCCTCCAGGGGGAACATCAGAGATTTATTTACATTAATGCGTAGGCTAGAGAAATGCCCGAAGTTCTCCAGGTCGCTTTTGATTCATAGAATGTAGCCATGTGATATATAAAAGCCGTAGCTATCTGTCCACTACCACGTACGATCTCGCCTGCCTCCATTCTGAGCATTTGAATATGCATTGCTTCTCTTTCCCTGCTACCAATCCATGAGAGCAGTTTCCCAGCTTCATAAATTAGTTTCTATTTGACGAGGTAGGTTGTTCTCACCTCATGCTGTGCCACTACCGGTATTCTATATGTTTGATTTCGAGTTTGCTTTTAAGTGGGGCAGCAGGGTTGGCACTATGTTCCCTCTCTAGCCTTTCCAAGTCTTGTTTCGACATTGTCAGACGCTTTAGCCGTTCCCTCTTCTCTCCCATTTCCCCCAATATAATTACTCCACTAATTGTAGCCTTATAGGCTTCCCAGGATACCATCACACTTTTCACAGTGCCCTTGCTTTCCTGGAAATAGTGTTTAGTGGCCTTGTCAAATGACTTTACCACCTGTGTATTTGTGAATTGCCAGGTTTCCACTCACCAACCCCGGGGCTCACCTGGCCCTGTTCATGGTTAGGTTACCAGAATGCCTGTCTTATGAGAAAACAAAGAAAAGGAATTAAGAACTTTTTTATTTAAATAACTAATCAAATCCTTTCCTCCCATCATACCCTCATTCCAGTGCTGCAGGACTCACTCGGGTAGGCCACAGCCCTCTGGGGCCGTGACAGGACAACTCGTACTCGTCCTTCTACAATGCGTCCTTCAAGCAAGATGAAGTGGGGTGGACAATGACAATCGGTGTTTTTTGTCCTACATGTTAGCGCTCGGACCTTATAAGATAACAATCAGCGCTTTGCATAGCACCTAAATCAGTGGTTCCCAACCTTTTGACTTCTGTGGGCCCCCACTTTATCATTACTGGAGCCTGGGGACCCCAACAGAATCTGTATTGGAATGGGGGACCCCCCACTGAGTCATTACTGAAAGCTGGGGACCTGACCTGTTGATATTATTTAATTTTCTAAGCAGTCCTGGACCCCCTGAGGTGGCTTCGCGGACCCCCAGGAGTCCCCGGACCACAGGTTGGGAACCACTGACCTAAATAAATAAAACTTGGGCAACTAGTTGTTGTTGCCTTTCTGAGCGAGCTAAGGCTGTGTGAAGAGGTACAGGCCAGTGTGCCTCGAGGTTGTACCTGAGCTACAGCCCAGAGAGGCGCCTCAGGATGGTGTTTTACCTCTATAATTCCCTGTTTATTCACCGAGTTAGGCGCTACATCCACACGTTGCCACTTTCCATTGATTTATTTATTCGCTTCTGAGGCTGAAAATACTGACCGTGGACGATGCGTGCTCGTTGTCTCACATCGCCGTCTTCCAGCAAACCTGCGGCTTTAAGGCACCACAGCGCCGCAGTGTCAGAAAGGCGCCCTGCTTATACAAGACATCAGTGCCAGCTTCCTCCTTCCAGGTGTGTCAAGGAGCACTAGAAAAACATAGGCTCTGAGTGGAGCCTAGGCCTTGAGTTGGGATGTACAGTCTCCACCAGACTGTAGGGGCTCCATTATTCACAAAACACACATCTGGAGCACACGAAGAAAGCGGGATTTGACCAGGCTCACGTCAAGTTCACCAGCTGGGATTCGAACTCGATTTACCATTGTATAAAGTTGATCATTCAGACATCAGACATTATACAAAATGTGATTTATCTAATTTTGATTGGAGTTGGGGTCATCAGCTTCTCATCTGATTAATGGTACCAAACACTCAGGTACAGATCTTAGCTGGTGAGGTTTTGATGATCAAAAGTATTGACAAAGCCACGTAAATACTGTGTCAACCTATGTTATGGCTATATCCCCAAGTACTGCTTTTTAGGTGTGCCTGAAAGCATCTTCAGCTCTCTGGTGCACACAACCTTTTATTTTAAAAGAAGTAGGTAGCTAGGGCATCTCTGCCGCGTTTCTCAAAGGACAGGCCTCAGCATCGTCGGTGTGACTGTCTCCCGGATATTTTAGGATTGCAGACTGCTGCTGGAATACCGTGCTGTATCGACATCTGTACATCCCTTTCCTACCCTTCTTGAGCCACAAAGCGCAGTGCAGGAAGGAACTTCGGGGAGACAGGCAATCTCTGTCTTTTAGACTTTTGGACCAGTTCCTAAGTGCAGATTTCCTAGAAAGTTTGCTAGAAGGGATTTGTAAATCCTGATGCACGGCTAGAACCCCTGTACCAGTGTGATCTGCCTATTTCCACATTTGTTGCAACACAGTGAAAATCACCTAGGCACAGGTGGCAGTACAGTTCCATGCAATTTTTCTCTTACTGTTGGATAATTTTGCAGCGATACAATGCAATTACGACTAAGACCTCGTAGAATGGGGATTTACCATGGGGGACCGATTATTCATTTATTTGTATTATTATTTTACTTTTTTTCCCACCACTCTCCCCCCCTCACGCCCCTCCCTCCCCCCAACCACCCGCACCTCCGTGCCATTCCATGTGATTGTTCCACATACATTAAAAGCAGGTGGCAAGTGTATGCACAGGTTGTTGTGTGAGGTGGGGGAGTAAGGCAGGAAAGGGGGAGCTTTTTTCTAGGAAAGAGGAGCACTGTATGGACCCACCCCTCCTCCAACCCCTTAGAAACAAAAAACAGAGGCGAAGGCTTGACTGCTGCTGTAGCCCAAACCTTATGCGATTTTTCTTGTTGGAACTGGTGGCTGGAAAATCTGGTACGGTTTTGTAACATTTGGTAAAAGTGTGTGTGGATAGGATTACAAACTCTGAATCAGACGGAGCATCACTTCATGAGGTAACTTGGCTCGGAATCAGGCCCTTTGCCTTGAGATCTATTTTGCTCTGACGCATCATTGTAATAGTATTACTTTAAAAAGGTTCCTGGCAAAGTTATTAATAATGCACAGGCATGCAACCTCTTAAAAAATACAGTTCTTTGTAAACGACTACCTTAAACAGATGAAACCCACCTTCATCCTCAACACACTAATGTCTTCCATTATTACCCCCAAGCCAGGCCTGTTGGCTTTGACAGTGCCTGTTGTTCTTGTCTGCTCTACTGGTTTGTCAGCACCCCCCTGTGATTCACGGAACCAGTTCTCCTGGCCTGCAGGTGAGCCAGAAAGCATTTGTTATTTTTCATAATGGTGTCTGTGGGGAGGTGCTTATTTTTTTGGTGAAGTTAATTTTACACAAACATGATTAATGCTCCATGCTGGTTACTTTTCATGAATACATTGATAAAACAATAGATAGTGGTGAATGCCAGTGGATTAATATTCCGTGGCTAAAGCCTTTACCACATAATTGTGGCTTTATGATATTTGCAGCATGTTTGCAAATAATTAACATTTGCAGGTTTCACTAAAATGTTTCTAGCTCATATGACTGAAAATTATACATAAATATAGAACGTGCGGCCTAATATTCCATTCTTTTTTGCCACAAAATGTACATAACATCGCCACATCACCCTATGTTGCTCTACAGATTGGTTTAGGGGTTGGCATTATGATGATTAAATCTGTACTTCACAGAGGACTGTGAACTATTTTCTATATTTCACGGTACCTGTGAAACGTGGGATTTTGAAACACCGCATTTGAATAAATAGAAGCACTCAAACATATAAGTAGCATAAACACATTTTTGTGTTACTGTTCCCCTCATTTATTAATCAGATAATTTAGCTGTCGTTTTCAGGTCGGCCCATCAACCTGTTGTAAGTGCTGAGGGCTTTTAACCTCGCCCACCACACGCCTGTCACTTTCACTCCTTCCTGGGCTTGCCTTTCAAAGATCCTTTGTTATCATTGGTAAATGCTTTACATTTGTCCCGTCTTGGGGTGGTTTTGTTACCACCTTGGACACCGACCCTTTTACATGGATCGGATGTGGATGCGTTTGACTGCGAGCGAACTTCTTTTTCATTTTGTGTCTCTCCCTGACACTGTAAATCGGTTCTCCTAATCAACTGTTTTACTTTTCATCTTCAATGTATGTGGCAAGAAAAGTCCAGTTAGGAATTTACTACTCCAATAGCTCTAACTCGAGCCAACGCGAGACCCATTGCATTGCAAATGCGTGTTTAACATTGAAGAGGGCCTGCAGTTTGCCGAACAATAAAGGCTTACAAGAACCATGACAGAAGCAACAGAAAGGTGCCGAAGCCACATTGCTGACAGCCAGCGCCAGATACATTGGCTTTGCCAATACTTGTTTACATTTTCGCACCCATGTATGTTGTAAACTTTGTACACTCAAATAAAAACATAACCTCACGTTATGAGGTCAGCGATACAACAACAATGAATTCACAGCATCCTACTAAATCAGCTCCACATAAGAAATGACAATGTGACCACCACATACACAAATGCAAAATGTTGTTTATTCGTCGCTTCTTATTAAAGTGCAAGTTTAAAAGTACAAAATCAAATTAGGAAAATTGAACTGTGAGTATTTCAACACCAAGATTTACAGCGACTCTTAACGGCTATACTTTTCATTTCCCAGTGTTGTCCAGCAGGTGGCAGCACAGGCTCACTCCTCTCAGACTTCAAGTTCATTCAGTCATTGCTTGCTGTACACTAAGAGGCGAGTGAGGCAGTAAACATGCTGCTTATACGCCGCTGTGGTGAAGGTAATGCGAAGAAAAGATTAAATGACGGAATAATCCAACCTCAATATATTTTGTCTCTTTTTTAAACAAATCTATATAGGTGTGAAAGACATAATACCGTCTCTGAAGAGTATGATTGGTGAAGCTGTTTATATGATAGGACTGATACAAACGATATATTAAACTTCTTCAAGGAAACAGTTCCATGTACCTAAATATTGTGTACTAGCATTGATCCATTTTTTTTTATTTTCTGTTTCGCTGCAGCTATTTCTATATTGTATAGTGGGATCTAAACTACACCCATAAAGTAATCAAGTTGGGGGCCTTATGCATAGTAATCTGGTATGAGAAAGACTGCTCTAAGTATGTGTTCAGTCTTCCCTTTCCCTCAGAGCGAAAGTGTGTGACCATTGTTAGAAGGAAAAACAATGAAAACCCAGTAACCTAAAAAGGACACCGTTCAATCACTTTTGTTCCACCTGAGGCAAAATATGTACTCATCAAGTTTCCAGGCTTTCCAACCCTGCCAACATAGAAAAGCAGACCAACTCCCCTAACTGTGGGCGCCGAGCACATCCAAAATATGGCAAGTAGTAAAAAGAAGCAATATATTTATAAACACTCTTAAATTCTATTGGGAGGTAGAACAGGGCTTTGAACACAGTTTGATCCTGCACTCTCAGCTGGTAGATACACTGGAGGACACAGCAGCTCCCATGGTGCTCGTCCATAAATACAGAGAGAGCAGTCGCGCTGCACTGTGTGCTTCGTAGATTTTAAAGCAGCTTTGACGGTGTGTGCCAGAATCTTCATTGCCCCAAGATAAACAACTCACCTGGGAATTCCGCCTATCTTATTCTGCTATATATCGTTAGATGAAAACACTTGTGTGCTGGTGTAGCAGGGGACAGGTAAATAAGTCCATTTTTTCACAGAGATTCACTAACCGTGGCTTGAAGCAGGCGTGTCTGCTTGCCCCCGTGCTATTCACACGGCTGAGTAAACTTCGTATTCAAATTCACCGCCATTTTCGTCCTAAATCACACAACAAGGCAATTTAATTCTTAAAATATATATTCACGATAATGTATTGCTCGATCTCACAGCTTTAGGGTTACAAACGGCAATGAACAGCCTTGACAAATTTATCAAAAACACATTAAGAGCCAATACCAGCAAAGCCAAGGTTACCATCTTCTGCAAAAAGAAGACTGTGTAAACATACATGGCATCTCGGCAAAAACCTAAATGAACAAGAGACACCTAACTATTAGCTTGGTATTTGGCTAGATTGCAGGGGTGTCATTAAATGTCACTAATCACAATTAAGACATAGAACTTCTGCCTTAAATTTCACATTTTGTAGTATTTATAGTCAGTTACCCACGCAATATGCTCAAAGTGTTCTTAACATTATCCGGGCTAAGGGCCGTATTTACAAGAAAGAGGGTATGAGTCTCGATGCGCCACTTTTCTTGCGTTGCCCCTGCCCCACCTAAGGACACAATGGTTGCACCATAGCAGTCATTACCACAACAGCGTCAACATTTTTTATGCTATTATGGCACTTTGCTGCACTAGCATCAAAAATGTTGACGCTAGTGTAGCAAAGCACAATGAGGCCCATTGATTAAAATGGGTGCGTCATTTTAACGCCTGCTCTGAGCTGGCGTTAAAAATGACATAAAAAGTGGCGCAGTCAAATGTTGTAAATTTCACTGCGCCATTTTGTCGGGCCTCCCTGTGTTGGAAGGCCGCCCCCTTGTGACATTATGCCTGACGCAGGCAAAAGTGTCTCAAGGGTTTACAAAGTGGCGCAATGCAAGCATTGTGCCACTTTGTAAATATGGCGCGGGAGAGAGACCTCCCTAACCCCACCTTAGTATTAGAAATAATGATGCTAGGGCCGCCCAAGGTGGCGCTAGGGACTGTAAATACACCCCTAAATATCTTCCTGCACTTATTTAACACTTATGAAGCTCTCCAAGGCAGGTCAGCAGATTGTCTAGACCTTGCCCCGTGCTCTTTATCACTTCTATATTTGTACAACCTCTTTCTCTGAGGCAATACTGGATCATGCCTGAATTTGGTTTATTCAAGCAATCTTTGGCCGTAATGGAACATTTCGTCATATTTTGTTTCAGGGTCAAAACTGTCCCTTGCGAATGCTTTGAAGTTCAGAGTTGGGCAGTTTTGAACATTTCCAAAGGGAAAAGACTCTGTGCCCTTGGAGCAATTACTAATCATGTCTGTAAGGCAAGTACATTACACATACACGAGACCCGGTCAGGTAACCTCAATGATTTTGCAGTCAAATGCAAAGTTATATGTAGTTTGGAGTTACAGTTATATAGTCAAGATGTTGGTTAGTTATAGGAGTCATCCTCTGCAAAATGCTTATAGTAATGTTAGTCTTACACCTAGGGGCATCTTAAGGATTTGTAGGGCCCTGGGCCAGATATATTTTGTGCCCCCTGTTTGGAGCAACTTTGAATTTATTGCCCCATTTCCGCTCACTCAAGCCCTTATGATGCAAAACAATATTGAATGATATGTTAAACCTTCAAAAACGGGGGGATGGAAAAACAGCCAAAAGCTCAAGCTACCTGGTGCCCGCCAGCACAATACTACCAAAATAAACCTTGTACCAGAATTAATGAAGCAATTTCTTTTTTGAGTTTGGATCTTGAGTTCTTTACTTAGAACCACAATGTTTTATTGGGAATTCACTGTCTAACCTGCCTGTTACACCCACTGTAGGAAAAGCATGGTAAGTGTGACCAATGGACTAGTGCTTAGTATAAAAGTAAGACATATGCACATAATGCTTGACATTTTAGCTTTAATTGCTGAATATTTGTAATCACAAATATATCCACCTTTACTAATAATGTTCCTCCTGCAACATTTATAAACAAAGTGCTTCTCTGATGATTTAGAGAGAGGTAAAGAGAGGAGAAGGAGAACTCTGGCTAAAAGGAGGAAGTTGAGAGATGTGAAATGGAGAAACAGTTGAGTGTTGTGAGACAGAAAAAGAGGAAGTTATAGTGAGAGAAAGAGAAGGGTTGAGAGAGATAGTCATGCTAGAGGGGGTGACTTGAAATAGAGAAGGAGGTTAAGGGAGAGATACGAGTCTGTATTTCAGAGAGATAGAGGGAGGGAGAAGGAAAGGAGCTGATGATAGCAAAAAGGAGGTAGAGAAATAGAGGTAGTTCCGAAGGAGTCTGATGCTTAGAGAGGTGACGGAAAGGGAACAGAGGCAGAATGAGAGAAAGAGGTGGAGATGTGAAGGAGAGAACTACTAGTGCGGTAAATTGAGAGGTTACATGGTGAGAGATAGGCTGTTGAGAGAGATGAGAAAGAAAAATGAGAAAGTGAAGTGAGATGGAACGGCGATGTAGAGAAAAGGCTGAGAGAGCAGTGAGGTAGCACAGACCTGGAGAGATAGGTGAGGTTGGGGTACAAATGAGGCTGTTTGAGAAGGAAAGTAGATGGAGAAGAGATAGAGGAAGTTCAGATGGAAAAAGCGCAGTGAAATAGAGAGAAGAGGATGAGAAAGAGAGAGTAGAGGTAGAGAGAGGAGATCGAGTGATATATATAGATACAAAGTGATAGAGCAGGGAGCAAGGTCATGAGAGAGAGGAAGAGATGAAGCTGAGTGAGGTATTTTGGGTACATTGAGAGAGAGAGGTGAGATAGACAAAGGTGAGATAGAGACAGCTGAAATAGAGATAGAGAATCATGGTTCGCAGAGAAGTGGAGATAGAGAGGTTAGGGGACATGGTCAAGGGAAATAGGGGAGGTGAAGTAAAGAGACAGAAATGACATGAAAAGCCTTTAAAAATCCACCAACTTCCTGAGAGTACGGGGGCTGAGGCTAGGCATGCTAGGCCTGCACACAAAGGGGCATGTTATATTTTTTGAACATCTCAGGGCAGCAGCAAAAGTTGCTGTGCTTCATTGCATAAGAGAGAAAGCAGTGCAGAGCCATAATATTAAAAATGAACTGTTGCTGCTCAATACTTTATGGTAGTGCACAATCTTTGCACCATGGTGTAGAGGGATGTGCATGCACTGTCAAGCATAGAATTTGTTCCACAAACATACCCTTTCAGTACCAAATCCTATGCCTAGGTACATTCCCACATAAGCCACACACTGCTTATGTGCTGTACAGTGTGGCACACATACAATGTATAGACATTTGCAGAAATGAACACATTTCCCCTTGTTAGCACCTGCTTCAAAGAGGCATTATTTATTGATGCCAAGCCTGTTCTTGCTATCTTTAGTGGATCAGACTTTGCTTAAAAAATACTATGGGTACTTGTGTTAATCCACTCCAGTAATGCTCCATTGATGCAACGTGTACAAAGCAGAGCAAAGCACTATTCATGCTGATACAAGTCTACATTCCCAGCACAAAATAACTTTTGCACTAGGATGTAAATACCCTTGTAAGATTGTGCACTGCTTTGTGTCGTTTTTATGACTTTTCCACAATGCCAGTCCTTGATAAATGTGTCCCTAAGTTACTGTTAAACATCTTCAGATATGAAATTTAGAAAGGCTGTTTTATGTGCAATTTTATTTTGGATTTTCCACTGACTTTAAGTGGGCATCCCTTTGGAGCTGTGGGCCCTGGGCAATTGCCCACTTGACTCATGCCTTAAAACGTCTCTGCTTGAACCACAGCAGTCCTTATTACCTTATTAACATCTTCAACAAATCATTTACTGTATATATTTCCTACACACAGAGTCATGCTATTACCATTGGTGGAGTTTAGCCATGGTTGCCAATCATATAAGCAGACGACAGTCAAATGCAGACTTAGGGATAGTTAGAAGGTGAATCTACCACATATTTTACCAATGTTGCAACTTCTGAATTAAAAACTTTAGCTGTTAAAACCTCAAATCCTGCCTGCTGATATACATACTCTTACCTCAGAGAATAATGATTGTTTAACCTCTTAGCTGGTAGGCCTTTGCCCCACCCCAGTGCTGAGCCCTTTCTGGCTATTTGGGGTAGTCCGCGCTTAGGCTTTCATAACCTTTTGTCCACATAAGCTATCCACACCAAGTTTGTGTCCTTTTTTTCCAACATCCTAGTGATTCTAAAGGTACCCAGAGTTTGTGGGTTCCCCTAGAGGAGACCAAGAAATTAGCCAAAATACAGTGACAATTTTGTTTTTTTCAAACAAATGGAAAAAAGGGCTGCCGAAGAAGGCTTGTGGTTTTTTCCCTGAGGCTGGCATCAACAAAGGGTTTGCGGTGCTAAAATGACCATCTTCCAACTTTCAGGAACAGGCAGACTTGAATCAGGAAACCACATTTTTCAACAATTTTGGCATTTTACTGGGTCATACCCCATTTTTACTATTTTTTGTGCTTTCAGCCTCCTTCCAGTTAGTGACAGGAATGGGTACAAAACCAATGCTGGATCCCAGAAAGCTAAACATTTCTGAAAAGTAGACACAATCCTGAATTCAGCAAGGGGTCATTTGTGTAGATCCTACAAAGTTTTCGTACAGAAAATAACAGCTGAAATGAAAAAATATTGAAATTGAGCTGAAAAAAAACAGCAATTTTTCTCCACGTTTTACTCTGTAACTTTTTCCTGCAATGTCAAGGGGATATATAGGACTTGAAGATTCATCAAGAATCCTAGGTACCCAGAGCCAATAAATGAGCTGCACCTTACAATGGGTTTTCATTCTATACTGGGTATACAACAATTCATTTACTGAAATATAAAGAGTGAAAAATGTGTATCAAGAAAACCTTTGTATTTCCAAAATGGGCATAAGATAAGGTGTTGAGAAGCAGTGGTTATTTGCACATCTCTGAATCCTGGGGTGACATACTAGCATGTGAATTACAGGGCATTTCACAAATAGATGTCTTTTTTACACACTGTCTTACATTTGGAAGGAAAAAATGTAGCGAAAGGCAAGGGGCAATAACACTTGTTTGACTATTCTGTTTTCCCCCAAGTCTCCTGATAAAAATGGTACCTCACTTGCGTGGGTAGGCCTAATGCTCGCGACAGGAAACGCAACATGGACACATCACATTTTTACATTGAAATCTGACGTGTTTTTTTGTAAAGTGCCTAGCTGTAGATTTTGGCCTCTAACTCAGCCGGAACCTGGGGAAACCTACCAAACCTGTGCATTTTTTAAAACTAGTGGCCAAAAAAAACACTTTTTCCTCACATTTTGGTGACAGAAAGCTCTGGAATCTGAAAGGAGCCACACATTTCCTTCCACCCAGCGTTCCTCCAAGTCTCCCAATAAAAATGGTACCTCACTTGTGTAGGTAGGCCTAGCATCCCCGACAGGAAATGCCACAAAACACAACGTGGACACATCACATTCTCCCAAAGAAAACAGAGCTGTTTTTTGCAAAGTGCCTAGCTGTGAATTTTGGCCTCTAGCTCAGCTGGCGCCTAGGGAAACCTATCAAACCTACGCATTTTTGAAAACTAGACACCTAGGGAAATCCAAGATGGGGTGACTTGTGGGGCTCTCACCAGGTTCTGTTACCCAGAAACCTTTGCAAACCTCAAAATCTGGCAAAAAAACACTTTTCCCTCACATTTCGGTGACAGAAAGTTCGGGAATCTAGGAAGAGCCACAAATTTCCTTCCACCCAGCGTTCCCCCAAGTCTCCCGATAAAAACATTACCTCACTTGTGTGGGTGGGCCCAGCACCCGCGACAGGAAATGCCCTCAACACAACATGGACACATCACATTCTCCCAAAGAAAACAGACCTGTTTTTTGCAAAGTGCCTACCTGTGGATTTTGACATCTAGCTCAGTCGGCACCCAGGGAAACCTACCAAACCTGTGCATTTTTGAAAACTAGACACCTAGCGGAATCCAAGATGAGGTGACTTGTGGGGCTCTCACCAGGTTCTGTTACCCAGAATCCTTTGCAAACCTCAAAATTTGGCAAAAAAAGACACCTTTTCCTCACATTTCGGTGATAGAAAGTTCTGGAATCTGAGAGGAGCCACACATTTCCTTTTACCCAGCTTTCCCCTAAGTCTTCTGATAAAAATGGTACCTCACTTGTGTGGGTAGGGTTAGTGGCCGCGACAGGAATAGATCACACAATGGTCAATGTTGGTCCTTACATGAGGCAACTGTTGACCCTGGGGTGATCCATTCTTGACGCAGGCACTAGGTACAAGCACTCAAGTGGGGTAGTGTTTTTATCAGGACAGGTGAGGAATCACTGGATGGTAGGAATTTTGTGGATCTCAGCATATTCCTGTAGTTTGTGTGACAGAAATGCAAGAAAAAATAGAGTTTGTATTCAACATTTCAACTTTGCAGGGTATTCTGAGTAAGAAAATGTTGGGGAATCCACACAAGTCACACCTCTGTGGACTACCCCGGATGTCTAGTTTCCAGAAATGTCTGGGTTTAGTATGTTTCCCTATGTGGCCGCCGAGCCCAGGATCAAAAACACAGGTGCCTGCCTTACAAAATCAGTTTGTTTTGTGATACATAATTTTTATGTCTCCACAATACGATTTGGGTGGTGGAATTTGGGGCTGAACTAAATTGGGGAGCTCCCAAGAGAGCACTCTCTCTCTGTGCTTGCCACTGCATTCACCGGCTGTCTGGGTTGGGCTAATCCGCTATTGTCCTGTTGCACAGACTGTGCTTGCGAAGGGACACAGGACTATCCTCATCACCTCCCTCATAATTACTGGAAGAGGAGTTATCGAATGGGACTCCTCCGACTGAAAAATCACTCCCAGAATCTGCGCCATTGTCCTATCCCTCAGATTCTGTCTCAGCATCTGCTGTCTCAATCTTTGATCCTATGTCAGAGCTGTCCTCTATAACCTGAGTGAGGGCGTGAGCAGCAGTTATCCAACGAGATGCCATCTCTGCTACTGGCTAAACTGTTGCTCTAAAACACTAGCCTACATAGACAGTCACAAAATTGCTGGGGTGTGTGTGATACGTGCAACAGTAGAGGTCACCTTACCTTCGTTTCTTCCCTCAATCAGCACATTCTTTTAAGACACTCAAAAAACACCTTGTCACATACCAATCGTCACAGTCTTTAGCACCTCTAGTGCCCAGTCCAACAATCATTATTGGTGCTCCCACTTCCATGTCCTCCTCCTCGGATTCCCTCACTACCACCCAGAAAAAGTGCCCTTCATCTCTCCATAGCCGCCCCCTTGCACATACATTTCATTTCTATTATAGCACAGGTAATGGTTGACTTTACTAATGTACTCAGCTATTTACATAAAATACAGATTTGCTCTTTGCAGTAGACATAAACCTTCTGCGCTTCTTTATGGCACCAAAACTGCCACTAGACAAAAAAAAGTCTGATCCCTTTGTAGCAGAAACATAATCACAAGACTTACTTGACTTTTTTATTGCTGCCTAAAAGGTACAGTTGAAATGCGTCAGTTGAAGTTTGTGCATTGCTTTGAAGACGCAAGCTACAACTGCAAGACAACTGGTGGCAAATACATATATATATATATATATATATATATATATATATATATATACATAGACATCTCTCTCTCTCTCTCTCTCGCTCCCTCTCTCTCTTTCTATATATATATATATATATATATATATATATAGATATCTATATATAGATAGATATATATATATATAGATCTATATATATATATATATAGATCTATATATATATATATCTATCTATATATATATCTATATATATATATATATATATATATATATATATATATATAGATCTCTATATTTTTTTCGTAGTTGTATGGTTTCCTTGGGGGCCATAATGGTCCCCAGGGAAACCATACAACTACTAAAAAAATGATTGCCCCCATAGGGGGTCGCCCTGCGATCCAGTGCAATCGTGCCCCCCTCAGGGGACACCTACCTTGAATTAAAAAAAATTGCCCCAGGGGGGGTGCCCATTTGCTGAGGGGGCCGACCCCCACCAAGTGAAATCCCTGGTGTCGAGTGGGTTTTCCTGGCCCTTGATCGCAGCTGTGCTGCAATCGAGGGCCAGGAAACCTGTTCAGGAAGGCCTCGTTTGAAGGGGAGAGTCTCCCTGAGGCCGTTTGGGGCCGTTTTCCCCATTGGAGCAGGAAGTGGCCTTGCAGCCACTTCCTGCTCCAATGGGGAAAACAAAGGGGCGGGTTGGGGCGCAGGAGGAGACATGGAAGATCTTCTTGTGACTCGCACCAGGGAGGTAGTGTGGGCATCCGCACTAAACGGGTTAAAGACATGCTTCTAATTGATGACAACAGTTGTCCAATATTTTGATTATCCATTCCAGCTATTGAAGGCTTATGAGTGTCCCACTTGTGTAGAATTGACAATGGCTGTTAATTTTAAATGTGTGGTGCCTTTTTTGTCTGAGTTATAATTTGCTTGTTTTACTGGTAAAAAAAAATAATATTTCAATTATACTTATAAGTGGGATTTGTTTTGTTTTTCTATGTGAAAGCTGTGTATGTATAGAACTCATACCATAAATAAAATCTGATTTGGGGTGGTTCCACTCACAAACCTTCAATGAGCTTTCAATTATTGGGTCTATTGAAAATCTCCTTCAATGCACCAGCACAGATCACCAGCTACAAATGTGGTTATGATCAAAGGCGCTAAGGTAGATTTTACAAAGGTCGCAAAGTTCAACAAATGCAAGCAGCCCTTTTTCAAAATTATCGCAAAGCTACACAGAGTATAGAAACTAAGGCCTCTTCCTTTATGAAGAACCTGGAGAAGTTGCTCTTTGAATTGCATGAGCCCCATAACATATGCCAATGGTCTTTGGTGGTATGGACCTTCCCGGAGAAAAGCATTTGACGAACAATATATAATAGGCAGAGATCTTTCCTACTTTCAACAATGCTTGATGTCAAGAATTCTTTACATTTATGGCACGATTGAACATGCAGCAAAAGTGCCACAACATCTAATTTGCATATTGTGGTCCTGAAGATTTGGGATGGACCTCGGAGACACATTCCAGGAGCTCATAGAGAAAGAGGGTTGATCCGGTTATGATGAAGCAATGAGCCTACATGTGACTGCAGTCACAAGGACATTTAGACTCCCCAGGCACATGACAAAGGAAGAGGATCCAAGGGAATTGGGCGAATAGGTAGTATGGCCAAGGTGACCACCAGGAAACTTCTCAATATTCTGAGTCAAGAGGAGGTCTGAGGGATGCCTCGGTCCCTCACTAGTGGGAACAAAGTACAGAAGATCATGAAGTGAAGGCAGAGACACAAGCAGGGGCATTTATATGGACATCAACACAACCGCTTCAAATGAGTGCAAATGCCAGGACCAAGAGTTGGCAAATAATACAGAGGCAGATGGAGCTAGAGGCCACCTGAGACTTGGAGTGAGACTTAGTAAAAGTAGAAGTTTAGCAGGAAAGACAGTGATAACATGCAGAAGGGAACGTGAAGGACCTACAACTCACTGGATAATACACAACCACCTCAGAGTCATTAGAAAGGGGCAGGGAACAGCAGAGCAACCTTCAGGCAGCCAATTAGATAAAGAACAGTGAAGAGAAACTCTGCATGATCATGTCATGGGCCATCTCTAAGGGCAGTAGTCAATAGGTGCCGGCTGATCTCATCCCTACAAGTGGATAGTGCTGGCAACCTCTATAAATGTTGAAAATCCTAATCTCTTTATCCCTCATTGTCAAGGCTGTTTACAAAAAAAAATCCCCCAGTGTGAGGGTCATTGCTTTTTGTTTTTCACAAACAAAATCCCTTTTTTTTTTTACTTTGTTTCCTAAAGTTTGGCAAACAACTGTAAAAATTCATGGCGGACATCCACCAAACCTTTTATACATTGAAATGAACTGCTGTGAGAAATGTTCCTTTCAATGTACAGAGATGACTACTCAACTCGGTGTCTACTCCAAATTTGGCAGATGGCAGTACATCAAACCCTCAGACCCTAAGTGTGATAATGGTAAACAAAAGATATGTAGGATTCTAGATCCCAGACATTGCAATACTTTGCTTAATTTTATGGCAAAGTGAACCACCCCTGAAGCCCTTCCAAGCACAATCTGACTCTCTCCAGAGTTACAGAGCATGCCAAGATGCCTTGGCTCACATGTGCAGGATTACGGAGTACAGGCTTTGAGAGAAAGACTCACTGGAGGAAAACAGTATGCGGGAATCGACTGTGCCTGAGATTCAGAAAGATTATTATTTGTAAGCAGCCAGAAAGCAACTCAAGCTCCCTCATTCAAAGAGTTGTTGGCATAAAGTTTTTGAAGACAACCCATATTTGAGTTATCCTTTCTCAACCACTTTCTCCCTTTACCCAAATTTCTTAGTTCCTCCTTCCACAATCAATGTTTAGGCCAGTAATCCTACATGTTGGACATTTTCTTTCCTATTACTCTGGGGCCTGGTAGGCCACAACTATATAATTTTATAACACTTTCTGCATGTAAGAAGGAGAAGTGTGGTACAATGGAAACACTTTGAGGAACGGTAAGCGCAACAACATGAAACAGAGTATAGAGAACTAAGACAAAGGAGATGGAAAGAGTGCGTCGGAGTGCTGTGGAAACCAGAGTATAACTTGTGTGGACAAATATTGACACTCTTTGTCTGGAATATCAGGAAATATCTCACTAGCACAGTACGTTTACCCAGGAATGCAGATTTTACATCCTTCTCTAAGTTCTTGAAGAGGGCAGGCATAGCAAATATCAGGATAGGAAGGCCTCGTTTGAAAGGGGAATTTCAGGGCTGTGAGGCGACATCTGGGGCCTTAAGGACAGTGCAAGCATTGGGTGGGTGCCTGGCAACATCTCCTGTTGTTTCAGCCTACTTCGCCTCTTTCAGTTTCTCACTCTGCATTTTTGATTCCCTCACTGTTTGTTAAATTTACCCTTCTTGGTTCCCCACACATACTTGCCCTCTAAACCTCTTGGTCTTTATCATCTGTTTTCCTGTTACCCTTTGTGCCTATCCCAATCTTTTGCTCCCTTGATTCGGTGTGCTGTATTTCCTGAAGTGTGCTGCTGCTCTCTATCTCAACAGCCCTGAATGATCAAGTATTTCTTTTCCAACTGAAACCCCTCAACTTACAGAGGCAGAGAAACCAAGGCATATTGAAAAAAGGTTTTCTATATTTAGACACTCAGGCCCTCATTTACAAGAGCATTGCGCCACAGGAATGTCACTTTTACAGACGTTACGGTGGCGCAATGCCCTGCCCCATATTCACAAAGTGGCGTTAAGCCACTTTATATAACAATAGGCATTCCACAGCAAAACCAATTGCACTTTAATTCTGCCCCAGATTTATGAGGATTTGTAAACCTGAGGCAGCGCCAAAAACTAATGCCACCCAGGGGTGGCGTTAGAATGGCGCCTCGAGGAGAAAAATACATTTATTTCTCCTTGTTTTTGCTTTTCCTATTTGTGCTGCATTCTGCAGCACACATAGGAAGAGCAAAACACCATTAATGATTGTTTACGTGCAGGAAGGTATTCATCATTAAATAATGACGACTTGCTACTCCTACATGTGCTGCATTGTGCAGCACACATTGGACTAGCAAATTGTCATTACTGATTGTATATATGCATGAAAGGACACCTTCCTGCACATAAACAATCATTCCGTGCAACGCAGGCACCCTTGCACTAAGTTGAGCCCCAACACTAGGGAAAATACAGGGGTGCACCGTATTGTATTAAATATGGTGCATTCCTGCATTTCTGAAGTGACGCAGTGTTGCCAAATGTGGCACAGCGCTGCACCACTTCTTAGTAAATGAGGCCCTCAGAATATAGTAGGACAAATTAATGGCACCTAATAACTGATTTTCTGGACAGTGCTTTACTGTAACCTGGACCCAAAGTGTTGAACGTTTGTTTGTGTGCATGTGTGTGATCGGCACAATATATACATGGAAGGTGTGTGAGTGAGCCAGAGTGAAGGAGGCCTGCGGGTTCCATTTTGGAAGCACATGGCCTGTTTGAGTGCACAAGATAAAGGTGGGGTTGCTTTCTACAGTGGAAGTGTATTGTGCACATTCCTAAGGCTGGAGGGATGGGACCTAGATATTGAAGTGGGAGAGGCGGAGACAGCTCTGCCATTAGAAATTCTATCAGGTACTTTTGTTGCAGCCATCCACTGATTAGTCTTTTGGAGTACTGCTATTTGGCAAATAGTGTGGGTGGAGGATGGGACTGCAGTCTCTGTTGTTTAGAATGAGAAGGGCCCTTTATCTGAGGGTAGACTATTTGTCTTTAGTTCCTAATCACTCCGAGCGGGGCTGCTCCAGCCTAGAGACAACTTTTATGTGACCATCACTACTCTACACAAAGACCGAGGCGGTCATTACGAGTCTGGCAATCCCATGATCGCCAGACATGCGGTGGGGTTTGGACCACCGCCTATTCGGCGTTCCAAATGCCACATTATGACATTTCCTTCTGCATTTATCCATATTTATTTTTTGATCATCTTTGTGGTATTTATCCATATTTATTTTGTGTTTTGAGAATAAATAGAGTTGTAAAATGGCACATTTCCACATTTACTTAACTGATGAACATACACTCATACTTTGATGCCTTACGTTTTAGCAAATTAAGCAACCAAATATAACAACATTATACCCACGGGTAAATATTACCATTATCATTTATATGTACATTAACAAATTATCATATTTAAGGAATTCTCATCCTGTTTTTAACTCCCCATGTTGTCTATCTCCGCAGCTGTTGGCCTGGAATTAGTGAAAGACGGCATGGAGAGTCATATAGAAGGAGCACTATTTTCAGTATTTTTCCACCTCTAAAAATAAATACAGAAAAGAAACACATTGTTTTCACTCTGTATTTATCTGTAGAAATCAGGAAAAACTGAGTTTTAATTATGACAATGGTGGTCGTGCTGTGGTCCAGCACCACGAGGATTAGTTGTACCGGCGGTCGTGGGAGTTCTAATCTGCCAGGACAGTGCTGCAAACACCAATGCCCTGCGGAATACGACTTTGTTCTCCTCCTACGACTTCACAGAGGTAACACCACCATGAAAAGACTGGCAGAGAATGGGTTCACAGGGCCCCGGGGGGCCCTGAACTTCCCATGCACTTGGCGTGGGTACTTGCTTTGCAGACAGTGAACATTGCGAGGGTGCTGGTGCACCCTGAAAACGACAGCATTGCCGCTGGCTCGATTATGAGCCGGAGACAATGCTGTAGGGTGTTACCCGCTAGGCCGGCGGACGGAAACGCAGGTTTCCACCCGCCGACCTAGCTGGAAACTCGTAATGGGCCCGGAGGAGAGGTAGCCACTATGGCGGCAACTTCCCCATCTGAAGTTCAGCATATGGGCAAAACCATCCACCAAACTCGTAATCAGGCCCTGAGTCTGGACAACAGCCTTAAATGGACACATGAAAGAAAAACAGAACCAAACTGATTCTGAAGGTGCAGAGAGAAAACAGACATTCTCTTTCTGCTGTAAAAGTGTGAGGCATGCAACAATTTATTTTTCCATTTCCATATCTCTGACAAAGAAGTGGTGCTCCACAGAGTAGCCAGAGGAATGTTGTGCACGCAGTGGTGGGTCTGCCTAAAAAAGCAACTTCCCAGATGTGAGTATATATAATCTGGAGTCTGATCTCCCTGTCCTGATGCGCTTGGAAGTACTCTGCCTGAGAGAATAAGGAAGGAGTGAGCCAATCTTGCAGGAGGAGTGGGCTTCTAGTGGGGACAATGAGTGGTTGACCCCAGATGTGAGAATCTGTCCACCTGAGAATCCCAAGAGTATGACCGTCCTGCTCCTAGGCCAGAGCCTCTCCCCCTCACTAAATCAGTAGATCCACAGCACTTGTCCAACATGTGCCCAGTCATTGTTATGTCTGTGGCACTTGTCTGAAGTTTGCACGAACAGATTGTTTACAAGCTTATAGCAATTATCTACAGTGTGCCTCAATGGACTCAGAGGTGATTCGTCTATGCCACTTGCCCATCGTGTGCCTGAGTGGACTGCATCACTGAACCTGATTGCTGCAAATGCTGTGGCCCTTGTTTAACTGTGCCCAAACTTACTATGAAGTGAGTAGCTGACAGCACTTGCTGAAACTGTGCCTGAATAGACTATAACATCATGACCTAGAATGTGGCTGCCCAAGACAGTGATATGGCTAATGAACCTATAGCAGACTACATCGCTGCCTTAACCCTGAGACTTGCTGGTGGATCCACCAACTCAACAGCAAGCCCATGTGGAAGTAGGATTCTTTAGGGACATGTGATCTTCAACTTTGTGTGTTTGCAGGGAAGAAGTTAGACATTCTGGTGACAGCCTGCAATCCTGACTATGACTGCTTCCTGACTTTGCCACTCAGCCCACCACTAAATCTGCTTCTGGGACAGAGCTGATGGCTGGCAACCCTGCAACTGGTGCAACTTCCATGAGCTAAGGGGGACACAGAATAATGTGTGCTGAGGCCTGGTCGAGGCCTGCCACAAGGACTCGCTTTTGTGAGAAAACTGAAAGCACATTTTTCTTGAGGCAGGGGAACCCTGCACCCGTGCCTAAGCCCTACACTAAGCTGGACTGCTATATGAATGAGGGTGAGGTCAAGAGTGAGCCGTAGGGATAACTGTGCTCAAGGTACAGTGGCCCTGCACCAAGGAATCAGAATACCTTGATATTGTAGAGTGTAGGATTATGTTTTAAAGTGTATTAAAGTAATTTCTTTATATAAAATATAAGCACTAAACTAGATTATCAGTTTTTACACTTCTAGGTGTTTGTTGAGTGCTCAGCTTGTCATACGGTCCCCACACTAACTTCCCAGAGAAGCCCATGACTGTGCTGAAGCAGATATGCTAATTAGAACATTATTAATGATGTTTATGTGCTTGAATACTGAAAAGCTTGTAGAGAAATTAATTGTAGAGAAAATAATGTGCACTTTTGAAAATGTGCCCTCGGGGCATGACAGCCATATATACGAGATTGTACTGATATAACTGAAAATGTATGAAATGATGAAAAATATACAAGAATAATGTAGTAATATGTCATATTGAAATGTATAACCTATGTTTTATCTTAACTTGTAGTGCTAACTTAGCTGAAATCATGGCCTAGTCTTTCTAGGCCTCGCACACAGAGAGCAGAAATAATAACTGCGTTTGCAAGAAGCTGGATGTATGACACAACCCTGAACTGCCTGATGTTAAAGTTGCTTAGCTAGAAATTTCTGCAATATACCGGCAGACAGGAGATGATGAAGACAATTTGATACAATTATGTGTAGAGTAGGCTAAATGTGTTTTTCCAGGACTTGAACAATGGAGGCACTGACTGAAGACGAACATGCAACAATTTCAATACCTAAACAGCTGGATGATGAGGACATCGTATAGCGAACCAATCCGCATCTTGTGAAAGGACTAATATTAAAATTGGTAGATTTGGTAAACAAATACTATAGGTTAAAGTCATATCTGCTGACTGACTGACCAATTAGGAATTAGGGGGATAGACTGGGAGACCCTAATAAAAAGTCATGACAAGGAGCTAAAACATCAGATGCGAGGGGAGAATTGATGACGTCAGGAGATGCTGTCCGAGGGCTCATAATCTGTGAGCCTGATGCGTGGCTGACTAATTGATGACCTGAAGACGAAGACTGACTTTGTTGCTGATCTATTATGTGGATAGGTAGCTATAAATATGTGACTGACTAACTGCCTTTTCTTCTAGGTACTGGGTAGGCGCTGATTATAGAATTCTCACTCAGATAGATCTTTTCCAAATTAATGTTTTTCTCGAAATTGTTTTGCATGAAGCCCCACATGCTGATGCTAATCTTGGCTAGGTAGGCTGTTAGGGGTGACGTTGACAGTGACAAATGACTGACGAGCTATCTGCTAAACTCTGCTATTAATACTGGTATTCTTTTGGTGTACGTTGGTGCATTCACGCATATGTTTTCTTCAGTTATGTTATGATGTTTTTTATTAACAAATTAATAATTGAGCTGATTGAATAAAGTTTGATCTAACAGATGATTTAGTACTGTAATCAATAGGGAAATAAAACTGTTTAACTCTTTACTGAGTTGTGGTTATTCATGAATAGATGTTTATAGATGTTATCAATTGAAAATTAATGGTTGCTCATGCTGGTTATTGATTCCGGTAGTCACTTTGTGACTAGGATACTCCATGCGATCCAAAAGGTTCATTGACCTATACGTGTCCCCTTGTAAATTTACTTACTAAGGACCAGGTGCGCTTGCAACTGCTTTCCATTGATACCACGAGGAGGCAAATGCTGAAGGGTGCTGCCCAGCTTGCAAGACCATAGTAGGATTTATTTTGGGACATCAGAGGCAGACGACCCCTGGCACTCAAGGCTGAGGCCCAGTAGCAGCTACTTGACCCATGGGCCCCTGAACAGCGTCTGACTGGCCTAAATATTCGGAGTTGGGTGTTGGACATCCGATGTCTGTTGTAGCAAGGAACTTGTCCAGGGATAAGTGCAAATAGTTTATGAGGGAGTACGAAGAGTGATCTCGTGCCCCCTGGTGCATATCTCTCCAGATATCGGAAAGCCACGAATGTGTCAACCAATCCCTGAAGCTTCTTGAGTAGTTATGACTAGGAATCTGAGCATTGCTGATGTGGATCTATCCTATTCCAAATCAGTCACACAATTGTCCTCACAATTTGTAGGTCTTTATCCCGTGAACCATGCTCGGGTGCATTTGTTTAAAGAATACTGTTTGTTTAGTATTGCAGGCATATGTACTCACTAATTTTAATGGGTTCCCATCTAATGTGCCTTCTAAGAGAATATATCTGCCTTTGGTATCAATGCATTTCATTATATATATATGTGGGTCTGAAAGGCGGAATCCAAATTAGTGTTGCCTAATAAGAGTATGACATACCAAATATTTGGCCTCTCCGTTTTTTGTGGAGTTAGCTGTTTTCTGTCTCCAAAAGGTGAGTTTCATGTAGTCAGGTTTTGTGAATATTCCTGCACTTCAATTATACATGCATGTGACGTTTGACAGGAATTGCCATACCCCTTACACTCCATGTTCTATAAGGGATAAAGTACCCATGCTGTACATTATAAGGAGATTGCAAGTCACCCCGGGGTTCCATAACCATATAGAGGAATGAGGCTGAAGGGTGACTTCCTTCATAAGGTTATGGAACTCCGAGGTGACGTGCACTATCCCGATCATAAATGCCAGGTGGTACTTTATCCCATATATATTTGGTCACACTATCTCCTATCCCTCAAACCACTTAAAACCTTGATAAAGGAGCAAGCATACTTGCAAACCTGAAGAATAAAAGTAAAACCTCTAGTGCAAATTTAAACACATCAAAAACTGGTTAGATATTTGTGGAAAACAGATATCAGAAACAGTTAAATACAAGTCCGTTTTTTTGTTTTTTTTTAAAGTTGCAGTAGCTCGGAACGTTAAGAAACATGCAGAAAGATTCTAATTTTTCTCTATCTAAGGAGTGCAAAAAATAAACATATCCTTTCTGCTTTGTTAAGCTATTAAAATAAAGCAGAAGAAAGAAAAGCTCTGTGACCTGACCTGCCTTTCTCCTCGGCTGCTGGCTCTGGAAGCAGGCATTGTGACATCAGAACTCGACTGTAATAGCTCATAATTGATTAGTGCGGCCAATTCAGCTTCAAGCAGGTTTTTTGTTTTCACCCTTTGAGATTGTGCTGGGCTGGCCTCTGTATTGTTTTACAGCTAGGGATTTTAATAAAGTTACCAAAATCCAAGACCGTATTTGCAACCAGATTAAAACAGTTCTCCGCTTGGGCTCCAAGGAAGGAATGACTCACACATTCCATCCAAACAAACTTTGAATGAATCATTTTCCTCTCATTTCTATCTTAGAAACAAGGAAGTAGATGGAAGGCATGGTTGTGTGTCTGTTTCCCCTTACATCTAGTTTTCTTGTATTCTATTGAGATCAATATTGTGATCACAGAGATTATTTTACGCTCACATTGGAGTGTCATCTGTCCTGTTAAACTGGAGCCTTGTCATAATTAATGTATTCAAGGGCAACAGATTTGTGAGTATGTGTGTGCATGTTAAAAAAATAACACCGAAAAGGGGCCCTGTGGGACCATGACTGCATTTAACTATTTCTCCTGGAAGAATTCCATAATGGACCCCTCTGCCTACTCAAGAACCCCTTGTTGATACTGTTGTTGCAATTCTTCTACTCTATACTCAAGATATTGCACTTTTTCTCACAGCTTCTCCAGTTGAATTTTCATGATACTGACAGTAGGTTAATCAGTACGCAGGAGGCCAACATTGAGCACCACCATGTTGACTTTGGTCTTCAGTAGTTCTCTGGACTCCTTGATGACCAGCGGGATACCCGGATACAGACATAGTTATTTGAGTATCTGTTGCATAATTTTTTTGTAAAGGGAGGTGTGCTGATGTTGGGCTGCTCCTGCTGTGTGAGTTGGGGGGGATCCTGGGAGGAATTACCTTTAACGCTTTTTGATTTCCCATGCTTAATTCAGAGATAAGTGCCAGTTTCTTTTGGTAATTGGCCTCAATGTCTGGTGGATTTGCTACTCTGCGATTGTCACTTCTGGATAAGGAAGGTATGCACACAGTTGTTGAGCAAGCCCTGCACCTTCAGTTGTGTTAATGGTTTATAAATGACAGAGTTTATTAATAGTCAGCAGAGACAGGGGGTGCTCAGAGAAGAGGAGGTGAGTCTGTTCAACCCATGTATATAGACCACCCTGTTATCATTTATCTGGAGCTGGAAGAAGTGGCCACAATCCTCTTCAAGGGTCTTTTCATATATATATATTTTTTTTACATTTTTTATGTAGATCAATATTCACCTAAAGTCAAACATGTGTGTGACATTAGCCTCATATATTGCAGGGGGGCTTTATAGTGATCCCGGGAATATTGCATGCAGCAGTACCCCAGGCAGGAGAAAGGGGGCTCTGTTCGTCAAAGTGAGTATGCATTGCTCTTTGTTTTGTGGCTATGAGGGCTCTATCATGCCAATTTGAATTGTTTATGGTTATCTTTAAGGTGTATTCGATACCATAAGGACTGGTCGCCACTGCCAGTACAGTATCTTTGATTAATATTTGTGCAGACGTATCCAATGTTTTACCATGAGGCTCGTTCGGTATCCACCTGCAGCCAATTTCCCATTGGTTCTCTAGAGCTGTCATACTGCTGTTATTTGGGGGATACAAGAAGGATGTTTTAAGATAATTCGTTGATCGAGGTTTCTTGCTTGTATGACTTGACATCATCTGTTCAAGACTGCCTATCCAGTGACAAGCCATTGACTCAAATGTATGCTTAATTCTAGGAGCACAGCCAGAGCGGCAAAAACTTGGTACATCTATTCTGCAGTATATTTCACACCGACTTCGTATCTATTTGGAATATAATGTAGAAAACTCTGCTAAACAATGAGCTTCTGACATGAAATTGCTTGGACTGCATTATATACGCACTCAGTTTACATACCCCTCTGTCGTAATGTAAGATTATCCATATTGTGGATTTGGCAGGAGTACCTTGATTCACTCAAACTCTTTAGGTCCAGGCAAAGAGAGCATGCAACATAAGTATGAGACTGCCATTGTTTAATTCATGCTGCTCGGCGGGCCATTCCCTAAGTTGAAATTGATAACAAATATTTTAGAATGACCGGTCCAGAACAAGGAGCACAATCATAAGTAAGTACAGCAAACACTGGTGTATGGAAGACAATTAGTTGTCTTTCTTGCATGACAATGAGCAGCTGTGCTCTAAAGTCACGAATCCAACATTGAGGCTTATAAATTAATGCCAGCAGACAAAAATAGTTTACTTTTTCAGCCACCTCGCATTGGAGGGTACTCCACTAGTATATCTTACAATTTCACAAACTGCAGTGGAAGCTGCTGGCATTAATGTATAAGACTTAACATCGGATTAATGACTTTAGAGAACTGTGTCATCACAGAGTACATTGTTTTGCATGAAGGACGTATAGTTTGTTGCATATAAAGTTAATTATGGGGGCGTGGCCAGGATGGCTGCTAAGTAATAGCAACTTGTTGCTCCTCCGTCATCTAATTCTGTTAACGGGGGCCTCAGCCCCATTACTGTGGCTCATGGTTTGGCGACGAGAAAGTGGTTGTCCCTGGATGGAGGGGACAATGTGAATGAGCCATTTGAAGCTACACGCATGACAACAGTGAGTGCAGCCTGCAGCGTGGCTTCGAGATGGTGCCTGCTGTTGAGCATGCTTTGAAATGAGCCAGGCCAGAGGGGCAGCACTGGACTTCAGCACTGTTTCGAAGAAGCAGGTGGCTACCTGAGGGATACATCATCTGCTGTCCACCTGCGGATGAGTCCAGCAGTGCCTCTGAAGGCGGCACACACAGCAACAGTGAGTGCAGACACAGTGGGATTTCATGATGGCACACTGCAATGGCTGTGCAGTAAAGAGCCCGGCCAGAGAGGCACCTTCAGACCTCAGCCCTGCTCTGCACAATTCCACCTTGAATGAGGTTTAGCGCAGGTGTTCTAATTAGAAATTTATTACTGAGTGTTTATGTAATTTGAATAATGAATTATGTAGAAAATGAATAACGTAGAAAAAAATGCACGCATTTGAAAATGTGACCTCGAAGAATGGCCACCAGTGTTCACGAAGTGTACTAATTGATGATTAATAATTCTGAAATATTGAAAATGTATTAGACTAATGTAGTAATATGTCATATTAAGAGTTATGAAGTATGCTTTAGCTTTATTAATTGTAGGCCTTAACTTAGCGAGTGTCTTGGCCTAGTCTTGCCAGGCCTCATGCAGAAGCTGTATTTCTTCGAGTTTAAATGCTGACCGAGTGAATTAAACTGTGAAACGTCCATTGCCTTGTTAAAAGTGCTTAATAGAGGCTTTTCGTGAGAACCGACTGCAAGGAGATGATGTTCCCGTTAGTGTAACATCTTATGTGTAATGTGTGTGAGATGTACTTTCCCAGGACGGAACAATGAAGATACTGACTGAAGTTGAAGATGCAACAATAACGTTACCTGACGAGCCAGATGATAAGAACATCAAAAGGTGGACCAATCAACTGCATGTGAAGAATAAAATATTAAAATTCATAGATTTGGTATAGAAATCTTATTGGATAAAGTATAAACGTACGATTAACTGACCAATAGGGAATTAGGGGATAAGTTTAGGTGACTTTGATATAACAACGCGACAGAGGAGAGGAGAACAGTGGAGAAGGAATCAGATAATGAAGATCTCGTTACACAGATATTGAGAGACCGACCACCACCATATACAGTACATGAGAGCGGTTGGAGTACTAGTGCTGATCTAACAGCCCCGGGATAGGTAACGGGGACAGTGAGCCCGGTGCAGGTTAATGCTAACATGACACCGAATGTGATGCAAAGTAGTTATAATGTGCAGACACAGATGAAGCCATCACAGATGCAGAGAATTTATCCTGATGTGCCCATTTTACAGAGCAGGTGATTCCGAGATCAATACTGGTCCAGACTGAGCCGACTCCAATTTAGTTGCCCAAGAGCAACCGCAGGTAATGCCAAGATTTTTGCCAAGGACAGGGACACAGTCAGACTTGACTCTGATGATAAATCAGAGTATGGGAGTTACTCTCCCACTGAGTGTAGGTGCCAGAACAGCCCCGGATGCAATATCGCTGCTGATTACTGTTGGTCCAGTGGTACCATTAGTTGCACAAAAGAAACCAACTGTGAGTGAACATGGAGCAATGGCCCAAAGTCTAATGATGGGAGGACATAATTAACAAGTTCAGGTAGTCTCTTCCGTGGGTCAGACTTTAATGGATCGAGATTATTGTTAGATCTTAGTCCACTTGTTACATTTCAGATGCCGTGACTAGACCAAATGTAAGCCAGAGCCTGAAATTATTGACACAGCAGACTCCGAATGCAGTGGCATAGCAGGTGCCCCCGATCCAAGCATTTCATTACAAGGTCTGACAGCTCAGCAGTTAACTGAATGGTTAAACAAGCTGAATACCCCACAGAATGCCCCTAAAGGAGAGGAGTATTTGAATTGTGTCAGACTAGGCATGGAAGCCAGTGAACTTGTTGAGGGAACAATGGGGGGGAATAGGTTAGAATCCTACATAGAGGCAGAGTTGAGATACTTGTGTCCAAGGATTATGAGAGAGGTGAGAATGGTGCATCAGAGATTAGCAGATTTGGTAGAGAAACATGGCATAGAAATTAGGAAAATGAAGAATTTGAAGAGGAGTTACAGATTAGATTTTGAGGCAAAATATTTTCAACACATGAGGTTGGCCGGAATGAAGGCACACCTTAAAGAATTAATACAGAGTGCTCAGGTCTGGGGAGCAGTAGACAAATTGGAAGGTAGATGGGTAAAGAATAAAGACAAGAAGAAAAGAGATTCTTTGGAGCTGACTGAGAATGTACAGCAGGACAAGGATCTAGTAAAGATTTTACCAATGAGGGAAATTCCAGGAGGAATTTTGTCCACATCCCGTGGAGCAGGAGTGACATTCTATCATTTACGAATGATTATCCAAAATTGAGAGAGAAGCCAGTAGATTGGTATCAGCAGACAGGTTCGTGAAACTTGCGAAGTGTTTGTGGGAGGACTTGAATACAATTTGGAGATAGTGGTTCCAGCTGACTTATGGGTCGAGCTTTTGTTATTTCTTAATCATGTTTAGTATATTTATCTGCTATTTGTCTAGGGGTTTTAGATCGGATGTTTATATGGTGTTCTTAGAAACCGTTTTATAGTTATAATTGTGTTTTACATTATTTATAGATCGGTAATATGTGTTCTGTTTTGCACTTTTATGGCAACTGCCGAATAAAGTTATTTGACTGACTGACTGACTGGGTCGAGTGTAAGAGGACTATAAATTGGCCAACAAGTGAACCGGAGAGAGATAAGAATACAGATGCACCGTCTCCTGAGATAATGAAATATTACTATAAAGTGATTGAGTTCCTGAAATTGAGGATTGGCAGAGGATTGACAGGACAGTGCAGGAAGCAAAGGAGTCGATACATGCGTACTATGAGATGTTGTTGAAGGCATTCAAGGAGTATAGTGGTAGAGAAGCAATTGAGCCGAAAGACATGCTGCATTTTGTGGAAGGATTGAGACCTGAAATTGGTCAGATGATTAAGATTCATTTGATTTACTGGCAAGCAAAGCCGATTGATGAGGTGTTGCAGTATGCGAAATACTGTGGTGACGAGATTGAGTTGAAGCAGAAAAAGTTAAAAGAGAAAGCAATGGTGATGCAGATTAAAGCAGCTCAGTCAGGAGTGCAAGGAAATTTTGTGCAACAGCTGCCTCAGTAGCAGGGGAAATATCATGTTTCAGCCCCAGATGAGAGGTAGAGGTCATGGAGGTAGTATGAATCGCAGTCCCAATTTGAATACTGTAGTGGTCCAGAATGATGTGCAGGGAATGAAGAAGCTGTTGCCGTGTCACATTTGCGGAGCCGTGGGACATTGGAAGCGGGAGTGTTGGATGATGGTGCAGGAAGGTTCTGTTCAGCAGAGTAATGACATCAATTCTTTTCAGAATGTGAGAGGACCGAGATTAAGGGGTCCTAATCCAAATTTTTAGAATAATGTGAATCAAGTGCAGAATTTTCAGCCCATGCAGCAGGTGCAAACGCCCTGTTCACAAGTGTCACAGTTGCAGCCAATGCAGCAGCAGATTCCCATGGTGCCTAAACAGGAAATGCAGATACCTCAAGCCCCAATGGAGCAGCAACAGATGATGCTTTCTCAACAGGTCACAGGTCAGAGACAAGACAGAAGTAATAACACAGTGCACCAATTCCCGTTACACATTGAGGATGGGATAAATGGTGAATGGACGAGTTATAGTTCAGATGAGGAGCCATGTATGCTTGTGACTTCTCTAGAAGTAGATCAGAGAGGACCCTATGTGAGAGGAAAGGTTGTGGGTCACAGAGTTTAATTCTTGGTGGACACAGGAGCTACACGCTCTACAGTGAGAAGTGCCGAAGTTCCAAATTTACCCCTTTCAGGAAGGACAGTTCAGGTTGCGCGGGTGGCAAATCAATATCTGACAAACCCGATTACAGATCCAGTTCAAGTTGAGATTGGCAATTTCCAGGGACTGCATACGTTTGTAGAATGCGATTCAAGTCTGGTATCCCTACTGGAAAGAAACTTGCTGTGTAAAACAAAATGTTTGATTACTTGCTCAAATGATGGGATTGAGATTCACACAAATAGTGATGATGAGCAAGATCAAGCCCCAGAAAAATAGTGTGAAAATACAAATGAGGAGTACCCTTTGATTGAGTTTTCCCCATGTTCACAGTGAAATAACTCCATTCTGATCTGCAGGGAACAGTACAAGGGAATGTGTGGGATTTCACAGGAAAGGAAGTAGGTCTGATTAAGGGGGTGGAGCCAGTCAAGGTTTCCTTAAAGTCAAATGCAGTTTTCCCTCAACTTCTACAGTACAACATGACACAAGATGTTCTGATGAAAGTGGCATGGATAATTGCAGATTTTGTGAAACAGGGAGTTTTGAAGAAGGTGTTGAGCAGCCCATGTAATTCACCAATAATGGGTTTGAAGAAGCCTTGTGGGAAGGTTCGGATTGTTCAGGATTTGAGAAAAATAAATGAAATTGTGGTCAAGTGTTGTCCCGTAGTGCCCAGTCCAGCTGTGATACTATTCCAGATTCCATGTGATGCAGAGTGGTTTACGGTCATTGATTTGTCACAAGCGTTCTTTTCTGTGCCTCTTCATGAGGATAGCCAATATCTCTTTTGTTTCAAATGCCTGGATCAGGTCTACTGCTGGTGTAGACTTATACAGAGTCAACTTACCTATTCAACCAGCTCTTGAAAAAGAATTTGGAGTCATTGGAATTGCTTTTCCAATAGACTTTGGTGCAGTACATTGGTGACTCATTGATTGTGTCCAAGACAAGGGACGAGAGCAAGTATGCTACGATGGCCCTGTTGAACCATTTGGGAAAGAATGGCCATAAAGTGTCACCACTGAAATTGCAGTACTGCCAGAAAGTAGTGAAATATTTGGGTCACCAGATTGAGAAGGGGTTGAGGAAGATAGCCAGGGAAAGGATCACAACGATACTGCAGATTAGTCCCTTGACCACACACAGAGATGTCAGGATGTTCCTGGGAATGGTGGGCTATTGTCACCAATGGATCCCAAATTTTTCAGTCATTTCAAGACCATTGCAGAAACTAACACAGATCCCATAGTGCTAAACCAGGATGAAATGAGAGCGTTCACGGAGTTGAGAGAGAGTTTGTGCAGAGCTCCAGCGTTGGGTATGCCTGACTACACAAAGCCTTTCACATTGTTTTGTCATGAGCGTGATGCATGTTCATTGTCGGTCTTGACACAGGTCCATGGAGGCACTCATCGCCCAGTAGCATATTTTTCAGCTACATTGGACCCAGTTGAAGCAGCCTTACCAGGTTGTTTGCATGCAGGTGCCACAGTTGGTCAAAGTCTTTCACAGTGTGAAGGCGTGGTGATGGGATATCCCCTGACTGTAATGGCCCCTCACTCTATTGAGATTTTACTGACAAGGACGAAAACCCAATACTTGACTGGTGCTAGGTTGACTAGGTACGAAACAAGTTTTTTGAGGTCACCAAACGTGACACTGAAAAGATGTACAGTGCTGAACCCGGCAACCTTACTTCCAAGTGAAAATGTTGAAATTGAAAAAGAGGAAGATGTTGAACATGATTGTCTCGAAGTAACTGAGTTGTGCGCAAAACCAAGGCTTGGCATTAGAGACACCTGATTGGAAAAAAATGACCAAATTATCTTTGTTGATGGTTCTTGTCTGAGAGACAACACAGGAACACTGAGAACAGGATATGCTGTGCACACAATTACAGGTACCATGGAAGCTTCCTGGCTTCGAGGAGTATATTCTGCCCAGGTAGTGGAACTGGTTGCCCTTACTAAAGCCTGCCATGTTTCTGCTCAATTGAGAGTTACTATCTATATGGATAGCCAATATGGATTCAGAATGGTTCATGATTTTGGTCAATTGTGGTCACAGAGAGGTTTTCTGACCTCCTCTGGTTCACCAGTGAGAAATGGTGAGAGAATAAAAGAGCTGTTTTATGCAATTCAATTGCCTGAAAAGATTGCCGTGGTGAAATGCAGTGCACATCTGAAGTTGCAGGACTATGTATAATTGGGAAATGGATATGCGGATCAAGTCAAAAGGTTTTGCTCATTGAACTGTATATCGTTCAAGGACAAGTGGGAGCTGTTACCTGAAGAAGACACAAATTGGACGATCTATGCATTGAAAGTAATTGACACCTTGGAAAGATTAAAATCTTTGCAGAATAATGTTGACAAAGAGGGAAAATGTTCATGGAGTAAATTGAAATGTGTTCAAAGACAAGATGAATTGTGGGTATCTGAGGAGGGTCAATTGGTTTTGCCAAACAGTCTGTTGTCTTAAGTGGCAAGGTACTATCATGGTCAGGCACATATTGGGAGGGATGCCATGGTTCATCTGTTCAAAATTGATTGGTTCAACCCCAAGTTTAGACAAGTTGCTGAAGCAGTTTGCCATTGTTGTGTCATTTGCCAGCAGGTAAATGTGGGGCAAGGGACAGTGGTTAATTTGAGCCACATTGGAAAAGCAGGAGGTCCATTCAGCAGAATGCAAATGGATTTTATTGAAATGCCTGTGTGTGGAGGTTTGTGTTGGTGATTGTATGCATCTTTAGTCACTGGATTGAAGCGTACCCTACACGAAGAAATGATAGCCTCACAGTAGCGAAACTGCTTCTTAGGGAACTGATACCGCGTTTCAGGTTTCCGATCTCTTTAGAATAAGATAGGGGAAGTCACTTCAATAACGAAGTGATTAAATTACTGCTTGCAGCATTGAACATTGAGCAGAAGTTGCATTGTAGTGACTGCCCTGAGGCATCAGGACTAGTGGAGCAGATAAATGGTACCTTAAAGTCAAGAGTTGCAAAGATGTGTGCAGTTACGAATTTGAAATGGCCCGATGTGTTGCCTTTAGTATTGAGGTTAATGAGTAACACACCTGACAGGAAGACAGGATTGTTGCCTCATGAGATCCTCATGGGTAGAGCAATGAGATTACCAGCGGTGCCAGAAAATACACTTGTCAACATTACAGATGATATGGTGTTGGATTACTGCAAGGGTCTGACTAATGTAGTTCGCTCTTTTTCTCAGCAGGTGGAGGCCACCACCCTGCCACCGATCAATGAACCAGGGCACAACCTGAGAGCTGGAGAATGGGTTGTCGTCCGAAAGCACGTGAGGAAGACGTGTTTGGAGCCTCGTTGGAAGGGACCATACCAAGTGGTCCTAACAACTACTACAGCTGTGAAGTGTGCTGGGATCCCAAACTGGATTCACGCAAGTCACACGAAGAAAGTGGCATGTCCACTGGATCATGAAGAAATGATGTTGAGAGTACCAACAACAGTGCGACAAGTCTCAGAGCTGGAAGGAGAACAAAGAGTAACTGAGACCAGATCTGAGCTTGTTGAGGACGGTTCAGTCACTCCTGTGAGAGACGAAAGTAGAGACCTTCAGGAGAGTATCAGGGAGCCTGTCTCAACTGAAGCAGCAGGAGAGCCAGTCAGAGGAGGGCTTTCCCAGTAGCAGAGGATTCTGAAAGGCAAACAGAGCAATTGCCAGACCCAGAAAGGGAAGGAGTTGAGGTGGTTCAAAGTCCAGGTGATCTGACTTCTCCCTAACTGGTTGCAGGTCCATCAAGAGAAAACACCACAGAACAAGAAAAATGCTAGAGTTCCATCTTGAAGAGAATACTGACAGAAGGTCCACTGAAAGGAGATAAGTGGGCGAAATCACAGGTGGAGAAAAGGAAAGAAGGGGTTGTCGAACCAACAATCGAGGAAGAAGTAGATACTACAAGGAGAGAAGATTTAAGTGAAGGAGAGCTGAATGGTGATTTAAAGCTGAAGAGAAAGAGATTAGCAAGTCGAAGATACACAGGTCCTGAATGGGGTAATGCAACTACAAATGAATGGCAGCAAGAGTTTATGTTTTTTTGTTTTGATAGAGAAGTTCCAAGTCAATATTTTGAGGTGATGTGAAGGAGATTAATGAACTGAACTGTTGAAACAATCTGAGAGAAGAATTTTTTATAAAGATACTGTTGAAAGTAACTGGAAAAGACATTGATAACCTGATTTGACTTTATGAACCTGATTTTGACAAAGCTGCTAACTGATTTTGACAAGGAAGAGGGATCCTGGAAGTGAAACTGAATTGCTGAAAAAAGTTGTCTATTTTTTACTTTTCCTGCAAGTTATTTCTAAATTTCTTCTGCTTTCTGATTCTTTACAGATCATGACTGATTTTAGTCAACAAGGTAGAGATGCTAAGTGCTGTAAATATATGAGCATTGGTTTGGCAATTATGTGTGGGACATTATTTGTGGTGTTGATTGTGGTTATGTCTGTTCTTGATGCAAAAGGAGCCAACCATACTTCTGCTTTTGAGACACTACTGCACTAACGGCATTAGAGAGGTTTGGGTTTGATGAGAAATATTTGCATGATTATACTAATGAGCAGGGAAAACTTTCTTCTAACGTTTTCTATCGCTTATTGAGTGAGTATGTTGAGACGATGGATGCGAAGAATTGTTTTGTGTGTACACAGATTCCTTCATCAGACGAGGAAGGAGTCACCTATCATAGTCTGCCACTAACTTACGGGATAAGTTGTAGTCTGTTACTAAGAAAGATTTTATAACCAGGAGTATAGTCAGTACTTTTTACTCTAATCATGATCTTGTGTTTTCATTTGCTCCTATAATTAGATATTTTTGTAAAATAGCTAAGGATAATAATATAGTTTCAGTTAGAGGAATCTTTGAACCTACATTGACGTTTGGCACAGCATATGTGCATAAAAATAACCTGACATGCTTGCTTCCACCTTTAGAGAAGAGCTTCTTAGATCACACTGATGTTAGAAGAAAGGCGTTAAAGGAGAAATTAGAAAAAGGCTTTGAGAAAAGGACTTACAAGAATGATTATGCTTATAGTGCAATTAAAACACAAGAGAAATTAGCTTTAGATGTGCAACACATAGGAAAGCTTTGTAAATATGGGCCTAAATTGTGCACAAAACACTTTATTTAAGGGTACGAGTGAATGCAGGCATGTGTTTTTGTTTCAGAGTAAATGGACATTTATGTTGAATGGGCAGGACCCCGCAATTCCAGGGATATACTATATTTGTGGACTTAATGCTTATTACCGTCTTCCAAGAGGATGGTATGGGACATGTTATTTGGGCATAGTTTTCCCAAAGATTTACCAGATGGAGGATTCAAAAATGTTTCTGAAAGTGACTGAATTACATCATAAGAGACAGAGGAGGGAGTCCTCTTCTGCTATGATGGGAGATATATTTGGTGCAGTGATTCCTTCAGTGGGAGTCATCCTGAATTCGATTAAGATTTAAAAGTTGTCTACTATTGTGGTTAACATGGTGACAAATTTTTCAGGGGCTATACTCCCGAAAGATACTGAATTAGCTGCAGATAGAGCTAAGACTCTTCAGAATCATCTTGCTTTAGACATTCTTTTAGTGAAGGATAGCAGAGTCTGTAGAATGATGAACTCTAGGCATTGTTGTTCGTTTATACCTGATAAAAGTAAAGAGATAAGAGGCTTACTTACTAATCTGACTAATGCAAGTGCTGATTTAAAGGAATTGAAAGAACCAGGTGTTTGGGAAAAAGTTGGCAAAGGGTTTGCTTTAGTGGAAAATTGGCTCAGCAACATTTGGAATGGGGTTTTATTGAAAATGTTACAGGGTATATTATTTGTCGTGATTTGTCTAATTGGGATATGAGGATTATGTAAATTATGCAAAAAGATCAAATTCAAAAGGTCTAAGAATAATCAGAGGAGGGAAGAACAGAAAAGGGAAAAAATGTACAGGGAAAATTCAAGGGGTAGACAAAATTTTGAAGAAATTGAATTGTAAAGGCTTGTGGGTGGAAATTAGTGTGATGACACATTTAGTCATCAGAGGAGGGATTGCTAGGGCAGGTGTTCTAATGAGAAGTTTATTAATGAGTGTTTATTTAATTTGAATAATGAATTATGTAGAAAATGAATAACATAGCAAAAAATAATGCACGCATTTGAAAATGTGACCTTAAAGAATGGCCACCAGTGTTCACGAAGTATACTAATTGACGATTAATAATTCTGATTTATTAAAATGTATTAGACTAATGTAATAATATGTCATATTAAGTGTTATGAAGTATGCTCTAGATTTATTAATTGTAAACCTTAACTTAGCAAGTGTCTTGGCCTAGTCTTGCCAGGCCTCATGCAGAAGTTGTATTTCTTAGAGTTTAATAAAAATGCTGACCGAGTGAATTAAACTGAGAAATGTCCATTGTCTTGTTAAAAGTGCTTAACAGAAGCTTTTTGTGAGAACCAACTGCAAGGAGATGATGTTCCCTCTAGTGTAACAACTTATGTGTAATGTGTGTGAGATGTACTTTCCCAGGACGGAACAATGAAGACACTGACTGGAGCTGAAGATGCAACAATAATGTTACCTGACGAGCCGGATGATAAGAACATCAAAAGATGGACCAATCAACTGCATGTGAAGAATAAAATATTAGAATTCATAGATTTGGTATAGAAATATTATTGGATAAAGTATAAATGTACGATTAACTGACCGATAGGGAAATAGGGGATAGTTTAGGTGACTTTGATATAACAATGCGAAAGAGGAGAATTATGCAGACTTCAGAATTACTGTGATATTGAGAGAAGAAGAGACTTTAGAGGAGAGATTTGAGATTCATTCCGACATTGGGCTCATACTCGCTGACTGAGAGCCTGATGCTTGCTGATCGATCGATGACCTGAGGACGAAGACTGATTCTGCTTTGCTGACCCATACCAAGGATAGGTACATATGATGAAACATGACTGTTATTCATTTTAATGCCGTTTCTTTCTAGGTACCAACTGTGCTGTTTTGACATACTTATAGTTAAATGTATTTCCAAATTTGTGTTTCTAAGTTGTTTTGCATGAAGTCCAACATGCTGATGCTAATTTGACGTTAGTTAAGGGCCCTCACAAATGACTGATAATTACAGTGACTAATGATTGATGTATTACTTTATTGAGTTTCATGTATGTTATAACTTTGTGTTTCTTCTGCCATTTTGGACAACCAGTATTGTTTATATATGTGTTTCATTTGATCTTGAGATTAATCTACATCACTTTAGCATTGTTAATATAGGGAAATAAACTTACAAAACTTTTATTAAAGGTGTGGTTGTTCATGGCTGAAAAGTCATGGTGTGTGACATTTACTGACTCCATTGATTATTGATTTTATTGGTTACTAATGATTATTGATTGTTGTGTATTGATTATTGATTTATGTACGGGTGCCATGGTGAGAACTTCTTAATACGAGTCAAAAGGTTCATCGACCTATTCACGTACCCTTGTAAGTTTACTTATTAAGGTCTGACGCACTATCATGGTCAAAGAGGTGATTAAGCACCTTCTTCAGATTAATGATAGACCTAGCACCTCAAGCTTCCTGTTAAGGGAATTGCTTAAAGCAGTTGTAAGGGGTGCCTTTATTGTCATCTCAGCGAGACTTAATAAAAACAGAAGAGATAAGCGCACCACCTTAGAAGAGCAAATCAAAGCTGTAGTGGAGGTACACTTGTGCACTGTCACACACAGAATGCACACACAACTTATTCTTGTCAGGAAGCAGCTCAAGGCACTAGAACTAGTGTTGGATCTGGCCCTTTTTGCAGGGTCATCCCCATACGTTTAGCCCTCTTCCTCCTATCTCTTCTGACCTGTTTTGTTGGCTTTAGGACTCTGGGTACTTTAGCTCTGTGGACCAGTGCTAAAGTGCAAGTGCTCCTTGTCTAAAATGGTATTAGTAATTGGTTTACCCATGATTTGCATATTTGGTTTACCAGTAAGTCCCTAGTAAAGTGCAGTAGGTGTTCCCAGGGCCTGTAAATTAAATGCTACCAGTGGGCTGCAGCAATGAGTGTGCCACCCACATGAGTAGCCCTGTAAACATGTCTTAGATCTGCCACTGAAGTGGCTGTGTGGGAGGTTTTAACTGCCAGTTCAATCTGGCAAGTACAACCACTTACCAGGCCCAAACCTTCCTTTTTACTACATGTAATTCACCCCTACGGTAGGCCTATGGCAGCCCCAGGGGTAGGGTGAAGTGTATTTAGAAGGTAGGACATGTACTAGTGTGTTTTACATGTTCTGATAGTGAAATCCTGCTAAATTCGTTTTTCACTATTGCAAGGCTGATCTCTCCCATAGGTTAATTTAGGGATTGCCTTGAAATATCCTTTAAGTGTAATTTCCCATTGCCAGCAGATAAAGATATGGAGGTAGTGGTCTCTGAACTCACAATTTAAAAATACATCTTTTGGTAAAGTTGTTTTTTAGATTGTAGGTTTGAAAATGCCACTTTTAGAAAGTGGGCATTTTCTTGCTTAACCATTCTGTGCCTCTGCCTGGCTGCAGAATACCCGTCTGGGTCAGAATGACGGGTGGGAGGAGCTGACACCTGCATTTGAATAGGGCTGTGCCTGCCCTCACACAAAGTATTTTCCACCCCACAGGTCCTGTGCACTACAAAGACTTTCCGTGAAGTTTCCCTACTTCAAAGGCAGAAATGAGTATAAGTATTGGACTGCTGACCCCACAACCTCAGAACATTTCTGGACCAAGAATATTCTGCCAGGAAGAAGAGCTGGATGCTTGAGGAGGACCTGCGACTCTGTCTGTTGATTTGCTGTGCTGGCCTGCTGCTGCTACTTCTGCCCTGAGAGTGAAAGGAATGGACTTTTCTTTCTACATCCTGCTTTCCAAGGTTCTCCAAGGGCTTGAACTGACCTTGCTTCCTGTTAGAAGTCTCAGGAACATCAAAGACTTCATCTGCCAGCACCTGGGCTTTCTTGCTGAGAACCCTTACTTGCTAAGTGGTGCCAAATCCAGTCACTTGGCCCTTGGAAATGAGTTCTGGTGAAACCAAGAAGAAACCAAGCGCATCGACTCCAGAGAGAATTCGGAACAGGCAGCACTGTCTGACTCCATGCTGCTGCCTACACTAGGAGCCGTGGCCCCTGCTGAGTGCAACGACTGCACCCGCCACTGCAGACCTGACACCGCTGCAGCACCTCTGAAGTCCCGCCACAGCGTGAGTCCTGGGTGCTCTGTACCCGACATCTGAGACATTCAAGTCTGACTGCGCAGCACCAGTAGCCCCATGGTGTGATTGTGACACTGCGAAGTCAACGCCGTATGACCTGCTGGATTCAACCACCCTGCCGGATCGTAAGGAACTGACATCTCACCACCGAAACCGCATCACCCCCATGTAACCATAAGGGACCGATGCCTCACCTCCCCTCCCTCGCAGTAAGAAACTGACGCCTGCAGGTAGCAATAAGTAACCAACGCCACGCAGCGACTCCTCACCTCCCGGGCTCCGTGCAATGTCTTTGTTTCATTGTTTTCAAAGGTACTGGACAAGGAGGTCTGTGCGACTCCATGACCAGCCCGCACTCCCTTACGAATGGCGTCGGACTGTTGGGAACGACTCAGTCAATGATGTTGTAATAGCCCCTGTTGGAGCTTTTGTGTTTCTAAACACTGTACTGAGATCTAATCTTTAAAAATTTGTATTGTTGCTTGTGTATGTTGGAATTTTGTTGTTTTGGTCTTGTTTTATTCAAATAAGTACTGGCTATTTTTCTAAACTGGTGTGGAGTCCTTTTGTGGTGCTTTCGCTGTGTTACTGTATGTGTGTGTGACCCTTATTCTAGTCAGGGTGAGGGAATCACACACCTAAGATAACCCCTGCTCACCTCCTTGGAAGCTTGGCAGGAGCAGTCAGGCTTACCTCAGAGGCAATGTGTAAAGTATTTGTGCCCAAACACACACAGTCTCTGCTGGTCCAGTGGTTATCTCTTAACATTGACAGGAACTACCATCACAGTGGTTCTTGTCCAGGGATTGAAAAATTGATGGACAGCTCCGTCAAACATGATGGCTGCCAGTCAAACTTTTAACTTGTTTTGGGTTTTTTCAAAAATAAAATCCCAAAAGGAGAAAAAACAAAACTTTTGACTCCCACACCATAAAAGTTATCTCTGTTAGTATACGGGTCATTTAAATGTGTTCACTGTCTCTTATTGGCAGGTTTTTCACTGGAGTAAGGCGAGTGAAATCAGCTATTCAACCACCAACTCCAAATTGGGCGGGAGACCCAGTGGCCAAAACTCTGATGGCCCACACTCTGCTGGGCCATGAGAGGATTTTGTCAGCAACGGAGCCAGAGAAGGCTCCATCCCATCCATATGTAAATCATGGTTTGGCAGAGGTGGGCACTCCGTCATAGTTGCGATGGAGTGTCCTCCCTCCCAAACCGTAAATCATGCCCTATGTAGTTATGTATGTGCATGCTGTTTTCTCTGTCTTTTTGCATGTGTAGCCTGTCTCATCTTGCTATTATTGTTATTTTTGAGAATTGATACTTGAAATGATAAATTATGATTTTTAAATAGCTTTTCATTGCCTCCATTGTGATTGACTCATGTGAAAGTGGCATAATTGATAGATATGTACAGAGTGTAGTGATTCCTTCAGGGATATGTGTAATGTTGATCACACATATTCCAACCCTAGAGGTAGATAGGGTAAACCCTGACGTGTTAAAGAGATACATTAGGGGCTGACATACAGAAAAAGATGTAAGTATTAATCTAAAAGTCTCCCCAGGTCAACATCAAACGAATACAGAAGGGCACCTGTCCTCTTTTCTTCTTTTCCTGGTATCAGGAATTCTCATATTGGTTTGGTTTCTGGACAGCTTTTGTCAATAAAATCTGATTATATGTCACTGATATTAAACCATAAAAATCGGGTCGAACCGATTCCCACTGATTTTACCATTTCCTGCAGTTGCACTTTTTGACACCTGAGGGTGCGAAAGCACTGCAAATGTAAGGGCCAGTGGCTAGGATTTTAGAGGGTTAGTAGAATTTGGCCCATCCGAGACACCTGACTCTACACTCTAGGTATGTCGGGGGGCACATCTGCCAATTTTGGCACGTGTCTCGAATCCGTAAAATTCTAAATAACCCCCTTAGTTCTGCTTCATCCTCTGGTTCTAGCGTCCCTTATGCCCTGGACTTACCGCTGTGATCCCATATTAATGTATACTCCAAATGCAAGTTATACCCAAGTCCATGTGCCAATGACTGACAAGCTCCATTGTGCCATGCATTTCAATACAGTATCTCCATGCCTATTCCACTCCAAGGGGCACGTCCCCTCTCCAGACCCATCCACTATATTCCCTCTGAGGCAAGCTTCGGGTACCCCGTCCAACCGCATACCTCAGGCCGGCCTTCTGCAGAGCACTGTTTCACTGTGCGCCCCTAAAGCACTTCGAAACTGCAAATTTGAATGGATAAACAGCAATTGCCTACTATGCTATTTTTAGATAATCCTATGTTGCACATGTAAAATCCTCCCTTGTTTTGAGTTAATAATAATTGCACATTAATTAAAGTGTTCCAAAACTGCAAGACTCTGAAAGCAAGTGGAGATCTGGTGAAATGAGCATTTGTTGCATACTATGCTATTTTTAGACTTGTTATGTAACATGCGTTCTAAAATCCTCCTACTATTTTGAGTTAATAATAATGATAGTTATGTAATGTGTTCCGAAACTGGAGAGCAAGGGCAATATAAACAATACCATGGAGCTAGATTTCCCCACCTGTTATTACTTCGCTTCTTCCTTAAGGTTTTAACACCACCACCTTCTTGCGGTGAGTCAAAGGTGCAATTCCGTTGCCCTGTCTCCTGTACGACTTCACCCACCCTCCTGGGCCTGGTTGTCTTGCATTTCCTCCCCTCCAGTGACTATCTCCCAGTGAGGCGCTGCCCCAGCCCTGTTACTATTGCGGCTTTCTCAACATCCCCCCTGCTCTGTTTTGATTTTTCCTGTGTTTTCTGATCGAGCCTCATGCAGGTTAAGCCCCTCAACCTGCCCCACTCCATGCCTCACCTGTCTATGGGCCTGATTTAGAGTTTCCCTGGGGGCTGTGGGATGGAGAGGGGTGTTTCTCTATTTCAAACGTGACGGATATCCCGCTCACTGTATTACAATCCCATAATAGCCTGTGGAGAGCGTAACATGGCGGATGGAATATCCGTCACATTTGTGACTGAGGAACCTCAAACTCTAAATCATGCCTTCTATATCTAACTGTGGCCACTGTGCCCCAGGCGCACCTTCTCCTCCAGCTGTATCTTCACCCATGGGCGTCTATTTACCAAAATGCCAGTGTTAGCGGAAATAACATCATATGACACTTGACCTTTACTGTTACTCACCCACACATGCTCACACATACACACAATCACACATTCTCGTTTATATAAACACACTCTCACCTGGAAGCATCCATACCATATACATTTGAAAGCATATTTTTACTTACCTTAGCAGCCAGATGGGGTCATATTCCAGCGAATTGTGTTCCACTTTTATTGCGCAAATAGTGAATGATATTTTCCACTACTTGTGTAATAAAATATATGGCAGAAAACCAGGAAAGTGGAAACCCACCCACTTCCATTAGGATGAGCTACTCCTGTATCCGTGCACTGATTTTGCCACCCCTGAGGGTCGAAAAGGCAGTGACAGGGATGGCAAGGGGCAAACCAGGGGTCACAGCTGCGACACTTGGCGACCCTGAATGACGTCCATTTCCTCACCCCTAGACCCCCACCCACTTCCACTGAAGGGCATAAGCAAAGTTGTTTCCCAGGTTGTGTGGCCTTGAGCTGCGACAGTCCGGTCTGACTGCCTGGTCTATCCATTAGGTGTGGCCTGGAACCTGCAGCCATCGGCTTTTCCACTCCATTCAGGCATTGGATCTTCTAGGGATCCTTCAGTTCAGGGAGTCTAACGTAAGGAGTGGCTCTCTATGACAGCTCTCTCGGAGTCTGGTACTGCCTGAAAAGACTGTGGACCAGAACCCATTCCCAGACAAGGAATCACAGTCCTCCATCCGGGAATCTGACAGAGGTGCACTCAATTTCATCATCTGCTGAAAACATCCTGCCTCTGCCAACATTATAATAGTTTTTGCTTCTATCGATTTTGGTTTGCATTGAACTATACATTGACTATTGCTTTTAAGTATTGATTATCCCTGTTGAGCCAATGTGCTTTGTGTTTTTGAAATGTATTGAATTTTTATGTCAGTCTGAAGACTAAACTAAAGATTCGTTTGAGAGCAATTTCTGATCCAGAGTTTGCACCAGAATTTGTAAGGAGCAAAGCACTCTGTCACATGAGAGCAGCACGGGGTATAATTCAACATTGTTTGCAAGTCAAGCCCTAATATGCTGGGGGATAATGCTCCTAGAAGTGATATTTCATCAATTTGTTTCAGACCAGCAGGAAGGTCGGAGAAGTTATAATGTCAATGGGGATGTTGTTCCACATCGTGGAAGCATAGCTGGAGGTCTGCCTTCTGTTTCTACTCCTTCTTACACCTTTTGTCTCCACTCTAGTGATGTTCTGGCTTTTGCTATTACACTGTCCACCAGAGGTGATGGGCTTCTTCACCAGGTATATGGGAGTATGATTAATGATGCATTTGTAGGTGATGCAGCTCGTGTTAAAAATTGCATGGGCCTGGAAGGAAAACAAGTATAGTGTCTTCGGCATTTGAGTCAAAAGGTACAAGTTCTTCAAGCCCTTGAAGAGACGTGCTGCAGCATGTAAAGATGCCTTTCATGGTCACCAGGGTGGTGATGGGCACCCATTGAGTCCAGTGTTACCTCCATCTAAGGCTTTCACTGTTGTTCTAAAGTCAGTTGCTGGAAGTAAGGGTCTACATTTCTTTTAGGAGATAGCACTGGTACCATGCTGTCCTGATTTTCCTTTGACACTTTCTAAAGGTGACATTTTTGATGTCCAGTTTGCTTTAGTGTTGTCATGTTCGTGGCCGAGCTGCAGGGATTGAAAATTCAAGGCCTGCATTCTTTTCATACATTTTGTAAGTATGCCGGTTGCTTAAAATCATAAAAGTCACCTTTGTTCATGTGAAGTGTTGGATGAAAGATTTACAAAATAGCCATGCAGATTACTCTATTTTTGTAAGATGTCATGTTTACATTCTTTGGCTTACCTTTTAAAAAATGCATGCATTTTGTACAATTACAGATTTGATCCAATTGAACTAACTGGGCTAAAATGTCTGATAACAATACTTCGTTCGAGGAAATGTCACAACTGGAAACCCGGCGCCCTTCTGCAATGAAGTAATTTGTCAAATTTCAACCATTAGATATATTCATCGGATGGGTGTTAGGGTTGAGAGGTGGCTCCATGAGCTACATACAAGCAACAGGCAGGTCTTCAGTGGAAACGTGGCATGACTAACTTAAATTTCAATTCTCCTAAGGGAAGCAAAGTGGGCATCATTGAACGGGGCAATAGTGACATCTATTTATAGTACTTAAAATGGCTTAACATAGGCCTGGTCATTAAATTAAAAGTGACCTCCCATTAGCGAATCAGATTGTGAAAAAGTGGCCTACATTTGCAGATCTGGGTAGTTTTCTAACTTGTAAAGACAGGTTGTAGAGGTGTTTTGCAAGGTGTGAGAGACTGCATGCATTTGTGGTTGCTGCAGGCAATGCTTGTGGTAACGTCAAAAAAATTAACATTAAAACCAGCCTACCACACCGTTCAATAGGTCCACAAGCAGCCACAAAACATCTCATACAGTGATATGTCAGACCAGTCTTTTAGCCACTGCCAGACTGATCAATAGGCTAGTTCGACCCTGACATTTGTAGATCCTGCAGGCCTCCTCTGTTGCTTTTTAACCTTAGAGGAGTTCACTCGTAAAGCGACTGTAAGTCATTGCTACAGGATGGTCACTTTCTTCATTTCAGGCTGTGCATAAGTTAAATGGTCCCTTCTGTCATGATTTACGGCCTAACATTTCACAAAATGAAGTCGGGAAAGAGGACGTGTTGATTCACTCTCCATATTATATTACTCCTGGGAGTTTTTAATATTTCTGCTTGCCCATTGCAGGGTGCCTGTGTATTGCCTTCACAGTGGCAATCTCTTCTTTAGCCAGGCTGTGCTAAGCTGAGCAAAACAAGTAGTGCAGTCTGTCCTGCTCGGAAGACAGGAGCCTAACGTAGGGCGATGCTGGAAATGAAAATAAACTCTGGAATGCTATACATTGGGGGAAGATGACAACAGAAAGGACAGGCGTCGTGAAAGGCGAAGTCATAAAGTGCAAAGTCTGAAAGTCAACTTAAACATTTTTTTTTTTACTTTGCCTCTTTAAAAATTGGCAACAAGGACAATTTAGATTCTTCATAAGATAGCGTAGAGGGGATCTGATTTGCTGCAAATCACAGCGCAAGGCATGCATGTTACATATATGTATTTTATGTAGATAGCTCACTGGGTTACTGCTTTAGTTGCAGAGATCCTTGTTTTCCATCTGGAGTTTTATGAAACTCTGGCACAAAAGTCACCCAGTCACCGAGGCATCTGATTTGTCCCTACAAGTGAAAGCTTTTATCAAAAAGAATCAGACGTCAGTGAGGTTGTTGGCCCGCTAATTGACTTTTGACATCTGAGCAATACTTGCAGGGACTGTTCAATACAGTGCCCTCCAGAAGCTGAAGATTGGGCTTCTCTTCAAAGGGGGGTAACAATTTCAGATATATTCACTCTGTCAGACAAGGCCACAACAGAATGGAACAGGAGGCTAGAACACATGGAGGCCTGGAACATCAGGACCATCTTCAGGTCCCAGATCTGCATTTTCAAAGAATCAGACACCAACAGACGGGGCTAGGAAGCCTCATGGTGTCTCAGTCTTCAGAATGAGTTATACATGCCTCCCAAGTTGTACATCAGCTGCCTGGAACTTCTAGTAGCTTCATTCGCCATCAGAGCCTTGTTACCACAGAAGAATACTTTTGAAGATGGCCAATATGTAGACTGTTTGATATATTATCAAACTGGGAGGAGCAAGTCTCAGAAGTTGACCAAGACAGCAAAAGAATTTCAGCACTTCTGCCTTTAATGACAATTATGGGTGACGGTGGAATATATTCCCAGCCAGAAGAAAGTCTGAATGCCATTGATTGGAAACTCACTGTGCAGATGTTCTAGTCTTTGATGAAAACATGGGGTTCATATTTAATAGACTTGTTTGTGTCTTGCCTGAACAGCCAATTCCATCATTCTTCACTTGAAGATCAGACCTGCTGACTTAGGTGACAGATACCTTATTGCAGTATTGGAGCAGGGGCAGCATTCTGCCTTCCTGCTGTCTGTTCATGATGATCCAAAGTTGCACTGTGAATGAGGAGACAGCAGCCAGATCTGGTCCTGATTACTCTGATCTGGAAAGCACAGACTTGGGGGGTGATTCTGACCGCGGCGGACGGCGGTCGCCGCCCGCCACGCGGTTCCCGCCGAAAGACCGCTCCGCGGTCAAAAGACCGCGGCGGTCAAAAGACCGCGGCGGTCATTCTGGCTTTCCCACTGGGCTGGCGGGCGACCGCCGAAAGTCCGCCCGCCAGCCCAGCGGGAAACACCCTTCCCACGAGGACGCCGGCTCAGAATTGAGCCGGCGGTGTGGGAAGGTGCGACGGGTGCAGTTGCACCCGTCGCGAATTTCAGTGTCTGCTAGGCAGACACTGAAATTCTTTTTGGGGCCCTCTTACGGGGGCCCCTGCAGTGCCCATGCCATTGGCATGGGCACTGCAGGGGCCCCCAGGGGCCCCGCGGCACCCCCTACCGCCATCCTGTTCCCGGCGGGAGAACCGGCAGGAACTGGATGGCGGTAGGGGGTGTCAGAATCCCCATGGCGGCGGAGCGCGCTCCGCCGCCATGGAGGATTCTCAAGGGCAGCGGAAAGTCGGCGGGACACCGCCGACTTTCCGTTTCTGGCCGCGGCTGAACCGCCGCGGTCAGAATGCCCAGCGGTGCACCGCCAGCCTGTTGGCGGTGCTACCGTCGACCTCCGCCATGGCGGTAATTACCGCCAGGGTCAGAATGACCCCCTTGGTCTTGTACTTCTAGAGATGCTTTGGAATGTTCCAATTCTGAATCTACCTTGTCCAGAGGTTCTGACGGATCCAGTGGGGAAATGTAATCCACTAGTGGAAACAAGTTAACTGTACCTCATGGCACTGAGAATTTCAGGGCCCTTTGGCAAATGCCAGGCATTTTAGAACAAAGTGTTTTAAATTAAATAGGCTTAGTCAAGTGAGGTATTCATAAAAGACGTTCTTCACCATGGAAGAGATGGGGATGTTTGAGTTGCAAGCAAAGTGTGGATCCAGTGGAGGCAAATGTATGCCGTCATAAATTTTGCATCCCAACTGGATTTTGATGGGTTTGCTCACAGGTCAGTGCGCACTGTCAGTTTGCTATTTCAGCATGCCACCTACAATAGATAATAAACCAATTGGTCAGGATGATTGGGTTGTAAACTGATAAAAGGAATTAGGTGATCAAATCCTCCAGCCCCCTTTAATCTATTTTTTTAGATGCAAATGTGTTTCTACAGTTCCTGGAAAGGTGGCCTCTGTATGAGGATTTGTCTTGAAAGCAACTTACAGCAAAATTGACAATGCTCTTATGCCAAATATCCTGTAGAAGACAGTCTGATATGAGAGCCTTGGATTTAGCAGGCAAGGTATTTTTTACAGGGGGGGGCGTCTTTTTATATTACTAAGAGGACTAAGGCAAACTTGAAATGTATTACATATTAAAGCTTTCCATATAACCTTAAATTGTGTGTGGTTCACTGTGTCAGAGTGAATGAGAAGTGTAGTACAGAAGTTAGCACCAACAGTAAAGGACAATTGTTTATTGCTCTTCAGAAAACTTATCAACCTTGCCTCCAGCTACACTTTCGAGGTAGGTAAGGTGGCGTATGGTAGAAGCTGGTATTGATGTCATTGCTCTGGGGCACATTCAGCAAGGGGTGCTTTGACTTCCAAATCTTTTATGTTAGGTTCTAAGTTGGTGGACATCATGAAGATGCGGACTGGGTTTCTGATTTTACCTTTAAGACACATTTCAAGCCTAGTTTTGATATTGCTTTGCTGGTTGTTAGACAGCTTTAAACAAGTATAAACTGAGTCTCTAGTTCTGACATGGAATAAAAACGTTTCTAGCTAACATAACAAGAATTTTCAATCCCATCAAGAACAAAGAGGCGAGGAGTTGGTCATGCTGTTAATTGGTAAAGTGATGATGTGAATAATTGTATTAATATTAAAATGAAATTGTATTCTTCCTGTATTGTTAGGAGGTGTATTGGCTGCTTTATTTTCCAAGAGTAGATTTGATGTGTGTTGAAAATTGGTGGTTTAGATTTTACTCCTGGTATTTTTTGTTGCAGGAACCAGTCAGAAGGAGGATTAAAATCCATATTTCCTTAACTTTTTTTTAAGAATGTTTCAGTTGGTAGGTTGATTGATATAGGTTAAGATGTCAATGTTAAAGTTTAGTTTTTGCAAGTCACTGCAAAGAAAGAAGCAGCCAAGATGTTGACTCTGTGCTCTGAAAGGGGTTGTGATTGGTTGACATTGTCTAGTTCTTTTCTCAAGGGTTCAGGGGATCTCCAGTATTCATAAATAGATATCGGCTGCTGTGTATTTTGATTAAAGAAAGACAAGCATAGTTCTTCCCTCTGTTGCCTTAATAGAATAGAAAATGCTTGTAGCATTAGCTAGAAACATCTTATTCGAATGCATATTGTGCAATTTATACATAGTTAAGAATTTATTTTTCAGATAACTGTAATGACATTGTTGCAAACTAGGACAGCCAAAGCATGTTTCACAATAGAAATACAATGCTAAAATCACAACAACAGCAGAGTCACAATTTTAGTGTCAAAAACACTGTACATAAACCTCCATGCAAGCCAGTGCTCAATATGTGCTTGTTGTTTCCGGTGTGAAGCACCAGCACTTATTTTTGAGGGCCGGCACATATGTTTCTGCCTCAAGCATTTACTGCGAGCAAAAGACCCCTATGGAAAAGACAGAGGAAGAGAAAAACAAAAAAAGTGTCATAATGGGAAAAAGCAGAAAGCTGCACGAGTGTGCTGAAGGGGCAGGGAGTGGCTGTAAATGGATTAAAGAGGCCCGAGATGGCCTCAGGATTGCGCTGCCTTAGTATTCCATGTTCGCACATTTAATTGCAGCAGCCATGTGTTTAAAAGGAGTGCTTTGAGATCCGACACATTTTTATTGACAAATTAAGCACCGATGCAGGCAATTCTGTGTCAGAAGTAGGGGTGAGGATTATGCATGTATTTCTTCACATTTATTAAAATAGAAGTTGTTTTCAAGCTGATTTTTTTGTTAATGGTAAAACAAGTACTGTTTTCTGTTTACGCTACATTTTCCTCTCTTTGCACTGCTCTGAGAAGGTTAAGTTGGGCTTTAGACTTTCTTTTTTTATTGTGTTATTTATTACTGACTTTTGGTAGAGACATCGCTCTTGAGTCTGCAGGCCCCGCTCTCGATGATCAGAGCATGTTGGGTGCTGCGCCCCTATTGGGGGTGGTGCACTAATTGGCACCCCTCCAGTCTTAAGTGCTCCTCTCTTTGTCAAAGAGAGCACCCAAGAGGAGCAGGCTAAGAACTATCTCCTCTGGAGACCACAGACATGTGAGAGGCATGTGTCCCTCCTTTTCTCACGCACTAAAGGCCAACCATCTCCAAACACCAAGCATCCTCCTCTGCTCACAAGACATCACCTCAATGATAAGGCTACCAAACAGTGCAGTTTTAATATTATAGAAAACATTCCATGGCACTAGTGAGTAGGTGGCCCATACATTTTTAAGGGTGAGTTTTCAATGGAGTGGCTTCTTCAAATATTAAAATATTCAATCCTTTCAGGACCATGAATATTCCCACTATTATGGTGGAAAAGAGGAGGAATTGTCCCCTTCAGGGCAGAACCTATGAGAGGATTTTGAGAAAATTCTCGCACAAGCAGTGGTAGATGTACTGAAGCCCGTTAATAATCAGCTTCTTGTGGTAGGCATACAGCCGGAAACGTGGACCACTTTTGAAGGGGGAGCAATCCTCAGGGGACGAACCAGGAGAAACCCAAGTGAAGTGGCATGTAACGGCTTACAAAGGCAAAAAGGAACTGTGATGCGGCGCACCTTGATTGATTAATAAGATTACGTGGATCATTCTAAAAGAATGCACACATGTTGAGACGTACTTAGGGGACTCTATTACTCAGGGAAAATGCCAATAAAGTTGCCCCAGATTTGAATCCTTTCACTGTGTCCCCCCCAAAAGGGGAGACAGGCACAGATGATGAGGACACTACATTTGATGAATAGCCCAGTGGTAGCAGATTCGGGCGTCTGACCACTCTTACTAGGGGGTGAATGTTGACCCAGATATATTGGACATGTTTGAACCGGAGCAATGGTACCATCCTACATCATCACAATGGGTTCTGTCCAATAAGGTGACAGATTTTGTTGCTAAAACGATTAGGCAGCCCTTGGACACAGAAGTTAGAATGAGATTAGGGGCACAGTGCCATATAACATCCTTGTAGGATGCAATGAACCTGACAGCTGAATTCCACCCTTGAATATGCACCTTCTTTTCAAAATATATGAAAGATCATAAAGAGAACTGAGCCTTGGTGGAGTGTCTGCCCGGATAAACTCTGGAATGTGGTGGACCCTTTAACCATGATATTGGAAGTATACCTGACCATCTGCATTTTTCCTCCAAGCAGGACATTTCTTCAATTCCTATTGAGGGACCAAATGTATGAGGTTTGAGCACTCCAGTTCAGGCTGTCATCAACCCTATGGTGCATTACCAAACTAGTATGCCCAGTGGCAGACTATCTGAGGGGCGTCAGACTGATTGCATATATCTGGACGACCTGCTGCTGATGGATCAATGCCCGCAACAACTGTCTTCCAATGTGAACATGACTATTGCATTATCACAGGATGTGGGGATTGTCATCAACCAGGTGAAACCGGATGGGGTCACTGTCATTATACCCAGGAGAACAAAGAAAAATACTGGGTCCATTTCATGTCCGTTTTCTCAGGATAAACCAAACTATGTACAGTTCCTTTTGTGAAGCCCTATAAAAATATCAATCATAAAAAGTGGTGGAGCAATGCTTGCAAATAGTCTAACCATTGACAATCTCTCAGGGTAGCATTCCAACCCATCATTTTTGCCCACTGTCCCAGTCTAGGCAGGGGCGTGCCTTACGCAAATCAGAACTGACTCTGTTCCTCATGGAAACAGGCTATCCCAAACCGGCAATTCGGTCTGGAGTGTTCCTATTTGAGCAGGACGAGGGCTAATTTGGCTATAGCTGGGCCTACAAAAAACAATGGGTTGGAATGCTTCCCTGAATGATTGCCGGTGGTTACATTATTTGCTAACATTCTTCCCATCACCTTTTGTGTGTCTGATGTAACACCTAAGGGGCCAAGGGTATGCTCAAATGTTGGACCTCTCCTCACTGGGCCACTGGAACCAAGCTGCACTTGAATGAAGAGGCCCAAGTAGGCTGAAACAGGTTTTTTGTTGCTTGCGCTTTAGTTCAGAGAGGACCTGGTTTGGCAGTTTGGGCCGGATTGTTCCTTTTGGGACAGGACCAAGGCAGATTTGCATGTGGCTGTATTTTATGTGAGATAGCATGGCGGTAAAACATTTTTGGAATGCAACCCTGAGCGACTGCAAATATGGCAGCATAAGTAAGCCTGAAGGGGAGAGGTAACTACTGATTGCCCTGAACAAACCTTTCAAGGCGGTCTTTTCTCCTTCACCACCAAGTGGGTAACATGGATTATGGAGGAAGCAGATATATATGTTTAAAATTTGGAGGCATACTCAGCAAGAGGTGCAATTGCTTACAAAGCAGATGCGGCAAGTGGGCCACTGGAAGACATTATAAATGCTGAAGCTTGATCAACAGAATACAGATGTTAAGACATTCTATTTTAAGCAGATAACGAAGGCAGTTTCTTTGGTGGTAAATAGATTTTGAACATGCATAATCATAAACTTCGTTCTTGACATAGAATATAACATTTCCTAGCTATCAAGAAGAAAGGTTTCAATTCTATTAAAAACATCATAGATGGCAAGTTTCCCATGTCCATGCGTGATGTGCTGCTCCAGTCCAGGTTTCCCCTTTGAATTTTGCGTCTTGCAATTCTGTTTTAAAATGGAATAAACAAGGCTACAAGTCCCAGAATTCAAAGACAAAACCTGGACTGTAGCAGCACATCACACATGGACCTGGGACACTTGGCAGCGCTAAGACATGGTGTGAGGATTATCCCCCCAAATAATCTTATAATGAAGATACTTCCTTTCTGTGAATGGTGTAATTAAGAGTAAATTGTTCAGATTAACTGAATTTGTATCATTGTACTTGATAAAAATGCATTAGTTAAGATGATGTTTTGATATATAATGGGTTTACGATTGAACTGGATAACAGGTTTGCATTGCTTTATTAGGTTTGGAGCAGAAGAATGGCAGGTGAGAGGAAAGGATGGAGGTTGTGGGCTATACCATTATTTTATTATAATTTAATATACCTGTGTTCTTGAGAACTATAGTTTTACCAACTAAATGATCTTGGAAATGACTGCTATTCTCAAAAAGGTGAAAGACAGTGTAGTTCTATGTCAGGACCGGAGGCTCCAATTATTCTTTCTCTTTCTTTTACTGTCTCAACACAGCAGCCAATCAAATAACAGTAAAACAAAAAACATCAATACCCATGATGCTTTACATTAAATCACATGTTCCAATCACAACTCGGGACCTCTGTCCATATAAACCATGACTACTTAAGTCACTTCCTCTTCCTTTGCTGCTCCGCAGCAAATAAGTACTCGATTGCTTACATTATTTTTATGCTTGTGTACTGTAGTATTTTCACTGTATTTGTGATTGTTTGATGCTCTGAGCGAAGTGATTCAGCTCACTTGCACGTTTTATACCTTCAGCGCTTTCGTGCTTTGTTTATTTTATGATCGGCTTCTTGCTGAGCTGGCCCATTTGTGGAGCGGGAGGGGACTACGTGACTAGCACGTAGTCCTATTTCTATTTTTAGTTTTCTCTTCCTTGTGGCGTCACGTTGCAGTTTTACAAGCTGATCAGATTCAGAGTGTTTCCTCTGGGAGATCGGCTCGTGTCTCTGTGGCGAGAGTGTGTTGAGGCCCCCTCTGAACCTTCTTTGTGCTCTCTATATGCCCTGTTACTTGGAGAACGAGGGCTGCAATAAAATAAATGGCTTTGCCTAGAGTGTTGGTTTTTTTCCACAGGCTGCTCCCTCCACATTTTATTGAGCTTTAAGCCTGTCAGGGTTTTTTTGCACCCGCCTGTATTAATATCTCCTATCTATCTTTTTGGATCTAACTAAATATATATATATATATACATATATATATCAGGAGAATGGCTGCATGAATCAGGGTATTTCCCTGAGGAAACTGGAAATCAGTTGTAGATGAACCTGGTTGAAGCCATTGATTGCATGGTTCAACAGTCTGTCAACAATGCCCTTGTCAGGGCTTTAGGATCTTTTTCTGGCCAATTATTTGATTACGCTCTCACCCAGGGTTGGCTGCAGAAGCCCCAGAATCAGAATGAGGGGTCAAACTCTAAATCAAAATCTAAGAACTTAGATAAGGATTTCGATTCTGCGTCTGTGGACGTTCATGCTGACGCTTTTCAGAAACTTCACCGTAAATGAGCTAGTGAACATAACTATAGCGCCAAAAAAGACTGTTTTTTTCCCATCCTCATCAAACAAAAATTCCTCTTCGGAGGATTCTTATGATTCTGAGGTTCCGGGACCCAGCAAGAAGCCTAAAAAACAAGTTTCCCCTCTTAAGGTTCTAGATATCGATCTTACAGAGATTGTCCACCCCAAGGCGTCCAACTGGGTTCCTCCCTCGGAAGTGGCGAAGTATGTTCAGTCCAATATTCACAAGAGCTTCGATAAGGAGGTGTGCTCCCGCCTTAGAGCGGAATGCCCTAGACTAGATCCGGAGGGCAAGGTACCAGACACTATGGTGACCTTCATGAAAGGGCCCAAAAAAGGGTCTGGACAGGTCGTGGCGTAACTGCCAGGACAAGTTGCTAGATATGTCTGGTCCTTTGACAAAGATTCTAGAAATGGCCTTCCACGCTAAGGAATCAGGGACCCCGGTGGACACCGACATTTTAATTGGTTGGGCACAAAGAGCCATTTGTCAACTTGGAAATACTAATTGCGCGATCTCTTCAGAATGCAGGAAGTCCACACTCATGCATAGATACCCTAAACTAAATGATTTGGCCACCTCAGAGGCTGGCCCTTCGGCCAATAGATTACTATTTGGGGCTTCATTCATTAAAGAACTGGCTAAGTTCTGCTCTACCTTTTCCTCCCTCGATAAGGCACAGATGTCCCTCAAAAAGGTTTTTAAAAGAGGCCTTTTTCTCAGGGCTCGTCGTTATGGAGGGCGAATGTCTGACCGAGGATCTTTCTCAAGTCCTCAGACCTACTACCCCAGAGGGAGAGGAGGTTGGGATGGAGATCAATCTTCAGACTCCACTTTCTATCCCACCCCATCCAGAGGAGGACACTCCAGATTCCGTATAGGGCCCCGCCGGGGACAACAGGGAGCAATTCAAGACGCTGGATATTCCGGTAAGCATTATACCACATTCTCAGGTACTTCTGTGGGCAAAGTGGGATTGTTTCTGTACAATTGGAAACAGATTTCTGGGGATACTTGGGTTCTTCAGACGGTATTGGGGTTCCGTTTGGAGTTTCTCAGTACTCCGAAGCAATTGAAACCCCCTCTTCTAATGTATTTTTCCCCTGCAGATCAGTCCTTTATAGACATAGAGGTTCAAGCCCTGATCGACAAAGGGGCAGTAGGTTTTTCCTCCCCTCACCCATTCGGCCTTATCAGCCGCATTTTCTTAGTAGACAAGAAAGGCGGGGGTCATCGCCTTGTGTTAAACCTAAAAGATTTCAATTATTGGATTTTGCATAGACACTTCAAAATGGAAGGAATACACATGTTGAGAGATATTCTATTAGAAGGCGACAGGATAGTCCACCTAAACCTAAAGGATGCCTATCTCTTGATTCTCATTTTTCCTCCACACAGGAGATATTTACAATCCCTGTGGAGGGGTCACTGCCTGGAGTTCAATGCTCTCCCTTTCGGTCAGTCGTCAGCCCCCTGGTGCTTCACGAAGCTGATGAGACCAGTGTTGAAATCTCTTTGAGACAAAGGGATGCGTTTGATCATATATTTAAACAACATAATGTTGATGGCTCAGGATGCACAGACTCTCCTGACATCCTGACTCAGGAGACTGACTCATTTAGAATGGACTATTCATCTTTTACAAGAGCTGGGCTTCCTTATCAATGTGCAGAAGAGACTATTGAGTCTGTCTCAGGTGACAGACTTCCTGGGTTTCAGGATAGATTCAGTCTGCTCCCAGCTTATTCTTCCCTCTCAGAAAATATGCAACAACAAGAGGGAATTGAGGTCTGCATTAGTCAGCCCGACTGTGTCGTTGAGGACGATTGCCAGGTTAGTGGGTCTTCTGGCTTTGTCTATTCAGGCCATTTTTTTGGCTCCCCTTCACTATTGTGCTTTGCAGAGACTCAAAATCCAACACTTGCAGAAGGGTCTGAATTATTCGGAGCTGATTCCGTTATCCGACGAAGTGAGGTCAGAGATTCATTGGTGGCTCCAGCCTATGGAAGCTTGGAATGGCAGAGCCATTTTTGGTTCTTACCCTCATGTGGTGATCGAATCGGTTGCCAACCGTTGGGGCTGGGGAGCTAGTTGCAGTTCTTTTGTGACTGGGAGTCGCTGGTTGAGCTTGGAGCAGAATCTTCACATCAATTGCTTGGAGCTTCTGGCAGGCTCTTTTGCCATAAAGATTCTCTCCCCTCAGAAGACGGACTGTTGCATATTATTGAAGAAGGACAAAATATCAGCAGTCCGGCATGTCAACAAATTGGGGGGGGGACGAAGTCCAGGAATCTGGCAGAAATTGCAAAGGAATTCTGTCATTATTGCCTCAGCCATCATCTGGTTGTCCTAGCGGATTATCTTCCAGGTTCCCAGAACACATAGCGGAATGGAACTCCAGATTTCTGAGGGATTCTAGCAATTGGAAACTGGAAACCTTTAACTTGCACTTCTCTGCTTCTCATTCCACCTCGTCAGAATCTTCTGATGAGTCCAGAGGGCCTTCAACAGCCACTGGTCTTGTCAGAGAAACTGATATTGATGGTTTGGATGGTTTCAGGTCAAGATGGAATTCCCCAGGCCTTTCGCAGCAAGCTGCAAATTTCATCAAACAGACTTGGGCGGCAGGCAGTCATAAGCGGTACACCTCAGCCTAGCGCAGATGGAGTAGTTGGTGCGACGGGCGGGGTTTCAATCCTGTGGGGTCGGACGTTGAGTTGATTGTAAATTTCTTAGCTGAACTCGCAGGTTCAGGATTGGCATATAGAACGGTTAATCATTTCCGATCCGCCATCTCTGCTGGGCATGAGTATATTGAAGGTAAGCCTGTAGGGGAACATCCTCTGGTATGTAAGGTTATGAAAGGTATCCGCATGTCGAATCCTCCTCAAGCTCGATATTCTTCTCTATGGGATGTGGATGTTGTATTGCGTTTTTTAGACACTTGGCCTTCTAATAGGCATCTTTCTCAAAAACAGATTTCAGCTAAATGAACCATGTTACTCTGCCTTATTTCCTGTAAAAGAGTATCAGATGTCAGAGCTTTGGATCTGGCATGGAGAGTTTATTCTCCTGAAGGTGTTACCTTTACCATCACGAGAAGGATTAAGACTAATCACAGGTCAGTAACTTATCCGATGTTTCCTGATAATCCACAATTGTGTGTAGTTCAATCTTTGAAAGCTTATGAAGTGGCCACTGAAGAATTCAGACAAGACTCCAGGGGTCAATTATTAATTTCATTACAGAAACCATTTAAGGCGGTTTTGCCCACCACATTATTTAGATGGATGAAATGGTTAATGAACGAAACTGGTATAGATACTGAAAAATTTGGGGCACATTCAGAAAAGGGAGCCATGGCTTTCAGGACATATGCCTTAATTTCTCATTTAGATGACATTATGACGGAGGCAGATTGGTCTTCTGTGTCTACTTTTCGTAAGTTCTATCACAAACCTGTTGTTGATGTCGCTACAGTGGTAATTTGACAACTTTATACGAACATAATCGGTGCCTCCAGTCCTGACATAGAATAATAAATGTTCTAGCTTACGTGTCAAGAATTTTCAATTCTATTAAGGACACAGAGGCAATGATTATCCCTCCCATGTATATATTTGTACGACTCTTATCAGAATTTAATGTTAAGAATCTTTTGTATTTTACTGTTATACATGTTTATGGATTTTGCCCTCCCTTGTTTTTATATAGATTTTCTCAAAGAAACGTTGATCTTGGTACATCCGTTTCGGGAGATTTACCTTCAGTTATTTTTGCTATTTTAGGAGCTGATCAGAAGACACTGTGAAGTTTGCTTCTTCCGCTGCTCAGCTATCGGAGAAGACAGCTCTCTGGACTTTGTTCTCGCTGGAAGGTTTTTCTCCTTCTGGATGTGGCTCCTGTTGAGCTGTGCTTGTGGTTTTTCTAGGATTTCAGATCTGGTGGTCTTTGGAATAGTTAATCTGTAAGGAGTTTCATTTTTTATACTGTTTATTTGACTTTGGCAAAGAAGGAGGAAGTGACTTAAGGGGTCAAGGTTTATATGGACAGGGGATAAAAAAAATTCTAGCTTACGCGTCAAGAATTTTCAATTCTATTAAGGACACGGAGGCGAGGATTATGCTATCTCCTCCTTTACTGACCCAAAACAGCAGCCAATCAAAATATAGAAAAAACAGTAACTGCACATCCCATGATGCTCAGTTCCAGTATCACATGGTCCAATCACCTCCCGCGCCCTCTGTCCATAAATGCTCTGACCCTAAATGTCACTTCCTTTTTGTTTGTCAAAGTCCGACAACTTGATCTTCTGAAACTAAATACATAGTCAAAGATCCATCGTTCCTCAGACCCATAAATGTAACACGAAAGCGCTCAACCGGAGCCAAGTCTTTCAAACACTTCCGGACAACAGATACGAATAACGATGTCATCAAGAGCACATCGCGTATAATTCATGTATTCTTCTGATCAGAGACTAGAATATATAAGATAAAAAAAGGTAATATCATGCAGTTTAAGCATAACAATATTGCTGTAATTCAATACATATATACTCAGGGTGGGCAAATACAATATTGATATATAGCTAAGATACTATGAAAAACATTTGACTCAAAATAATACTCTTTTGATGGAGGGGATAATCCTCGCCTCCGTTTCCTTAATAGAATTGAATATTCTTGATGAGTAAGCTAGAAATTTGTTATTTCTTTTTCAGGACCGGAGGCTCCGATTATGCTTGTTTAAAGCTGGCCAATAACTACAGAAGCAACATCTACCACAGGTTTATGATAAAATTTATGAAATGTAGACTCAGAAGACCAATCAGCTGCCTTCAAAATGTCTTCCAGGCGCAAACCTAATGCATACGTCTTGGACTGAATGGGCTCCAAATAGGGTGGTATCTATACCTGCTTCATTTATTAACCATTTCATCCACGTGATAATGTGGCTGATGAGACTGGTTTTAAGGGTTTTTGTAGAGATAAAAGCAATTGACCATTAGCATCTGGTCTGAACTCGTGTGTATCCATCTCATACTCCTTTAAGCATTGAACTACACAAGGTTTTGAATTATCTAGAAACATTGGATATGTTACTGACCTGCAATTATTTTTTGTCCGTCTAGTAATTGTAAACGTAACACCTTCAGGAGTGTAAACTCTACCAGCCAAGTCCAAGGCCTTGACATCCGACACTCTCTTACAAGAAATCAGACATAATACCATTGTCAATTTAGCTGAAATGTGCTTACGAGACAGATATCTATTGGCTGGCCAGGAATCTAAAAATCTCAATATAATGTTGACATCCCACAACACAGAATACCTGATTTGAGGAGGAATAGATAAGCGGATACCTCTCAACAACTTACAGACAAGACGATGTTCACCAACAGGTTTACCCTCAATATGAATGTGACCCGCTGAAATGGCTGATCTAAAATTATTGATGGTCCTATAAGCCAGACCTGAACCTGCCAATTCAGCAAGAAAGTTTACTATCAACTCAACGTCCGATTCCACTGGATTAATACCCCGTATATCACACCAACTACTCCAGCTGTGCCATGCTGAGGCATATCTTTTATGAGTACCTGACGCCCAAGCTTGCTTGATGAAAGCAGCAGCCTGTTGTGAAAGTCCTGGGGAATTCCATCTTGACCTGAAACCCTCCAAGCCATTAATGTTAGCTTTTCTAAATTGATCATTGGATGTTGATGGCCCTCCGGACTCAAGAGAAGATCCTCATGAGGAGGAATGAGAAGTGGGGAAGCACAAGCTAGCTGCAGAGCAAGTGGGAACCAAGGTTGAGCTCTCCAAAATGGAGTCTCCAATATGAACTCTGCTTTCTGTCTCCGTATCTGAGAGAGGACCCTGGGGATAATTAGAAATGGAGGGGAAGCATACCCCCGAAACCTCAACCAATCCTGAAGGAAAGCATCTGTTGCCAGTGCCATAGGATCCGGGCGCCAGCTGAAGAATTTCGGAATCTGTATATTGAGGCGAGAGGCAAAGAGATCCACTTCGCATGGGCCCCACTCCCTGATTATCTGCAAGAAAATTACCGGATCTAGTCTCCAGTCGCTGGAATCCGTTAGAAACCTGGAATTCCAGTCCGCTATCGTGTACTGATCGCCCGGGAGATATTCTGCTAGGACAGTCAGACAGTGATTGAGATAGTAATGCCAGAAATCTTTGGCAATTTCTGCCAGGATTCTGGATTTTGTCCCCCCTAACTTGTTGACGTATTTCACTGCTGAGATGTTGTCCATCCGTAACAGGATGCAGCAGTCCGTCTTCTGAGGGGAAAGGCTCCTTATGGCAAACAAGCCTGCTACAAGCTCTAGACAATTGATATGCAGACTCTGTTCCCAAGTTGACCATCGACCTCTGGTCACTAAGGAGCCGCAGCGAGCTCCTCATCCCCAACGGCTGGCGTCGGATTCGATCACTATTTCCGGAAGGGAACCGAATATCGCTCTGCCGTTCCAGGCTTCCATGTGTTGGAGCCACCAACGAATCTCTGATTTTACTTCGTTGGTCAGGGGGATCATCTCCGAATAACTCAGGCCCTTGTTAAATGTCTGATCTTGAGTCTCTGTAAAGCCCGATAATGCAGGGGTGCTGGGAAGATTGCCTGAATCGAAGTGGCCAAAAGGCCCACTATTCTGGCAATGGTGCTCAAAGATACCATCGGTTTGGATGAGGCAGATCTCAAGTCTCTCTTGATACTTAGAATTTTCTGAGATAGGAGAATCAATTGAGAGCGGACTGAATCTATCTTGAACTCCAGGAATTCTATCACCTGAGTCAGTTCCAATAATGACTTCTGGACATTGATAAGGAAACCCAAATCCTGCAGAAGACTGATGGTCCAGTCCAGATGTGTCATGAGTGTTTGAGGATTCTGAGCCATCAGCAGAATGTCGTCCAGATAAATTATCAATCGAACTCCCTTGGTCCTCAGCCATTCCATCACTGCTCTTAACAGTTTTGTGAAGCACCAGCGGGCTGACGAGAGGCCTAAAGGGAGCGCATTGAATTCTAGGCAGTGTCCTCTCCAAAGGAACTGTAGGAACCTCTTGTGAGGGGAAAAAATGGGAACCGAAAGATAAGCATCCTTTAGATCCAGACGGACCATCCAATCTCCCTCTAACAGGATATCTCGTAACATGTGGATCCCTTCCATGTTGAAATGCCTGTATAATATCCAGTAGCTGAAATCCTTTAGATTCAATACTAGATGATGACCCCCACCTTTTTTGGCTACTACAAAAATGGGGCTGAGGAATCCGGAAGGTTGAGGAGATGAAAAACTTACTGCTCCTTTGTGTAACAACGCTTGGACCTCTATGTCTATAAAGGTCTGATCTGCAAGGGAAAAAGACATTTGAATTGGAGGGGTTAGTTGTGTCGGAGTACTGATAAACTCCAGATGAAACCCCAAAACTGTCTGAAGAATCCAGGGATCCCTTGAAATCTTTTTCCAATTTTCCAGAAATAACCCCACTCTGCCCCCAAGTCGCACTTGAGAATGCAGAATAATGCTCCCCTGAATAACTGGTTTCCTGGATTGCTCCTTGTTGCCCTCTGTGAGCCCCTCTGCGAAACCTGGGACGGTCTCCTCTGTTGCGAGTGGGGTCAAAGGTAGCATCTGATTGGTCATTATACCAGCCTCCTCTCCCTCTGGGATAGTAGCTTTGAGGACTTTGGAAGGTTCCTTGGCCGGGCATGCGTCCTCCAAAAAGTCCGGCTCTGTCAAAAAGGTTTCTTTTGAACACCTTTTTAAGTAACATCTGTTCTTTATCTAGAGATGTAAAGGTAGAGCAAAACTTGGCCAACTCCTTCATAAAGGACGAACCAAAAAGAAGACCATCCACAGAAGGTCCTGCTTCAGAGGCGGCTAGGTCCGTTAGTTTAGGGTCAATCCTCATGAGAATGGATTTTCGCTGTTCCGAAGATATTGCACAATTTGCATTGCCTAGAAGACAAAGGGACCTCTGGGCCCAACCAATCAGAACCTCTGTTTTCACAGGATTACCTGACTCTTTGGTAAGAAATGCCATATCGAGAATTTTCCTCAGAGGGCCCGTGACGTCAAGTAACTTATCTTGGCATATGCGCCAAGATCTATCCAAACCCTTCTTAGGGTCTTTGCCAAACTTTTTCATAAACGTGACCATCGTAGGGTCAATGTCCGGGGTGTCTGTTACCTTCTCGTCCAAATCCGGTCGAGGACATTCCGCTCTAAGGCATGACGAACCTCCTTATCAAAACTCCTCCTGATATTGTCGTGGACATACTGCGCCACTTCTGAGGATGGGACCCAATTGGATGCTCTACGGTGTACAATCTCTGACGGGTCGAAATCCAGAACTCTAGGAGTGGATGCCTGTTTCTTATGCTTTTTACTGGGACCCGGAGTATCCGGGTCATCAGAGTCACTGGAAGGGGAGTCAGTATCAGAAGAGGACTGGGAGAAAACCACATCTTTTTTAGAACTTTAGTTGTGCTCAGCAGCACGTTTTTTACGCAATTTATTAAATGCGTCCGCATGTAAACCACCAGCAATCTCTTCGCTTCCCTCTAAGTTCTTAGATTTAGATTTGCATTTTGATTTTTTCTCATCTAGAGGTGGTTGTTGTTCTTGAAACCAAACCTGGCATCTGGCGTAGTCAAGGAGTTGTCCTGAAAAGGCCCTAAAGCTCTCACCAGGGCGTCGTTGACAGATTGTTGGACCCTATTGTCAAGGGCTTCAACCAGGTTAACCTCGAGCTGATTACCTAGCTCCTCAGGATAGAACCCTGTTTCATTCTCACTCAAATGAGCCATCAGACTGCTGGAATTTGAGTAAATAATATAAGAGTGAATAGGGGGAGTGCAAAAACCCCTGACAGGCAATGAGAGCCCAATATAAAATGTGGAGGGAGCAGCCTGTGAATGGCACTCTAGGCAAAGCCTCAAATATTTTACAGCCCAAGCTCTTTGATCACAAACTGGGTGTCAGGGAGCCACTGAATAGTACACAAACTGGAGTCAGGATCTCTACTGCCACGCACATCTGCTACCGAGCCGATCTGTCAAACCAAGAGATTGACGAGATCGGCTTGATTCAAGCATGCAGGACTACACGAGCAATGTGTAGATTGCTCCCGCTCCAAAGGGGCTTATTACAAAAAACGGCATGGAGCCGACAGTCATGAACGGGTAAGGCATTTAGCAAAAGCACCAAAGCAAGTGAAATTGCGTCGCTGCTACGGCAACCAGAAATAACACTAGCCCATAAACAACACGCATACGAACAATAAGAGTAAATACGAAAGTCACTTATCTGCTGCGGAGCAGCAAAGAAAGAGAAAGTGACATTTGGGGGTCAGAGCATTTATGGACAGAGGGCGCTGGAGGTGATTGGACCATGTGATACTGGAAGTGAGCATCATGGGATGTGTAGTTACTGTTTCTTCTGTATTTTGATTGGCTGCTGTTTTGGGTCAGTAAAGAAGGAGATAGCATAATTGGAGCCTCCGGTACTGAAATAGAATTCGAGTTGTGATTGGAACATGTGATTTACTGTAAAGCATCATGGGTATTGATGTTTTTTGTTTTACTGTTATTTGATTGGCTACTGGGTTGAGACATAAAAAGAAAGAGAAAGCATAATCCTCGCCTCCAGTGTCTTTAACCCCTTTGCAGCCAAGGACGTAAAGGTTAAATCCTTTGCTGCGGTGCTGAGGCCCCTTGGGCAAGGCCGCTCCCCGGGGGGGGGAAATATTGTTTGGCCTTTTCTGCCCCCCCCCCGGGGGCAGATCAGCCTATTATAATTAGGGCGAGTTGCCCCTGAGGGGGGGGAGGACCCAGAGACATCAGGGATATATTTTTGTTTATGTTTACTTTTGTTTTTGATATATGGGGAGCGACCCCTTAGGCTAGGGTCACTCCCCCGGGGTGCAAATTGTTCCCCTTGGTGGCAGAAACCACTACACACCAGCGATTTTTATTTTTTTGCGTTAATTTCACGCAAGGGGAGCGACCCCTTAGGCAAGGGGCGTTCCCCTATGGGGCAATTTATTTTAGGCCATTTCTGCCCCCCTTGCGGGCAGATCAGACTATTTTTATTGGGCATATCTGCCCCCAAGGGGGGCTGAAACCACTAGGCATCAGGGATTTTTATTTTGCACCAATTTCACGCACGGGGAGCGACCAATCAGGCAAGGGTCGCTCCCCTGGGGGGCAAATTTATTTTAGGCCATTTCTGCTCCCCTTGGGGGCAGAACAGCATATTTCTGGAGGGGGCAGAAATCACTTAGGCTCCAGAGATTAGTGTGTGTGCATTTTGTTTGAGGGGGCAGCCCCTTGGGCAAGGGTCGCTCCCCCTGGGGGCACATTACTGTTGGCCATATCTGCCCACCTTGGGGGCAGATCGGCCTATTTTTGGAAGGCCCATCTGCCCCCGGGGGGGGCAGAAAGCCCACCAGAGACCAGGGAAGATTTTTTTTCAAAATAAGAGGGTGGGGGTATGGCCATACCACCACCCAAAATAAATGGGGCCAAAGTTGTTCTGCCCACCAGTGGGCAGATGAGGCAATTACCCCGATCCACACCCCAGTGGCCAGAAAATCCACTAGATGCCAGGGAATTTAAAAAAAATAGTGGTATGGTGGCTACCAACCAGTATGGGCATGGTTATGCCCCCACCCCAACTGAAGGGGTTAACAGTCTTTCAGCTCTCCCCTGCACACTAAAAAGTCTTATCCCACGGCAAGCAAGAGGACATTTGATTATTTTGGGTTCTGGTTTTACATTTGGGCTGTGAGAGCTTGGCTAACTCTTCCCACTTGAAATGGTGAGGGCTGCACTTTTTGGACTTTGGGACGCTGTCATATAGAAAAATCCACAAGACCAAGACACATATGAAAACTAAGCATATTGGTGAGTCCAGGGTGGTGTGCTTCACATGCACCCTGCACCATTTTCTTACCCACAATGCCCTGCAAACCTCCAACTTTGCTGGAAATCACACATTTTTCCCACATTTTTGTGATGGAAACTTCCAGAATCTGCAGGAATCCACAAAAGCCCTACCACCCAGCATTGTCTCATCTATAGCAATAAAAATTCTGCTGCACTTGTCAGCCTAAAAATGTCACCGAAATTTGAAGAAAAAGTGTTTTTTGGCAAAATTTTGAGGTTTGCAAAGGATTCTGGGTAACAGAACCTCGGGAGAGCCCCACAAGTCACCCCATCTTGGATTCCCCTAGGTGTATAGTTTTCAAAAATGTGTAGGTTTGGTAGGTTTCCCTAGGTGCAGGCTGAGCAAGAGGGCAAAATCTACAGCTAGGCACTTTACAAAAAACACGTCAGATTTCAATGTAAAAATGTGATGTATCTACGTTGCGTTTCCTGTCGCGAGCATTAGGCCTACCCATGCAAGTCAGGTACCATTTTTATTGGGAGACTTGGGGGAACACAGAATAGCAAAACAAGTGTTATTGCCCCTTGTCTTTCTCTACATTGTTTTCTTCCAAATGTAAGACAGTGTGTAAAAAAGACGTCTATTTGAGAAATGCCCTGCAATTCACACGCTAGTATGGGCACCCCGGAGTTCAGAGATGTGCAAATAACCACTGCTTCTCAACACCTTATTTTGTGCCCATTTTGGAAATACAAAGGTTTTCTTGATACCTATTTTTCACTCTTTATATTTCAGCAAATGAATTGCTGTATACCCGGTATGGAATGAAAAACCCATTGCAAGGAGCAGCTTATTTATTGGCTCTGGGTACCCAGGGTTCTTGATGAACCTACAAGCCCTATATATCTTTGCAACCAGAAGAGTCCAGCAGATGTAACAGTATATTGCTTTCAAAAATCGGACATCGCAGGAAAAAGTTAGAGTAAAATGTGGAGAAAAATGGCTGGTTTTTTCACTTCAATTTCAATATTTTTTTATATCAGCTGTTATTTTCTGTAGGAAACCTTTGTAGGATCTACACAAATTACCCCTTGTAGAATTCAGAATTTTGTCTTCTTTTAGAAACTGTTTAGCTTTCTGGGATCCAGCATTGGTTTCACACCCATTTCTGTCATTAACTGGAAGGAGGCTGAAAGCACAAAAAATAGTCAAAATGGGGTATGTCCCAGTAAAATGCCAAAATTGTGTTGAAGGATGGGGTTTTCTGATTCAAGTTTGCCTGTTCCAGAAAGCTGGGAAGATAGTGATTTTAGCACCACAAACACTTTGTCGATGCCATTTTCAGGGGAAAAAACTCAAGCCTTCTTCTGCAGCCGTTTGTTTCTATTTTTTTTAAAGAAAAAAAAACGAAATGTTTGCTTTATTTTGGCTAATTTCTTGGTCTCCTTCAGGGGAACCCACCAAGTCTGGATACCTTTGGAATCCCTAGGATGTTGGAAAAAAGTACGCAAATTTGGCGTGGGTAGCTTATGTGGACAAAAAGTTATGAGGGCCTAAGAGCGAACTGCCCCAAACAGCCAAAAAAGGCCTGGCACCTGAGGGGGGGAAAGGCCTGGCAGCAAAGGGGTTAAAAGAATTAAAAATTCTTGACGGGTAACCTAGAAAAATGTTTATCCTCACCTCCGCTGAATTGAAAGCTTCTTAGACAACTACAAATGTTTTATATAACTCCTCAGTCGGCTTCTTCGAAAGTCATTGGCACCCATTTAGAGTCATGGTGTCAAGGACGCAGTTTAGTCCATGGTCTAAACACGTCGTCCTTTTTCACTGTCAACTAACTTTACTCTGACAGCTTTGGCACAGAGCCAAGGTGAGCGCGCAGGCTAGTGGGCGTTGAAGGATCCTTCTACGCCAAAATCGTTGTGACGTCAGCCAAAGGCTAACCGGTCTCCAGATGAGGATGTAGGAAGGCTCGTGCTGGAGATTTGACATTTAGCTACGCCTGCGACCCGCCCCCGTCTCACGTCACCGCGTGAGTGTTTAGCGTGTCCGCGCACAGCACGCCGAAAGTAACCGAAGATGGCGGTGGTTAAGGTCACAAGGAGGAGCCGGCTTTGACGGAATTGTACTAACCTTTAATTTTCCTTCAAGCACGGACAAGTCTTGGTATTGCCGCCTGGGTTCATAAAGGGGAGACGGCGTATTCTTGTGACGGAGGTGAGCAACGGCCTTGTTACAACGGCTGTCTAGGGGGCATTGTCACCCGCAGCCGCGGGAAGCCGGGACGGCTGCAGCCCCCTGTGCCATGTTCTCGGTACTTTCTTACGGAAGGTTGGTGGCCCGTGCAGTTTTCGGCGGCCTTTCCCAGACGGACACGAGGGATTACAGTCTGGTGACCGCTAGCTGTGGCTTCGGAAAAGACTTCCGCAAGGGGATATTGAAAAAGGGAATGTGTTACGGCGACGACGCCTGCTTCATCGCCCGGCACCGGTCAGCCGACGTTCTCGGTAGGTCTTAAAACGCTTAGAGCCTGTTCGCCATCACACCTAGCAAACCGTGTACATGGTTGGTGAGCACAGTGTTTAATGACGATCCTTTCAAAATGGTACATAGGAAGCTACTATGAAGGGTCTGTGACCTTCAACTGCCGCGAAGCTTCACCCCCGTGTAGCATATCGGACTTAGAATTTCTCATGCAGACTGTCTTGACTCGAAGCTTGCCTGCTGTAAAAAGCTTGCTGTTTGTGAGTCATTTAGTCCGCATTTCCCCCTCGGGGCCCCCTTGTCCAAGGTTAGTCAGCTGGGTTCACTCTTTTTGTTTATGTGCTAATATGAGCCAGTATGTCTTGTCCGTATCGAGACACGCACCCAGATCTGGCACGTATCCTCCTACCTTGTGACATTGGGATATGCATACAAAGGGCATAAGGAGGAGCTTGCTGCTGGGTACTACGTATACACCTATTCGTCTCCTATTAAACATAAGTTCTCTATACAAGTAATGCTGAAATAAAAACTAGACGTCTTACATCAAACCACTTGCAAACAATGCAGTTAATAGAAACGCCGGTCTTGCACTAAAACATTAACATGCACTCTAAATAATTCGCCCATGACCCGAGAATAGAACGTGCTTTTTTAAACATCCTTAGTTGTTCGCCTTTTTTTCCTACCCCAGGGTTTTGATCCTGGCTTTGGCCCAACATAAATGCGCGGTACGAGGCAAACCCCTTTATTGCCCTTCCATAAAACCTGTTCAATAATAAGACAATCATAAGCTCCCGTCTAGTATTGTTTCGGCTATATTTATATAGACTATCTCCTCGTCCATGTTCTAGACGAGATACTGTTCTACGAAAATATCTCGCGGCTGTGAGGCTTTTACTATTATGTAATCTTTTGCTGTAAACTGCACTGCTACCCTTTCTGACTAGGTCAATGCTGTATGAGATTCCGAAAAAAAAACACGCTTCGTTCAAAAAGATATTGAAAATTTTTATTTTTTATTTTTTTTAGTAAAAATATTTCTAAATTCTATACATCAGGGCTCTACGGAAAGTTTGCTGCTTAGTAAAAATCAGACTCAAGCGGTGCACTCGGTAGATGACCAGTACAGTGTCTTATAAGAAACCCGCGTAAGGCAGGGCTATAATGGATGTCTATGGTAAATGTAGGTAATTCATAGTAAGGCGTATGCGCACGTAGTCGGCTCTCAGACTTGGCAAACAGAAGTGAAAGTAATTGTCTCGCTTTCGACTCGTGTTTTGAAGCTTGAAAAGCATTAAAGGTTTTGCCCTTTCAAAACCCTTTTGTGCTGCACTTGTTAAAACGTACCACTTCGTTCAAATACACAGCGGACGTTTCTCCTGCAGAATGCCGTCAAATTAAAGGGGGGCACCTGTTAAAAAATAAATTACAAACTGTTTTGTTTTTGCATGTGTCAGTTCTGATGACTCATAAAGGTTTTGCATTTTCACTGCGTTGATAATGACACGATTCTTCCTCGGCATCTTTTGTTTTCTGCTTTTGCGTCGGAGGGCATAGGTACTACACCTCACCTGCGGTGCACAGCGCAGAAATTATGCTGCCTCTTACTTTCTCATGCGTGCTGCAATAACATTTGACATCATTACACTGCAGCCTCCTAATTCTTGCCCTCCGTTTCCTCAAGCATTTAAAATGAGCGTTTGACAGTGCCATATCTTTTTGGCTTTTGAATGGTGAACGCTATCAAACTTCACCAACACGTAGGAGCTATAAAGAACAGACGACCAGATTACAAAGTTCCGCAACACCAAAACAGCTACAGGGTTTACAAGAATGCTACCACTTAGGTAGCATTGGCGTCCGTGTTATGTACAAAACTGGAAATTAAAGTTTGTCACCAATAATTGTAATCAGCTGATCTGTTTACAAGAGTGGACGCTGACTGGCAGTGCCCTAGAGAACTCAGTCTTTGTCTTGTTATGAATTCTCAAGATACTCCTATTGACTGAGGCATCTTTTTCGATAAGGGTTAGATATTTTACATTTAAAGTGTGCTGATGGCCTGTATTTCAGTGCACTGGAATTTCAAGAGCTGTTTTAATGAAAGCAGAGCTGCTTTCTCTTCTGGACACGGTGAAGGCCAGGATTTTGGTCCCCGGACGTCTTTGTTGAGCCATTCTGGTGGCATTCTTTTAAAGAGGAAACTGTCAAGTTTGAGGGTCACATCAAAGCTGAATTAAGACTTTTTGAGAATCTTCTCGACAGAAGGAGGTCTGAGTCATCCTAGCCTCCTTCCCCATTTCGTTACGTTACACCTACAGCAAGAGGTTGTTATAGTAGCCCACGTTAGCTAAAACTCGGAGCAGAAACAGCCGAGGTTATGTCCTTAACTTTTTTTTTTGTTTCTCTTACGTTTCAGTTTAGCAGTGAAACTATTTGCTTGTATTTTTCAAGGAATCGACTACTTGACAAAAAAACACAGAAACCATCAAATAGTCTTACTTTTCCGAATGAGTGAATCATATTGCAGTAAACGGGGAATATATAGACGCCTGCTTTCCGATTTTGCCTCTACCAAGAGCCGTAGGAAACATATGACGTATTGAAAAAGCCATGTACGTACGGCTGTCATCTCGCCTTCAGTCAATGGCTAGGTCGAGTAACATCCGAACACAGGCCATAGAAGCGAGGATTGGTGGAGATCTAACACGGATCTGAGCCATAGTGCTTTTGAGGCAGGCAGCCTGGTAACCTTCTAAAACTACCTCTTAATCTTGGTCCTTCCCATTTCAACCAGTGTGTCTGTGACCAGATGATGGTATAGCCAGATTGTGAGTCTACCATGTGCCCGATGTTGTAATTTGTTAATTACGGTGTACATGTCCTTTTATTTGTGAGGCCGGTTTACCCATTTGTACGCTCAGTGCAGCCTCTGCCTTCCAACACAGTGCGGAAGGGCCAGATTGGACCGGCCTCATTGATGCAGACTGCAGTTACCATACTTGCGAGACCGACCGTTTGACGAATTTCTCTGCCCCGTGCCTCAACTGACTTTTACAGTTTAAAAATGGAACAGCATACAAAGGCGACTTAAAATCTTATCGACACTAATCTGACATTTTGTAATGGCCGAGCTTTACAAACACTTGCAAACAGGATACACGATGGCAGTCTGTCTAAATCCTGATTTGACATCGTGATAACTTCTTTTAGCCAACCCTCACTCGTATCGAAGCACAGATACTTCTAAAAATAAATTAGAACTACCCACAGAACCTTGTGTTTTATTTTTTTAAAATCATTTTTATTGCATAATGTAAATGCTCACTTGGTACTCTTATTTATGTTGTCGAAATGCCTGAATGTTCACAAATGCCATTTTTGCTTGCTTAGAAAGTGAAGTGCTTTACAGTGTCATTAGACTGGCTGATAGGGCAGAAGGGAGAGCACACACTCCAGTGCTGAGCTAATCCCTTTGATTTCCTCATATCTGTGCGGCTTCTTTTGACCGAAGCTTGCCTGCACCGGTTTTACCAGTTGTGTGAAGGTAGGTTTACGCCGTTGCCTGTGCAGCATCTGTTCTTTGTTGCTGATGTCCTTAGATTACTATTCTATATTTGCATGCATGACGATTGCGCTGTTGATGTACCTCTTATATGTATTTCAGTCTTTAATGAAAGCTGTTCACTATACAAGGGCCAAACGATTAACCCCTTAACTGCTGGGCCTTCTCACACCCCCTAGTGCTGTGCCTTTTTTTTTTTTTTTTTTGGGGGGGGAGGGGGAGGGAGAGAGTGGATGGGAGCTCTTTCGGGTAGTTCGTGCTTAGGCCTCTATAACATTTTGTCAACATAAGGTATCCAAGCCAAATATGGATCCTTTTATCCAACTTCCTGGAGATTCTAAAGGTACCCAGGGTTTGTGGATTCCCCTGGAAGGGGATAATGAAAATAGCCAAAGTAAAGCTCAATTTTGTTGTTTTTGGGAAACGTAGGAAAAAGTCCTCTGGATAAAAGCGTGTGCTTCTTCCCCCCCACCCCGACATAAAAATGGTGTCAAAGAATGGTTTGCTGTACTAAAGTCACCATCTTCCCAGCTTTTAGGGACATGTAGAGTTGAATCCAAAAACCTACTTTTTTAAAACTTGTTTTGGCATTTTTCTAAGTGTGTGTGGTGTGTGTTTTTTTTTTTTTTTTTTTTTTTTTTTTTTTTTTTTTTTTTAAAGGATTTGTAGGTTCTTAAGAATCCGAGGTACCCAGAGCCAATAAGTGAGCTGCATCGTACAGTAGTTTTTCGTTGTGTATTGAGTGTAGACCAATTCCAAGGTTGAAATACATAAAGTGAAAAACAGGTATCGAGGCAATCTGTGCATTTCTGAAATCAGCACAATATATGGAGTTTAGGAGCAGTAGTTATTTGAACAGCTCTGAATTTGGGGGTCCCTGTACAAGCATATGACTTAGAGTTATCTTTCAAAATGTCTTCCTTTTTACACACTAGCTTATGTTTGGAAGGCACAAATGGAGGGTAATCTAGTTGGCGATACCAAATATCCTACTGTTCTGTGCTTTCACTTGTCTCTTCTGATCAAAATGGTACCTCACTTGTGCAAGAAGGCCTAGTGCCTGCGAAAGGAAATGGCCCACAACCCAGCATGGCTACTTTGTATGTTTCTACATCCCGGGGGAGACTGTTGCACCATTTAGGTGTGTGTGTGTGTGTGTGTGTGTGTGTGTATATAGATATAGTCTAGTTGGTTTTCTGCATCCTCCTTTGGGAGGGGGTTTCTGATCGGCAGTAATACCCCTTCTGCCACCCTGGAGGGGACACTGACTCTTTCCCCCATTTATGTGTGGTGGAGGGATAGCCATGTCCATGCTGGGCAGCCCCCACCCCTATATTGCTGTACAATTGGGGGCAAACAGGGTAATCGCCCCCATCTGCCTTGGAGGTAGGAGACTGAAAGACTGAAATGGCCAATGGGGTACACAAGCCCTTGCCCTAGATCCTATTACCTCATCCCTGGTTTCTAGAGGGTGGACCCCTGCTTGGGGTTCACTCTCCTGTGTTGAAACGTAATCAGGGATACACTGGACAGAGGTACCTTGGGAAGGGGGAAATTCTCCACTTTCCAGTGTTAATTTTTCCGGGAGAATCAGTGCGCGGGGCTTACATATGCCCCAGAGCACTAATTCAGTGAAAGTAAAATGCACGCATCAACTTGTTTTACATTCCTGTTTATTGAAATGACATCAGCGCACCCTGTGAACCAGTCATCTCTGCAGAAGAAGAAAAAAAAAATCAAGCTGCTTGGGTAGCTCTTCTAGAGCAGCCTGATGTAGGAAAAAAAGACCCTGCATAGCGCCAGAAAGGTCTTTACATACCTTCCCAGTGTCAGCCAATGGCTAACACTGCACTAAAAAAAAATATTTCTCGGATTTTCCTTTTTGAATGCCATTTATATCTAGGTCTTTTGCAAACAAAGCACTCAGATGCGCCTTATGAAATAGTATTTCTGGCTTTGCAGTTAATTGAGCGGGAGACAAATGCAAGAATGTTGTTAAGGCTAAAAAGCGTGGCTTCTTGTCAGTCTGTGCTTTTTTTTATTGGGGCCTTATGAGAAATAAAACCAAACCAAAACATAGCCATCATTAGTCTTGCATTGCTTTATGGTAATAAGGTTTAGTCAGTAATGTGGCACTCACACGTCCTTTTTGATTTATTGCATAACACACATTGTGCCTACTTTGAAATGTAAAACTGCAATGAGTAGTGGAGACAGCACATGAGCATCAAGAAACATGGGCATGGGAGGAAGAAGTTGCTGTGGGGCTGATTAACCCCATAGCTGCTGAGGCTTCCCACTCAAACCAACTGCTGAGCTCTTTTTAGGTCTAGTCTACTAGACAGCTGAAGCTGTCAATTTGCAGGAAGACCTATTGTGAGCATAAAGCCCACACACTACTTACCACTAGGTCTTTTAATGTCCTCATTTGCTTGCTTATTCAAAGACTTGCCTCCCTCTTGTGTTTGTCCCTCTGCTGGGGCATATACTTTCTTACAATCCTTTTGACCAACTTGTATCCTTCCACTGCTGAGATTTAGGGAATTACTTTTTTTTTTTTCTTTTTCTTCATTCAGCACTCCTTGAGTGCATGTGTTTTAGATCTCTTCTTCATGTGCTGCCTCTCACCTTCCCAAATGCTCTTGTGCCGAGTTGCTCCCCACTCCTCCCATTTTGGCTTCAAAAGCACAGCAGCAGGGAAATGTATACTGGGCTATGGCTGAAGAACAAGCTATAGGGATTTTTTTTGTTTTAACTTCTGCATTCCACATATTGAATGAAAGCACAAGCTTTGGCATACAAAGGCTTGCTTCTATGGTGCTGTGGAAGGACTGTTTACTGCGCTTTTTCAGCTGGGGTCTGAGGCAGAAGGTGTAGTTAAGGTGACACTACTTCATACCTCCCCAGTGTTCTCATACGTTTCCCGGTTAAAAATAATACACCACTTTTGTGGCTGGGCCTATTGCCTGCAACAGGACTGGATGAAAAGTGCAACCATATGAAGTCAACATGGTCTTTACAGGTAAATGATCCAGCCACAAAAGTGGGCTACATTCGACCCCCCCCAACGGAAGAAGTGTTCAAACTCTGGATATAAGGAATCTTGGGGATCCCGAAGGTTCCTGAACTTTGTATCACTGAAGTGTAATGAAAATGCGCAATTTTAGTCAGTTTTATGTCAGCAGGGCATTCTTGGTAAGAAAACATAGTGGGATCCATGCAGGCCACACCACCTGGATTTTCCAGGATTCCCTTATCACCTGATCTGGCGCTTGAGTAGTGTAGATATTCACCATGGTAAGTGAGAGGAAACTTAAATGTACCCCCTCTGACAGCTTATATGTCAAAACTATGCTCCCCCCCTCTCCCTGATGTCTAGTGGGCAAATTGATACTTGGAGATCATGATCCTGTGACGATCTCCAAGTAGGAATCCCCTAAGAGGTACCCTGGAAAGGGGACACTGCCACTGAGCATCTGTCAAAGCGAAACCAGTTCGAACTAATGGCTCTGACCTGTTTCACTTTTCATTGGAGATGCATCAGCATGCTGCATGTCACACTGATTCAATAAATAAAAGAAAAACTCAATTTATTTCTTCTGGACAGGGGGTCTTTTCCCAGCATTATTATTAACGTTGTTGTTATCCCCTTCGCTGCCAGGCCTTTTCCCCCCCTCCTGTGCCGAGCCTTTTTTTGGCTATTTGGAGCAGTTCGCGCTTAGGCCCTCATAACTTTTTGTTCACATAAGCTACCCACGCCAAATTTGCGTCCTTTTTTTCCAACATCCTAGGGATTCTAGAGGTACCCAGACTTTGTGGGTTCCCCAGAAGGAGGCCAAGAAATTAGCCAAAAAACAGTGAAAATTTCTTTTTTTTCAAAAAAATTGGGAAAATGGGCTGCAGAAGAAGGCTTGTGGTTTTTTCCCTGAAAAGGGCATCGACAAAGGGTTTGCGGTGATAAAATCACCAGCTTTCAGGAACAGGCAGCCTTGAATCAGACAACACAATTTTGGCATTTTACTGGGACATACCCCATTTTTTCGATTTTTTTGGTGCTTTCAGCCTCCTTCCAGTCAGTGACAGAAATGGGCATGAAACCAACGCTGGATCCGAGAAACCGCAACATTTTTGAAAAGTAGACAAAAATCTGAATTCAGCAAGGGGTCATTTGTGTAGATCCTACAAGGGTTTCCTACAGAAAATAACAACTGAAAAAGAAAAATATTGAAATTGAGGTGAAAAAAACATCAATTTTTCTCTACGTTTTACTCTGTAACTTTTTCCAGCAATGTCAGATTTTCGAAAGCAATATACCGTTACGTCTGCTGGACTCTTCTGGTTGCAGGGATATATAGGGCTTATAGGTTCATCAAGAACTCTAGCTACCCAGAGCCAATAAATGACCTGCACCCTGCAGTGGGTTTTCAATCTATGCCGGGTATACAGCAATTCATTTGCTGAAATATAAAGAGTAAAAAATAGCTATCAAGAAAACCTTTGTATTTCCAAAATGGGCACAAGATAAGGTGTTGAGAAGCAGTGGTTATTTGCACATCTCGGAATTCCGGGGTGCCCATACTAGCATGTGAATTACAGGGCATTTCTCAAATAGACGTCTTTTTTACACACTGTCTTACATTTGGAAGGAAAAAATGTAGAGAAAGACAAGGGGCAATAACATTTGTTTTGATATTCTATTTTCCCCCAAGTCTCCCGATAAAAATGATACCTCACTTGTGTGGGTAGGCCTAGCGCCCGCGACAGGATATGCCCCAAAACACAACGTGGACACATCACAGAAAACAGAGGTGTTTTTTGCAAAGTGCCTACCTGTAGATTTTGGCCTGTAGCTCAGCCGCCACCTAGGGAAACCTACCAAACCTGTGCATTTCTGAAAACTAGAGACCTAGGGGAATCCAAGATGGGGTGACTTGTGTGGCTCGGACCAGGTTCTGTTACCCAGAATCCTTAGCAAACCTCAAAATGTGGCTAAAAAAAACACGTTCTTCACATTTCTGTGGCAGAAAGTTCTGGAATCTGAGAGGAGCCACGAATTTACTTCCACCCAGCGTTCCCCCACGTCTCCCGATAAAAATGATACCTCACTTGTGTGGGTAGGCCTAGCGCCCGCGACAGGAAACGCCCCAAAGCGCAACGTGGACACAGCCAAATTGGTGAAGGAAAACAGAGGTGTTTTTTGCAAAGTGCCTACCTGTAGATTTTGGCCTGTAGCTCAGCCGCCACCTAGGGAAACCTACCAAACCTGTGCATTTCTGAAAACTAGAGACCTAGGGGAATCCAAGATGGGGTGACTTGTGTGGCTCGGACCAGGTTCTGTTACCCAGAATCCTTTGCAAACCTCAAAATGTGGCTAAAAAAACACATGTTCCTCACATTTCTGTGGCAGAAAGTTCTGGAATCTGAGAAGAGCCACGAATTTCCTTCCACCCAGCGTTCCCCCACGTCTCCCGATAAAAATGATACCTCACTTGTGTGGGTAGGCCTAGCGCCCGCGACAGGAAACGCCCCAAAGCGCAACGTGGACACAGCCAAATTGGTGAAGGAAAACAGAGGTGTTTTTTGCAAAGTGCCTACCTGTAGATTTTGGCCTGTAGCTCAGCCGCCACCTAGGGAAACCTACCAAACCTGTGCATTTCTGAAAACTAGAGACCTAGGGGAATCCAAGATGGGGTGACTTGTGTGGCTCGGGCCAGGTTCTGTTACCCAGAATCCTTTGCAAACCTCAATGTGGCTAAAAAAACACATGTTCCTCACATTTCTGTGGCAGAAAGTTCTGGAATCTGAGAGGAGCCACGAATTTCCTTCCACCCAGCGTTCCCCCACGTCTCCCGATAAAAATGATACCTCACTTGTGTGGGTAGGCCTAGCGCCCGCGACAGGAAACGCCCCAAAGCGCAACGTGGACACAGCCAAATTGGTGAAGGAAAACAGAGGTGTTTTTAGCAAAGTGCCTACCTGTAGATTTTGGCCTGTAGCTCAGCCGCCACCTAGGGAAACCTACCAAACCTGTGCATTTCTGAAAACTAGAGACCTAGGGGAATCCAAGATGGGGTGACTTGTGTGGCTCGGACCAGGTTCTGTTACCCAGAATCCTTTGCAAACCTCAAAATTTGGCTAAAAAAACACATGTTCCTCACATTTCTGTTGCAGAAAGTTCTGGAATCTGAGAGGAGCCACGAATTTCCTTCCACCCAGCGTTCCCCCACATCTCCCGATAAAAATGATACCTCACTTGTGTGGGTAGGCCTAGCGCCCGCGACAGGAAACGCCCCAAAGCGCAACGTGGACACATCACATTTTTTCATTGAAAACAGTGCCTACCTGTAGATTTTGGCCTCTAGCTCAGCCGGCACCTAGGGTAACCTACCAAACCTGTGCATTTCTGAAAACTAGAGACCTAGGGGAATCCAAGATGGGGTGACTTGTGTGGCTCGGACCAGGTTATGTTACCCAGAATCCTTTGGAAACCTCAAATTCTGTCAAAAAAAAACACATTCTCCACACATTTCGGTGACAAAGTTCTGGAATCTGAGTGGAGCCACAAATTTCCTTCCACCCAGCGTTCCCCCAAGTCTCCCGATAAAAATGATACCTCACTTGTGTGGGTGGGCCAGGTGCCTGCAACAGAATAAGGCCCAAAACTTGTAGAGATAGAGGGGATAGCACAGCAAGTTTATCAGGACATATTCTTTTATACATCTTTAGACTGACTCTGCTTTGGGGACCCACATAAGTGAGGTGTCATTTTACTTGGGAGGCTGAGGGGAACACTGGGGAGTAGGAATTTTGTGCTGGAGTGGTGATCCTACGAAGAAAAGTCAGGAAAATATGCTTTTTTTAAGCACATTGAGGTTTACAGAGGAGTCTGGGTAAGAAAATGTTGGGGGATCCACGCAAGCCACACCTCCCTGGACTCCTTGGGGTGTCTAGTTTTATAAAATGTCTGGGTTTGGTAGGTTTCCCTAGATGAAGGCCGCACACAGGACTAAAAACATAGGCGCCCTCCCCCCCAAACACAGGTAGTTTTGTAATATATCGTTTTGATGTGCCCACATACGTCCGTGATGTGCCAAACACTAAAATTTTGAAAAGAAACACAGTTAGGTTATGTGAAAAAGACCCCTCACCCACCAACCAAGTTGGTGGCATGCTTCATCATCGGGGTCCCACCTGAGGCACCTAGCGTGTCACAGGTGTGCTGCGACGCCTGATTACAGCGGAGCAGGTTTTGTCATTTTTACCACACACACTGGTTGGATTTGGCACGAGGGTGAGTGATGGTTCAGTGGATCAAATTTTACTAACAAGAGCTTTCACAAAAATGAAATGCACTGTTAGTAACTGAAAGGCAAAAAACTGAACCAATGACTCACAGCTCGTGAGCTGTAAAGCCGCGACAAGGCACCAACCGCTTTACAGTCCATTCACACAACTTTCATACATGACACACACAAGGCCATTCACACTGCCAGCCACGGGCCCAGCACATTACAACACTCACATCGACAGACAGCGCCACTCAAGGGCCCATCACTTACATACGCCCACGTGCCTGATACAACAATCATACCAGCTGATGGGAGTGTGTGGACTGGTGTTTGGCTGGCAGTGTGTTGCAGTAGCCAACAGCAAGTCAATATGTACACTCTCAGCCAAGCCCCACTCCACCCACAATGGCATCATTTTTTTATTTATTTTTTTTTTTTAACAGAGGAACCCCTAACTAAGTAGAAAGAATTACAAAACTACAAACACAAAAGCTCTAACTAAGAACATGACAGAAATGCTAACCATGAAACTAAACACATGAAAATACAAAACAGACATGAGTTTACACTCATGGTTGTTCCCAGAAATTCTTCTGGGTGTGGTAATTCTTAAAACAAGAACCGACACACAGCCCAGGCTTTGAAGGACAATCCGGGCAGTACATTCGAGACTCCCTCCGGATAACTCTTCGAAAACACACTCTACATTTCTTAGCTGGAAAGTCTTTTTTGGGTGTGGGAGGAATGTGCTCAGCAAAGTGGCGATCTTTCAATCTAGCCACATTCTCCACCACTGTTTCTCTAGGAACTCTGGCCTGTTCCACCACAATAAGGCTCTCTATCACTGACTCCTGAAATTTCACAAATGTCATCTTTGACTCTGGAGACCTATCCCTAAACACAATAAAAGCATTGAAGGTTGCTAAGTGGAAGAGGTGAAGTGTTAACTTCTTATACCAAACGTAAGACTTACGAATAGCAGTATAAGGTTCCAAACTCTGGTCAACTCTATCTACACCTCCCATGTGCTTATTATAATCTAAAATGCACACAGGTTTGCGCACTTCAGCAACCTGGCCCCAAACAGTCACAGGGGAAGTACTCTCATCATGGATGGTACTTAGCATGTAGACATCCCTCTTATCTGAAAATTTCAAAGCTAGCAGCTCCTCGTTCCGCAAGGCACAGCACTGTCCTCTCTCAAGTTTTTTACAGACAAGCTCCCTTGGATAGCCTGTCCGGTTAGAACGGATTGTGCCACAAGCAACTGTGTCCACTCTAAACAATTCCTTGAACAATTGCACACCAGTGTAGAAGTTATCTACATACAAATGGTGACCTTTGTTGAACAGTCGTCTACCAAGATCCCACACAATTTTCTCAGTAACTCCAAAAGTGGGAGGACAACCAGGGGGGTCAATATTGGAATCCCTACCAGTGTACACACGGAAACTATACACATTTCCTGTCCTACTTTCAGACAGCATATACAATTTAATTCCATATCGTGCCCTTTTGCTAGGAATGTACTGCCTAAAAACCAAACGACCCTTGAAGAGGACCAAAGACTCGTCCACACTTAACTCTTTGCCTGGAACATAGACCTCCGAAAACCGATCTACAAAATGATCAAGGACAGGCCTAATCTTAAAAAGACGGTCAGAATCTGGGTGATCTCGTGGCAAGGCTAATGCATTGTCAACAAAATGCAGCATCCTAAGAAGAAGCAAATACCGATTACGACTCATGGTCGCTGGAAATATAGCTGTTGCCATCAAGGGACTAGTAGACCAATAAGAAGCCAGTGACTGCTTCCTTATCAACCCCATCAAAAAAGTCAAACCCCAAAACTTTTTTAACTCCTCCAAATTAGTGGGAATCCACTGGGCAGCTCTAGAGTGTGGCCTAAGTCTAGCAGCGTTGTCCCTCAAATGCTGCTCCGCATACAAATTAGTCTGCTCAACAATCTCTTCCAAAAACACATCATCCATGAATAACTCAAAGAAATTGATAGGCATAAAGTTCTCTGTATTGGCGTTACACCCCGGGAGACCAGTAAAGGCAGGCAACTCTGGCTGCTGCATGTTTGGGGCAACCCAGACATCAGGTCTTTTATAACGGGAAACCTTTCAGCCCCAGGTTGCTGCACTATTGGCACATCAATGTCCTCCTCTACAACAGGCCCTTCATCTGCACTGAGTGTGGCTTCATCATCAGAAGATTCCCCTCCAAGAGAAACATCACTGCCAGAATCTCTGACTTCCTCCTCTGCCTCAGATGCAGAGTCTGTCTCATAGTCATGATCAGACTGTGACTCAAAAAGCATAGCAACCACCTGCTGAGCGGTCATCCTGCGGCTAGCCATGATATCTCCTGCTAAAATTAACTGGACAAATTCACCACCAACAACCAGCACTGTGTAAGACAAGTGACAAAGTGTAGCTTTGTTAGTAAGAGTTATAAACTCAAAAACTATACCGCTCACTTGCCTGAAAAAGCTTGATTCACCAGCAACTACACAGCAATCACCAATGATATCCCACTAAAAATAAAGAAAGAAAGGCAAATTAGAAATAAGACAAAACAAATATCATTGTGCACAAACCTAAGTACAATTTCACACACAATCCTGCATTTAGTACACCCCCTACAAACATGTCATTCATGCATGGCAACAATACTCCTTTGGAGTAAATTGTTTTTACTTACCTAAAACATGCAACTGTGCAAACTGCAGGTCAACCACCGCCAAAACCGCAAGGAGCCACAGCAAATAAAGCAAAAGCTTTGAACTAGAACAAAAAGGAGGAAAACATTTTTTATCACAAATGCAAAGACTTCTTCAGTTGACAAACACCCCACCATCAAACATTTAGAAATTGGTGCCTAAGTGGATTCTGCCATGGGGCAGATGGGCCTACTAATAAAATAGACCTGTCTACCCCAAGGAAGCCAGAAAATACCTTTAGTAGTGTGTCCCCATGGAGAGCGACCCTTGCCAAAGGGGACAGCCCTAAAAAAAAAAAAAGCAACAAAAAAAAAAAAAACACACACAACACTATCCCTGGTGCCTAAGTGGCTTCTGCCCCCCTTGGGGGCAGGTGGGCCTAAGAAAATAGGCCCATCTGCCCCCAGGGGGTGTAGAAATGGGCAACAGGTCAATGCCCCCCTTGGGGGGGCGCCCCGTGTCCAAGGGGACGCCCCCCCACAAAAATAAACAAATAAAAAAAAATCCCTGGCGTTCTAGTAGTTTCTGCCCCCCTTGGGGGCAGACCAGCCTAAAAATAATAGGCTGATCTGTCTCCAAGGGGTGCAGAAATGGCCTGGGTACATGTGCCCCCAAAGTGGGGGGCGACCCTTGCCCAAGGCCCCACCCATCCACTACCACACACACTAACACAGACTAACACACAGACTAACACACAGACTAACACACAGACTAACACACAGACTAACACACAGACTAACACACAGACTAACACACAGACTAACACACAGACTAACACACAGACTAACACACAGACTAACACACAGACTAACACACAGACTAACACACAGACTAACACACAGACTAACACACAGACTAACACACAGACTAACACACAGACTAACACACAGACTAACACACACACACACACACTATCCCTGGTGTCTAAGTGGCTTCTGCCCCCCTTGGGGGCAGGTGGGCCTAAGAAAATAGGCCCATCTGCCCCCAGGGGGTGTAGAAATGGGCAACAGGTCAATGCCCCCCTTGGGGGGGCGCCCCGTGACCAAGGGGACGCCCCCCCACAAAAATAAACAAATAAAAAAAAATCCCTGGCGTTCTAGTAGTTTCTGCCCCCCTTGGGGGCAGACCAGCCTAAAAATAATAGGCTGATCTGCCCTCAAGGGGGGCAGAAATGGCCCTAAAAGACATGCCCCCCAAAGGGGAGCGACCCTTGCCCAAGGGGGCGCCCCCCCCCCATCCACTACACACACAATTCCTGGTGCCTAAGTGGCTTCTGCCCCCCTTGGGGGCAGATGGACCTAAAAAAAATAGGCCGATTTGCCCCCAAGGGGGGCAGGAAAGGCCAACAGTTCTCTGCCCCCTTGGGGGGGGGCGCCCCTTGCCCAAGGGGGCACCCCCCCCCACATAAATACACATAAAAATAAAAAACCCTGGTGATCTAGTGTTTTCTGCCCCCCTTGGGGGCAGATCTGGCTAAAAAGTAGCCAATCTGCCCTCAAGGGGGTCAGAAATGGCCCGAAAAGACATGCCCCCCAAAGGGGAGCGACCCTTGCCCAAGGGGGTGCCCCCCCATCCACTACACACACAATCCCTGGTGCCTAAGTGGCTTCTGCCCCCCTTGGGGGCAGATGGACCTAAAAAAAATAGGCCGATCTGCCCCAAAGGGGGGCAGAAAAGGCCAACAGTTCTCTGCCCCCTTGGGGGGGGCGCCCCTTGCCCAAGGGGGCACCCCCAACACATAAATGCAAAAAAAAAAAAAAATCCCTGGTGATCTAGTGTTTTCTGCCCCCCCTTGGGGGCAGATCTGGCTGAAAAGTAGCCAATCTGCCCCCAAGGGGGGCAGAAATGGCTGTAGTAATTGCCCCCCTAAAGGGGAGCGACCCTTGCCCAAGGGGCCGCTCCCCGCGTGCCAAAAACAGTAAAAAACAATAAAGAAAACAAATCCCTGGTGTCTAGCTCGGGCAGCAGGAATGCTCAAAGAGACACTGGGGAAAAGGAAAAGCCTTTCCTTTTCCCCGGTGCCTCTTTAGCCCCAACCCCCCACCCACCGGGAAGAGATTCTTACCTCTTCTCTAGTCGCCGCACAGGAAGCAAATGGCTTCCTGTGCGGCGAGGATCCCATAAGGAAGTCAGCGCGCGATCGCGCGCTGACGTCATTATGGGTGGGTGGAGGGGTCGGGGGTGGAAGGGGAAGGGCTTCCCCTTCCATCCCCGACTTTGGGGGGTGGGAGGGAAGCACACAGAGGGAGCGAGAGTGCTCCCTCTGGGCTGTGTGCCGAGGATGTAGTGGTTACGTCCTCGGCACAGCAGCACTGTGCCGCGGGACCTAACCACTACGTCCCCGGCACAGAAGGGGTTATTAATGTTGTTGTTATTATTATTATTATGGTCTGATCACCAGTAGGATTTTCTGCCTGAACATAAAGGACAAGGTGTTTACGTCCTCCACGTTCCAGAGGTAATGCGTAGGATGTGAACGTCTTATTTTCCCTGCTTAAGCAGATAAGCATAAGTTAAGCATGTTATGTGAACCTGGCCATTTAGTTTTGAAAACAACGTAACACTTCTAGCGCTGATAACGTTTATTTAAAAAAAAAAAAATGTAATGTGGTTTCCGTAAAGCACCACAGTTACTTTTTGTGACTGTCGTCCAGGAGGGCACAAAAACACGCTTGCTCTAAATATTTAAGGGCTCTAGCTAGAAGACAAAATTATTGTCGGTTAATATATATTGGTTAATTTATTTAGGTGAAATGAACATTTTGATTTAGTTACGGAAGCTATTGTTATGAAGGCTCTACAGGGACAATACATGCTTAAAAACCAGCACAGTGACATTAAAAATGCAGCATCACCCATTTCTGTGGTAGATATATAAGGAGACTCTATTTGCATCCCAGCTTTCATTTGGATAATGCACTAAAATAAAGAAGTGATAAAATGCATGTGTCTCCAGCACATAACTTAGAAACACTGTCTCTGACCCCTTGGCCAACGTAGTTTTTCATCAACTGAATCATGTTTGCATTTATAGTATGATGCGAAAGAATATTTTATGTAAAGGCATAACCCCCAGCACCCCACCCTTCCTGAAGAGATACAAAAATCGTTAACCTAGCATGCTATCTTGGATTCAGTGATAGCATGAGCCAGGATCCTTATTTTAAGTCTTGCCTAACACAGTGCATGCTCCTTACCTAACAATACATTTTGTTTAGTAATGGGGGCTTAGAGCATGCCCACTGCTTACCATTGGTTGGTTTTGTCACTTATTTCCTTGCTTTTCTTTGTTCAGCACATGCAGGCTTCACTTCCTCTTTGTGTTTTTGTTCCTCCCCAGATACTTTTTTTTTTTTACCTTTCTTTTTTACTTGCAGCACTCCACAAAAGTGAATGTTTGCAGCTCCTCTCCTCACCACCCCCGTCGCACGTCTTGCATGCCCCATTCCTCCTTCCTGTTTCTTGCACTGTCCCTCTGTACCATATATCTTTGCTTGCCTCGTTCTCCAGACTTCCACTGATGCCCTTGCTCCTCCCCTCTCTCCAGGAAAAAAAACCCTCTGCAATACAGCCCTTGTTTGCCGCGTCGTAGCATTTTATTTTTTAAAATTCTATCTCTCCTAAGCATGATAAAAGGAGTAACAATGGATTGGGCAACAGTTTAAAAAAAAAAAAAAAAAAGAAATTGGTTACTTACCTGCAACTATAGTTCTCCAGTATTGGTATCTTTCATAGATTCACTTGCTTTAATTATCCCCGTCATCAAGGTGGGAGTCCCACGGTAACCTTAAATGTACATAGCAGTAAGTGTATTACACTAGGCCTCAATGGCCTAAACAGGCACTGTTATAGCCTAGCCATGTTCTTTTATTTAAAGAAAAAAGAACCAAATTTGAACTACAACCAGTCAGGAGACAACACCCTCTAGAACACTCCCAACAAAGGCTGTTTCCCTCAGAATTTCTAGTAAGAGTGTGAGGGGAGGAGGGTGGGTTGCATAAGAATCTAATTGAAGCATGTGAATCTATGAAAGATCCAATACTGGATAACCCCGTTATACAGTCCTGGGAAATGCATCTTTGCAAATGAACAGTGTTATTTATATAAGCAGAGTTCCATTGAGGAGGGCACTCTATTATTGGTTGTCTAGATAATTAGAGACTGGCATTGGAGGGCGCATCCCTTCCCCCTTTTCCATTTTATGATTGATTTCTGTATGAACTGAACTATTCAACTGTTATACTTGAAAATATAAGCCTTTCTACTCCCATAATTTTCTTCAGGACTGCCTTGGTCCCAACGGAGTGGTTTAATTATGAGCTTTCTAGTAGTACTTGGAATTCTCATCTCCATGTATGTAAAGTAAGCATGGGCAACAACCATGCAAGCAGCACAACCTGCTTGTCATTTGGTCTGCAAATCATGCATGGACTTGGCCTTTGCCTTGCATGTTAGCGCCAGGTAAGGACCAGTTGCACACAGCTTTGGGTCCTTTCTAAATAGACCGTTCTGCGCAACATGTGACATTCTCATCTTTGTGGAGATTATATCTTAGGGTGCATGAGCTGCTTAGGTCTGTTATCGATAGTTAAGACTAACCTACATACACATTTGTATGGATCTCAACGCTAAAAAGATTACTTTCTTCCATTGTATTCAGACAGATCACAACATGTTATGTTAGTCCAACTTATATAGCTCATGTTCACCAGCTGTTTCCTAGTGCTAGTAAATGATACACCTTTGGCTGAAAGATATTAAAACATACTTGCTTTATAAGCCTGTTTGAATAGCCATGTCTTTAAAGATTTGTAAAATAGGCTAAAATCTGTTTCGTGCTGGACCATGTCCAGCAGGGAGTTCAATAGATGGAGCCATCTTTAGAGGCTATCCCGTTCCTGCGTTTAAACACCATGCAATACATGTTCCTTCATGGAAGCCAGTACAATTTGTTTTTCTAATAAGTGTGTGGCATGGCTATATCTAGGTAAAAGAAATATCTGCCTTGAAGCCTCAATTTGAATTCTATGCCAGGTAGTCCTGCATAAATAGAATTAACATAGTCGCGTCTCAATAATATTTGCTATCACTATTAATCCCCATATCTCGATAAATAATAAAGATGTGATTGTCCTCAGCATTTTTAGTAGGAAAGAACGCTTTGACCTCATTGAAACTACTTGAGTGCAACATGAGGTTTCCATCAATTGAGACCTCTAAACCAGTGGTTCCCAACCTGTGGTCCGGGGACCCTTTGGGGTCTGCAAAGTCTCCTCAGGGGGTGGTCCCTGACTGCCTAGAAAAATAAATATTAACAAATTAGGTCCCCCAGCTTTCAGTAATGACTCAGGGGGGGTCCCCAGATTCCTATAATGATTCATTGGGGGTCGCCGGTTCCAGTAATGATAAATTGGGGGTCCACAGAGGTCAAAAGGTTGGAAACCACTGCTCTAAACTCTTAGCAGATGTTGTGAGAGTCTGCACCAGACTGAGTTCTCTCAGCCAGTAAGAATGGTTCAATATACTGGTTGTTAGAAATGAAGTCTCTAGTTGGCAGTCAGTTTACACCCTGTCCAAGTAGGGACCCTCACTCTAGTCGGGGTGAGGGAGATACACAGCTCAGATAACCTCTGTTCTTGTTGGCACAAGCAGTCAGGCTTATTTCAGAGGCAATGAGTAAAGTATTTGCACAAACACACACAGTAACACAGTGAAAACACAACAAAAGGACTGAATGCCAGTTAAAAAAAAAAAAAAAGAAAATAGCCAATATTCATCTAAATCAAACCAGACCAAAACAACAAAAATTCAGCATTTTTTAGTAAAGAAAGCACGTTTGAAAAGAGTCTTAATCCATAAGAATTAATGGAAGTGTTTTTTAGCACAAAGTAGCTGGTATGCATCAAAATTAAAGCCGTATGGGTGATGGTGCGTCCAAAAAGCAAGCGATTGCGCTGATTCCTTACTCACAAGTGAGGCAGTGCGTAGATTCTTTTTATAGCTGGATAAATGATGCGTCAATTCTTTCTGTGCAGGGAAGGGATGTGTCAATTTCCGGGAAAGCAGCCTCTTGTCTGTTTGGTGATGTGGAAGTTTTGGCGCCCAGGGTTGATGCTGTAGAAAATCTGGATGCACGGTAACGAAGTTACGCTGAGCTGGTGATACTTCGATTTTAGCAGCCGTGAGGCAGGTGCTGCATCCCCCTTCTTTTTTTTTTTTTTTTTTTTTTTTTTTTTTTTTTTTTTTTTTTTTTTTCCCCCCCTCTCTTTCTGCTGCAGTGCATGGATTTTCACTCAGGTTTTACCACCTTCTCCTTCCAAGGGCCCAAAGACTTGAGTGGCACCACTTGGGAAATCAGGGAGTCTCGTCAAGAGAGCCCAGGTGGAGTCAGATAAAGTCTTTGATGTCCCTGAGACTTAACAGGAGGCAAAATCAGTCCAAGAGCAGGACACACCTCAAAGTCTAGTTTTTGGCCTCTCCATGTCGGAAGCCGCATCTGTTGTCCAACATAGGAAAGCACAAACAGCAAAGGGGCAATACTCCGCCTCACAGCTCTTCTCCTTGGCAGGGGTTCATCTTGATCCAGAAAATGTTCTAAAAATTGTGGGGTTAGCAGTCCAACACTTACACTCATTTCTGCCTTTGATGTAGGCAAACTTAAAATGAAAGCCTTTGTAATGCACAAGACCCTACCTCACCCTGCCCCACCCTAGGGAGCTTGGAGACTGTATTCTGTGAGGTCACACATAGCCCTTTCAAGTGCCTATGTCAGCACCTCACTCCCACTCTAGCTCAGGAAGACTCCTCAGGATATGTAGGGTATACCTTAGCTCCCTTTGTGTTACTGTGAATTTACAAACAGACCAACTTTCACTCTGATCCAGACGTGGATTCACCAGCCAAGCAGAGGCACAGAATGGTGCTGCAAGATAATGCCCACTTTCTAAAAGTGGCATTTTCAAATTTTCAGTTTAAAAACCAACGTTACCAAAAGATATATATTTTTAAGTTATGAGTTCAGAGACCCCAAACTTCATATCTCTATCTATATACACCGACCCGAAGGCGCAGGTCAGAACCGGGGTCACAATCTCAGAGTAACCCTCGGTAGAAAGGGGCACCAGGCAGGGTGGTCCACTTTTGCCATTATTTGCTTTGGCAATGGAATCCTTGGCTGCCCAAGCTCGAGCTGCCACTTGGTACCGGGGGCTGATGCAGGGAGACCGGCGTCATATATCGCTGTACGTAGATGACCTGCTCCTATTTTTACAAGACACTGGACCGGACCTAAAGGGAGCCCGATCACTCTTGGCACAGTTTGACAATTTGACAGGATTGCAGGTAAACTGGCAGAAATCATACTTGTTCCCCCTGTCGACAGATCGTGACCCACCTGAAGGGCTGAGAAATGTGTCATGGGAGCCCCGTTGTATGTCTTATCTGGGAGTCAAGGTGTACCACATTAAGGCGGACATCCTGGAGGCTAATATAGGGAGCGCCATTAGGGCATTGAAAACCAGTATAAGCTTTTGGAGGTCACTCATACTCTGTGGCTAGACGAATCGCACTAATTAAGATGGTGGCGCTGCTGAGGCTCTTATATTATATTATTTTGCGTATTGCCGATTTAGGTCCCTGTCGTGCTTTTCAGGGAACTGGATTCCTTAATCACGGCATTTATATGGGGAGATGGGAGATGCAGAGTGGCACTAGCAACCTCGTGCTTTCTGAACTAAATTTTCTTTGGAACTGAATTTCTATCTTACAATGAAATAAAATAATTTTTGAAGCATTCTGCTAATGATTTGTTAAAAATCTACAATGTGGGAAGTCACCTTTCCATTAATTCAGGACTGTAACTTTTGGGAGGCTTAGGGTCCAGGCCTCCCGGTTTGAATTTCCCACATCTCGTTTTATAAATTCAACTATACAAAACAGGCATTTCAAGGAAGTCGTCAGGCTGGACTCTCCTCTTTTCTCTGGAGCCACAAGCAGTGCTGCAGGCCCATTTATACCACTTAATTTACAGGCCCTGGGCACATGCAGTGCACGATACCAGGGACTTATAAGTAAATTAAATATGCCAATTGGGCATGTACCAATCAAACCATGTGTTAAGGAGAAAGCACATGCACTTTAGCACTGGTCAGCAGTGGCAAAATGCTCAGAGTCCCAAGGCCAATAAAAAAAGTCACCAAAATGTGTAGGGGGAAAAAAGCAGAGTTTAGGGGAGGACCTCCCAAAGTCTGTCGGGTCTAACATGGAGCAAGAAGGGGGAGCATATTCTTTATAGGAAGCAGCCATCTAAGCCTGGTGCCTTATCTCCTGGCAGCACATTAATAACCTGTATCACATTGTCTACAGTGAAGGGTTCATTTAAGAACTGGTGATGCCCATCCTTCAAGCACAGCAGCTGCACCAAGTCCAGATAGGCATTCAGGGCAGATTGGTTCGGCGCCAGGCATGCAGTATATAAGACAGATAAAAAATTTAGCTATGATGCTCTGCACGCATGACACTCCCACATGGACCATCTGCTGATAATCTACCAATTCCACAATATGATTGTTAGCCCAAGATTTTGTAGCAGGCCAGCTAGCGTCTTACCAGCCCCATCACCTTCAACATAATGCCAAGCATGCACCTCCCTCCCCAAGTACTGTTTCTCGCTGTGCAGCAGCATCATATACTAAGATCTTGCTGCTGCTAAATGCAAGAATAGTGTCATTATTGGTAGCACAAAATTGGAGCTTCAGGGCCCTAATATCTCTTTCTAAATTAGCAAGGTCTGCGCAGAGTGGTTTGAGGACCTCAGCCTGTTAGCATTACATACCCTCCAGGGGACCCCTTAGCACAGTACACTGTGCTTGGGCGGCAGGCTTTGGCCTGCAAGCTTCTAACTGGGTTTGGGCAGGGGGGGGTCCTTCCATATATTTTGCAGGGGGAGTGGGGAGTCCTCAAGTTTTGTTATGCCACTGTATATATGGTGTGGCTGCTGTTATGCTAGTTCATTCTGCGTCTCTTGGTGGTAATTTAACCTTTGGAAACTTCAGGTCAAGCATTTAATGGGATGCATAAGCACCTAAGGGGGCAAATAATTGCGTAGGGCGTAGAATGACCACAGAGCAACAGCAGCTGCTGTAAAAGACAGCGGAGTGGGAATGAATAGAGAAAGCAGTAATGTAAACAGAAAACGGTAACATCAAGCAGAACTCCACCCACTTCAGCTCCCCAATCAAGCCAAATTACCCCCAACAGAAAATGACAAAGCACATAGCAGAACAATAAAGGGAAGCATTCTCGAGGGATGGCTAAGTGGCCAGGAAAATGGAAATAACCGGGGTCGTTGTATAAATGAGTTTGTTAGCCCTACAGACCATGTAACACCAATCACCACCAAGCAGGCAATCCAGGATCATCCAGCAGGACAACAGCAGGTAAGGGCCACAGTGTTCATGTCTAGAAGGGCCTACCAGCCAACAAACAAGCAAAGAGGGCCTATGAAAGACACAACCAACAACTAGTCATTACCACTGAGGTGGTCACAACTGTTTTCTCCGGTGGAGAAACCGGTTTGGTGGCAGTTAAATCTATACCACAGGTAAACTTGGTTGTAGCTGTGGTATCTTTGAAGTGAAGTTTGAGTTGCTTGGTGTCATGTTTATCCATGACTCTTGGAAAAAATGTATGCGTTCTCTGAATATTCTAGCCACACGGGGTGCGCTAGTTCTCTTCACTCCCAAGAAAAGCCAGTAATGAGACCTAAGCATACCCCTTCACGGACCTTATTGGGATATAATCTGAACAAAAACAGAGAAGTCACACTTTTCACCCTGGGGGATAGGGGGGGGGGGTTTCCACATGTATAGATGGCAGGAGAGCCACTTAGCAAAGCACCAGGCCTCCGCCTCCGTACTCAGCAACCACATCGGGTCTTGTCTCAATCAAAGTGGCTCCTAGTGTGGGCTGGCACAAGCAGGCCTGACACGTATATGGAGGACCGGGGAGGGGCACACCCCCATCGCAGAAGGAAGCCAGCTGGTAGCGCCGGGCAGATCGCCCCCACAATCCTGAGAGTAACAGATGGGCTCCACCCGCAGCCCCTCTCACCTCACAGGCAGGTTCCCCGGCTGCTGAAGCAGGA